>NC_088347.1:13707500-14042500 GCF_036884655.1 Musa acuminata AAA Group | reverse complement strand
TCAGAATTTTCTCTTGAGAGTTATGAGCAATTTAGTAACAGAAGGTCAGAAATTTCAGTCCCTATTTTGCAGAATCTGTAGGGTTAATTGAAACATAAATCTTAGTAGGCATTTAAAGTCCAAATCATTCATTCTTAGTGTCAAAATAAAGATATTTGAGTCTAGTTTCAAATGGATTAGGTTTTGACTAAATCAGATTTTAGTGCTAAAAGTTAGATCCAAAACAATGTATAGAAGTCAAATTACCGAAAAAATTTCAGATTCATGGCTTTGTATCAAAAGGAAAGAACGGTTTGGTACTAATCTGAAATATTTTGAATTATGAATAATTAAAAGGAAAACAGAGATTAGGAATTCTGTAGGAAGAGGTTAGAACACTTGCCTTAGATGAGTTTGATTCCCAAATATAGGGAGTTGATGCAAAACCTCAAACAAAGTTTCCTCTTCTTCTTCTTCTCCTTCTTCTTCTTCTTCTTCTTCTTCTTCTTCTTCTCCTCAAACTAATGTTGGCTGAAAACTTTCTTTTTAATGGTGCCTTAAATTACTTAGGTTTGGCTCATGCTAAAATAGTGAGGTGACAAGCATGCATGGGGGTTTAGGTGTCAACTTTAGAATAAATGCTAAGTGGCTCATCCTTGTTAATGACACATGTCCTCCATTTTATTTTTTTTTATTTTTATTTACTCAATTCTTAATATTCTATAAATCATCTCAAACATTTAATATTTACTCTTAGGTCCTTAGCCATAAACTTTAATATAATATTATTTAATAAAAAAATTATTAAATAATCCTCATATATACAAACAAGCATTTACTAATTTTTTTTTTAAATGGGGGATGTTACAAATTGGGCCCCTGAAAAACCCAAATTGGGCTGAATGGATCAACCCATTCGGACCCTGATTTATGCCAAGCGGTTGAACCGCCCAAGGCAGGAGGTTGCACCACCAGGGCTCAGTCTCCGAGCGAGACTGGGAGGTGCAACCGCTCCAGCCAAGCGGTGGCACCGCTTCAGCCAAGCGGTGGCACCGCTTGGGGCTCTGTCTCCGAGCGAGACTAGGCTGTGCAACCTCCCCTGACAGGAGGTGGCATCGCCTGAGCTCAGTCTTCGAGCTCTACTAGGCGGTGCAACCGCCTCAGTCAGGAGGTGCAACCGCCTGAGCTCGGTCTTCGAGCTCTGTCAGGAGGTGCAACCGCCCCTAACAGGAGGTGCAACCGCCCCTAACAGGAGGTAGCACCGCCCAGAGGCTTAGTCTTCGAGCTCTGCTAGGCGGTGCAACCGCTCCAGTCAGGAGGTGCAACCGCCTGATCCCGGAATTCCGGGAATTGACAATTTTGAGCTCCAAATTTGAACTGGGTTGGGGCCTATAAATACCCCACCCATTCAGCACTGAAAGGGTATGAACTTACACCGAAATTTTGATCTTTTCTGTGATTCTTAGAGCTCAAAATTGTTGTAAAGGCCAAAAGTTCTTCTCCCTCTGTTCTTCCAAGTTCTGAGTTGTAAAGAGAGGAGAGAAAATTCTGTAAGGGTTGTCTCCTAAGCCCGTCAAAAAGAATGAAACTGTAAAAGGGTGGTTGGCCTTCGCCTATTAAAGGAAGGCCTCTAGTTGACGTCGGTGACCTCGTCGGTGGAGGAAGCCAAAAGTGGAGTAGGTTAAGATTGATCGAACCACTCTAAATCTCGGTTTGCATTTACTTTGAGCATCTTATCTTTAATGCAAACCTCCTCAATAGCTTACTGTCTTCTGTGTTTTTATGAACGTGTTTCAAAGTTTAGTGCTTTCTAAATCGGGGTTTAAAACGCAAATCAGTTTTATCGTACGAACGTCGTATTTCAGTTTGCGCTTACATTCTGATTTCCATTATAACTGTAAACTACCTTTATATCTTTGCTTTAATTGCATCTCGCCTTATCTCAAGTTAAAGTGGTTTACAAATCGGCTTTTATACCGAAATCGCTTTTATTGTACGAACGTCGTATTTCAGTTTGCGCTTATATTCTGATTTCCATCATAACTGCAAACTACGTTCATATCTTTGTTGCATCTCTCCTAGTCAAAAGTTGAAGTGATTTACGAATCGGCTTTCTTACCTAAATCACTTGTATCAAACGAAAGTAGTTTTTGATTTTAATCGCAGAAGGTTTTCCGCTGCACTAATTCAACCCCCCTCCCCCTCTTAGTGCTCTTGATCCTAACAATTGGTATCAGAGCGGGGTTAACTCTCTAACGGATTAAAACCCAAGAGAGATGGCATACGTCGAAAACCAAGAGGGCCATTCTATTACACGTCCACCCATGTTCAGTGGAACGGACTACACCTATTGGAAGACCCGAATGAGGATCTTTCTTATTTCTATGGATTTTGAACTTTAGAATCTTATCGAAAACGAATTTTCGAAGCCTTCTCTTCCACTGATCGATTGGAATGAATTGGAGAAGAAGGCTTTCGCTCTTAATGCAAAGGCTATGAATGCCTTATTTTGTGCACTTGATATAAACGAGTTTAACTGTGTTTCGACTTGTGAAACCGTATTTGATATTTGGCACACACTCGAAGTGACTCACGAAGGCACAAGTAGAGTGAAAGAGTCAAAAATCAATCTTCTATTACATTCTTTCGAACTTTTTCGGATGAAACCGAGTGAAACCATTGGAGACATGTTTACCCGTTTCACGGATGTCGTCAACGGTCTAAAAGGACTCGGAAAAAGTTTTTCGGATTTTGAGCTTGTAAATAAGATTCTAAGATCCCTTCCTAAGAGTTGGGATCCTAAAGTCACTACTATTCAAGAGGCGAAAGATCTAAGCAACTTCCCTCTTGAAGAACTAATTGGGTCATTAATTCCCTACGAGATGACTCGCAAAGCTTATGAAAAGCAAGAAGACATCCTTCCAAAGAACAGGAAGGATATGGCACATAAAACTTCAGAAGGCCACTTGAGAGAATACTTAAGTGATGAGGACTGTGATGAGGACTTGGCACTTCTAACAAGAAAATTTAAAAAATTCATTAAAAGAAATAAGTTTAAGAATGACGTAAAAAATAAACTTGAACCCAAGAAGGACCAAGTTATTTGCTATGAGTGCAAAAAGCTGGGACACTACAAGAGTGATTGTCCCCAAGCCAAAAAGAGAACATCAAAGAAGAAAGCGCTCAAAGCAACGTCGGATGACTCGAGCGCGTCCGAAGAAGAGGAGTCCAACACCGAGCAAGTTGCTCACTACGCCTTAATGACCATCGGAGAGGAGGTAACAAATTTAATAAATGCAGATTTATCATTTGATAAATTATTAAATGCCTTCCATGACTTATTTGATGAATGCAAGATTATTAGTAGAAAATACAAATTGCTAAAAAAGGAGCATGATAGTCTTATTTGTAATTTTGATAAGTTAAAAATTGAATACCATGATAGTTTAAGTTCATGCATAAAATGCCATGATCTAGAAACTCTCTAAAAGGAAAACTTACTACTTAAGGACACCTTGAAGAAATTCGAGGTTGGTAGCAAGTCATTGAACATGATCCTTGCAAACAATGGTCACGTTCCCAAAAGAAGTAGAATTGGATTTGTGAGAAGTCATCACCAAAATCCAACCACCTTCATAAAAGGCCCCATCTTACATGTTCGACACCAAAGCAAATGCAACTTTTGTTGCAAATTTGGACAGAAAACGCATTATTGTACATTCAAGAAAATTAGTCCAAATAAATTAATTTGGGTTCCTAAAGGAACCATAATAAATTCTATGCAACATAATAAACAATGTAGATCTATTTTTGAGGCACCCAAAAGCAAATGGGTTCCTAAAAATCATCCTTTCTTGTAGAAACCTATACCATCGCAAGCTAGGAGCAAGAGATGGTACCTTGATAGCGGATGCTCAAGGCATATGACCGGAGATCCATCTCAATTCTCTAAGCTCACTAGCATAGACGAAGGCTATGTCACCTTCGGAGACAACAACAAGGGTAAAATCATTGGCAAAGGAACCATAGGTAACAAATCCAACTTCTTTATTGAAGATGTTTTGTTAGTTAATGGTTTAAAACATAACCTCTTGAGCATTAGTCAACTATGTGATAAAGGATACATTGTCATATTCGAATCTAATGCTTGCATTATTGAAAAACCACACAAAAACATGTCTATGATTACATTAAAACAAAATAACGTATACACTATTGACATCAATGATTTGTGTAATGAAATGTGTTTTTCGGTTTTGAATGAGGATGCTTGGCTATGGCATAGAAGATTATGTCATGCTAGCATGAAACTAATCACTCAAATATCATCTAAAGAACTTGTAAGAGGAATTCCTCATATCAAGTTCATCAAAGATAATGTATGTGATGCTTGCCAATTAGGTAAACAAATTAAGGGTAGTTTCAAATCTAAGAATCAAATAAGCACCTCTAGGCCCTTACAATTGATCCATATGGACTTGTTCGGACCAATCTCTACATCAAGTCTAGGAGGTAGCAAATACGCCTTCGTCATTGTGGATGACTATAGCAGATATACATGGACTTACTTCTTAAAACAGAAAAATGAATGCTTTAGATATTTTACCAAGTTTTGTAAACTTGTTCAAAATGAGAAGGGTCTATGATTTCGTCAATTAGAAGTGATCACGGTGGAGAATTTCAAAACCATGATTTCCAAGAATTTTGTGAACTCAATGGATACAACCATAATTTCTCTACTCCAAGAAATCCTTAATAAAATGGAGTAGTAGAAAGAAAAAACTGAAATTTACAAGAAATGGCAAGAACCATGTTGAATGAACATAGCCTACCCAAATATTTTTAGGTCGAAGCCGTAAACACCGCATGCTATATTTTGAATAGAGTTCTGGTAAGACCCTTACTCACCAAAACTCCTTATGAGTTATGGAACAACAAAAAACCCAATATTTCATATTTTAAAGTCTTTAGGTGTAAGTGTTTCATCTTGAATGAAAAGGATAACTTGGGAAAATTTGATGCTAAATCCGATGAAGGAATCTTTCTTGGTTATTCTTCGGTTTCTAAAGCTTTTCGTATCTTCAATAAAAGAACCTTAATTATTGAAGAATTCATTCATGTTGTTTTCAATGAGATTTCCGAAATCAGGAAAAATGATTTTGATGATGATGTTAATTTGGATTCCTTAAATTTAAATGAAACCCCATCTCCAACTAGCAACTTGGATGCATCTGTTGAATCTCGAATTTTGATGATGAAACTAATTGATTGTGTTTAGATGTTTAACTGCATTTTGAGTGATGCAGGTCTACTCGATCAGGATTAGACAGTTAACGCAAGAGGAATTGACGTTGCGCCGGAGGAGATCACGTTAGGATATTGGATGGCAGAAGGCTTCGGACGTCGGGCATCGGGCCAAGAGCGGAATTGCACCAAGGATATCGGGGTTGCGGAGGTCAACCGCCGATTGGGCAACAAGCCGCAAGAGAGGACGATGCGTTGAAGAATCGGATGAAGCGCCAACCAATGACATGCCGGGCAACGTAATGTCGATTCGCGTTGTAATAACTGTCTAGATCGGAGTAGAGTTTTGGCTTGCTGTGTAGGATTAACTACGATAACGATGAAGACATAAAGCGAAACAAAGTGCGGAGTCAAGCACGAAGGATTCGTTGGGAGTTCAAGAGTTCGACGGAAGTCCGAAGGTTCGTCGGGAATGCTGCCGGAACTTGCCGAGAATGAGTAGGGAGCTTGCCGAAGGGATTTTCGGAAGCTCGCCGGAAGGTTCGTTGGAAGTTCGCGGAGCTCGCTGAGAAAGATTGGAGCTTGCCGAAGAAGCTCGTTGGAACTCGCCAAGATCAAATCGTGAAGTCTAGGAGCTTGCCGGGAGTCCGCAGAATGGTTTCCGAGAGTTTATCGGAAGACCGTCAGAAGTTCGTCGGAAGCTCGCCGGAAGAAGTCTTGACTTACGAACTTTGTAATAGCTTAGAAAATGTCTTTAAATTCGTAGTTAGTATGTTAATTAGGGTTAGAATTAGGTATTAATCCTATAACCTAAGTAGGGGCCAATTGGGCCCGAGTTCGGATTAGTTTGGGCCAAGATTGAAGCCAAACTAAGTAGGCTGAAAACACTGTAGACGGGCTGAAAACACTATAGGCGGTGGCACCGCCTGGGCTGGGCGGTGGCACCGCCCAGTGCCCGAGAGCTGGGCGGTAGCACCGCTTGGGCTGGGCGGTGGCACCGCCCAGCACTGTCAACGTTTGACAGTTGCAGGCGGTGGCACCGCCACTGACAGGCGGTGGCACCGCCAGCATCGGGAACATAAGAGAATTCAAATTTTTGGAGCCCAAATTTGAATCCTCTTGAGGCCTATAAATACCCCTCAAATCTCAGCTGAGATAACAACTTTTTGGGTAGCAAAAGTTTGAGAGAAAGGTCTTAGAAAAGTGTTAGCTTGTCTTCTTTTCAATTTGCTAGTGTTTACCTCATCTCTTCTCGAAAATCTGTAAGAGAGTGAACCGCTTATAAAGAGTTGTAAGAGGGGTATTTACCCTTCCATTTCAAGAGACTTGCTAGTGGAAGGTGGGAGCCTCATCGAAGAGGGGCCTCGCAAGTGGAGTAGGTCATTTGACCGAACCACTCTAAAATCGGCGTGATTCTTGGTTTGCATTTCATTATTGCTATTTACATTATTGCAAACCTTCTTATATGCTTTAAGTTCCTTATTACTTTTGCTGCACATATTTAAGAATACGTTTTCAAGATTAAGCTTTTCAAGTTCCGTTCTTATCGTACGAAAGTTTTTCTAAAACCAAAGTTTTAATCCGCTGCACTAATTCACCCCCCCCTCTTAGTGCCTCTCCGATCCTAACAGTTGGTATCAGAGCCCGGTATTTCTCATTTCGAATTTACACCCGAGAGAAATGGCTCTTCATGGCTTTCAAGAGGGCTTATCGGTTTTTCGTCCACCGTTGTTTAACGGATTGGACTACACTTATTGGAAAACTCGAATGAGAGTTTTCTTGATTTCTATGAATTTGGATTTATGGAATATTGTTGAGAACGGTTTTCAACTTCCCTCTAAACCGATGAACGAATGGTCGGATTTGGAGAAGAAGTATTTTTCTTTAAACGCAAAGGCTATGAATGCCTTATTTTGCGCTTTAGACAAGAATGAGTTCAATCGGATTTCTACGTGCAAAATAGCTTTTGATATTTGGCGAACACTTGAAATCACACACGAGGGAACTAGTAGAGTCAAAGACTCGAAAGTTAACATTTTAATGCATGATTTCGAGCTTTTTCAAATGAAGCCGAGCGAAACCATTGTTGACATGTACACCCGTTTTATGGATGTCGTCAATGGTTTACAAGCTCTTGGCAAATGTTTCTCGAATTTTGAACTTGTTAGTAAAGTTTTACAATCACTTTCTAAAGTTTGGGAATCAAAAGTAATGGTAATACAAGAAACAAAAGATTTAAATATTTTTCCAATTTAAGAACTTATCGGCTCATTGATGACATATAAAATGGTGCGCAATGCACATGATGAACACAATGAACAGTTGGACCACCTTCCAAAGAACAGGAAGGATTTGGAACTCCGGACAAATGAATACCACTTGAGCGATGACTCAAAGGATGAGGACAATGATGAACTTGAACTTCGAACATTAACTCTTAATAAGTTCATTAAACAAAAATCTAAAATAAATAATGAACTTGAACGGAGGAAGAGGCCAAAGAAGAGGAAGGCAACCAAGGATGAATCAAAAACTTCCAAAGGTGAAACGGCGAATTGGGCTTTGACGAGCTTCGACTACAAGGTAAGTAACTCAACTCTCTTGAATTATTTTGAAATTACATGAGTGCTTAACTTAGTTAGTAGGATTTTTTTTTTCTTTCTAGTATTTTTGAAAAATTAAAAATTATGAATGATGATCGCTTAATTTGTGATAATACAAAATTCCATGAATGTTTATGATTTTCGTATTGGATTTTGATGTATGGTTTTGACATAAAAATTAATTTGCATGATTATGTTTAATAGGATTAATCTATAATTGTGTATTTTGATATTATGCATGAGAATTTAAAATGATGATACCCTATGTTTTGGAATGATGCCTTGATGGTGATGATGCTTTCGGTTCTAAACATGATGCTCAACACTTTCATAAACATTTTCTTTTACTCAATCCAAAATGAAACACAAACAAAAATTAAATATATATGTATGATCGTGATAAATTCATGTTGATTTTAGTTTCAAAACTAGATGCATTGTTTGCTACAAATTAAACATCATGATAATGACATGTTTTATGATAATGCTTACACACCAAATGTGATTAATAGATAGAAGAAAACATAACGATGATTTTGCTCTCAACATGATGCATAGTTTTTACATGAAAATTTTAAATATGCTCATATGAAATCAATTGCATGACATGAAAATGGATTCTCTATCCTATTGAAATTAATGAACTCATTTCATGAATTATGTGAATATTTTGAATCAAATCTTTTGGAAAATGCTACATGCTTAATGCGATTCGACTTAATAAATCTTTATGACAAAATTTGCCTTTCTATCTTGAATGTTGACATTTCTTTTTAAAGCAAAGGCATGCTTATAAGAAGCAAAACACATGAATAGAAATTTATAAAAATGAAATACAATCCTCTATGTTATTGATTTTTCAATAAATCTATGCTTGTCATATATAAATTTATTGAATGTAATTTTGAGGATGATTTCAAATTTGACAAATGCTTGATTCGTATTTACGACATTAGATACATTTTAAATATGAATCATGCTTCAATCTTGTTAAATGCTTCAATCATTTTCTATCTCTAAAGTTCTCGATTTTTGATGAAATACAAGTGATAAATTCATTTATGATATCTTGTAAATCACTTGAATTATGAATGAGATTTTGATGATGTGTTAAAGAATCACTTAAAAAGAAAATGTTTTTCCCATCGGATCAAGATGAATGATTTCATGATATTTTGTGAATCTCGAAATTGATTTTGATGACTTGATTATGAGTTTCAAGTTACCGATTTAATTTGAATAAGTTTTATTTAAATCATAATCTTGATATTGTAAAATTGGAATCACAAATAATATCTTTTGGTATTCATGAATTGATACTCACAATATGAAAGTATTGGTATTCATGACTTGAATTTAATTGAAACATTGCATGCTTAAATTAATCATTCTCCTATGTTTCAAAAATTCCTTAAAAGCCTTATGAGATGATTGAAAATTAATTTGCTTTATGATGAATCACGAATCATGACTTGATCTATGATATTGATATATTTTAATCATGATCCTTGGTTGTATAATCCTTTTGCTCTATCAAAAGGATTTATTGAATGAATCATGTCCTTCTTGAATTTTCTTGATATCATGACATGATTTTGTAAGTTGGCTTGTATAATGATTAAATCTTTTGGCCATCGATTTCTCCCTTCTTTTCGGTAATGACAAAGGGGGAGAAATATATGAATTGATACTATAAGTGTCATATTTAAATTTGAATTATGTTGAGATATCAAAAGAAGCTTGCATCGGAATATATGGTAAATTGATAATCGAAATGCTATGATTGCCATATGCCATGTTTGCATCATATTAAGATATCAAGAACTAGCATTGTAATTTTACTTACTGATATCTTGTCATATCTTGTCATATGATGAAATGCTACGAATTGTTGCTAAAATGATGCATGCAACACTTATGCTTTTTATGTGATGTATTGCATATGATGTGTATCATGAATGCTTTAAATGATGAATGTTTAGTATCATGATCAACATGTTGATAAATGCTTGAAAATTTTAATGTTTGAGTATCATGTATGATATGCTTATCAATGATGATTGATTTGTTTTTCGGTATCGTGCATGAAAAATAAGGTTATTGAAATTGTGTATGTTTTAATTTGAATATATAATGATGCACAAATAAGAATAATACTTACCTTCGTCATAATATGAAAATTAATATAAGGGTCTTCTCTTCTTTTTGACAATGACAAAGGGGAGCAAGAATTTCTAGCATGGAAATCATGAAAAGAGGCAAACTAACTAGCTTGCACAATTCAAGATGAAAGCAAAATTTGCACTTCTCAAAAGAGAAGATGCAAATGTAACATTTGCCAAATTGTTTGCTTGCCTCGTGTAAAACATTATCTCTTGCTAGTTTGACATTTTTGCTAGCTTGTATGTTGCAAAACTTGATCACTTTTTCAAACATTTTGCTAGCTTACACTTTGCAAAGAAAGCAAAAATGACACTTATAGAAGAAAGAGCTTGTTATTTTGAACATCACAAGCTTGCCTATCTTAAGAAACAAAAATTGCAAAAGTGCTATCTTGCCTATCTCAAGAAACAAAACTTGCAACTTGCAACTTGCACATTGCAATAGGAAGCAAGAATTATGAGCTTACACAAGAAAGCTATCTTACATTTGCTTTCGAAATTTTTGCTAGCTTGTATATTGTGAAACGTGCATATCATGAAAATTGCTAGCTTGTAGTCTAAAGAGAAGCAATTAGTTGTTATCTCAAGAAAAGCAAACATGCTAAACTTACACATCTTTAATTGCTAGATTGCATGATGATAAAATTTGTTACTATGTGTTTCATGCAATGTATGGAACTTTTTATTTCTAAACACATAAGAGTAGGTACTTCTCCTTTTTGTTGATGACATAGGGGGAGAAGTATATTGATGACTTCATGCATTGAATTGAATATTTTATATATATTTGCATGATGGTTTAAATGTTTTTCATAACATATGATGAATGTTACTTGGATTTGGGATAATCCAAGTGTTCTATCAATGGCATATTGATAGGGGGAGTTTGGTTAAACTCCGGGGAGTTAAGGTTAACTCTGTTAGTCATCAATTAGTTGTCATCATCAAAAAGGGGGAGATTGTTGAATCTCGGATTTTGATGATGAAACTAATTGATTGTGTTTAGATGTTTAACTGCATTTTGAGTGATGCAGGTCTACTCGATCAGGATTAGACAGTTAACGCAAGAGGAATTGACGTTGCGCCGGAGGAGATCACGTTAGGATATTGGACGGCAGAAGGCTTCGGACGTCGGGCATCGGGCCAAGGAGAGCGGAATTGTGCTAAGGATATCGGGGTTGCGGAGGTCAACCATCGATTGGGCAACAAGCCGCATGAGAGGATGATGCGCTGAAGAATCGAACGAAGCGCCAACCAATGACGTGCCGGGCAACAGAATGTCAATTCGCGTTGTAATAATTGTCTAGATCGGAGTAGAGTTTTGGCTTGTGTGTGCAGGATTAACTACGATAATGATGAAGACATAAAGCGAAACAAAGTGTCAGAGTCAAGCACGAAGGATTCGTTGCGAGTTCAAGAGTTCGACGGAAGTTCGAAGGTTCATCGGGAATGCTGTTGGAACTAGCCGAGAATGAGTAGGGAGCTTGCCGAAGGGTTTTTCGGAAGCTCGCCGGAAGGTTCGTTGGAAGTTCATGGAGCTGGCCGAGAAAGATCGGAGCTTGCCGAAGAAGCTCGTTTGAACTCGCCAAGATCAAATCGTGAAGTCTAGGAGCTTGCCGGGAGTCCGCAGAATGGTTTCCGAGAGTTTATCGGAAGACCGTCGGAAGTTCGTCGGAAGCTCGCTGGAAGAAGTCTTGACTTGCAAACTTTGTAATAGCTTAGGAAATATCTTTAAATTCATATTTAGCACGTAAATTAGGGTTAGGATTAGGTGTTAATCCTATAACCCAAGTAGGGGCTAATTGGGCCCGAGTTCGGACTGGATTGGGCCAAGTTTAGAGCCCAACCAGTGAGCTAAAATAGTGTAGGTGGTGGCACCGCCAGATTAGGTAGTGGCACCGCCCAGAACCCGAGAACCGAGCGGTGGCACCACTGGACAGAGCAGTGGCACTACCCAGCAACCGAGAGGTTTGGCGGTGGCACCGTCGGACTGGGTGGTGGCACCGCCAGTACATTGTCAGTGTCAGACACTGATAAGCGATGGCACCGCTAGCCTCGGAAACCCAAGAGAATTCAAAATTTGGAGCCCAAATTTGAATCCTCTTGGGGCCTATAAATACCCCTCAATTTTCAACAGAGAAGACAACCTTTGAGAAGCAAGAGATTGAGATAAAAGTCTTAGCAAAGCCTTTAGCAAGTTTTTGTTTTCAATAGCTTGAGTGTTCACCTCCCTCTTTCTCTTTGAAAATTTGTAAGAGTGTGAACCACTTATAAAAGGTTGTAAGAGGGGTATTTGTCCTTCCCCTTCAAAGTGATTTGCTAGTGGAAGTTGGGAGCCTCTTCGAAGAAGGCTTCACAAGTGGATATAGGTCATTTTGACCGAACCACTTTAAATTGGTGCGTTCCTTGAATGTGTGAGTTCTTACTTTTTTAAACCATTATTTACATAGCAGCAAGCTTTCGGTTTTCATCTTCTTACTTTACTCGAGCTACTTTCTCCAAGTCATTGACGAATTGAAATCTCTACACATTTAGGAAATCATTTTTAAACTTACGAGTTTTAATCCGATGCACTAATTCACCTCCCCCTCTTAATGCTGCTCCGATCCTAACATAAGTCATTGCAAATTTCATCATGAATATTTATAACACGTGATCATGCATAACATGATCATACTTCTCCCCCTTTGTCATCAACAAAAAGGAAAAGTTCCAACTATCAAGTGTTTGAGATATAAATTCAAATCATTGCATGAAAAACATAATATCAAGTTTTATCATCATGCAATTTGAAGCTAAAAAAATTAGCAAGTGTTACATTATGCAAGCTATCAAGTTTTAGATATGTAAGGTAATAAGATAGCAAGTTTACAACATATAAGATAGCAAGTTTACAACATGCAAGTTAGCAATTTTGAGATGTTCAAGAAAGCAACTCTTGCTTCTTGAAATATAAGTTTTGCTAGATGTGCAAGTTAACTTCTTTTTACTTCTTGAGATAGGCAAGATAGCACTTCTTTGTGATGTTTAAGATAGCAAGTTTTACATCATGCAAGCTAGTGAATCATACAACATTTTTGAACATGCATAATCACCAAATCATCATAAATTTTAATGATGTGCAAAATTATAAATTTTGCAAGTTTACATTTGTGCGTCTTGAGATTTGCAAGATAGCACTTCTTGCTTCTCTTTTGATATGAGCAAGCTAGCAAGTTTGCTTCTTTTGTAATGTGCATGTTTCCAAATTTTGTATCTTGAGCTAGCAATATATCTCCCCCTTTGTCATTGTCAAAAAGAAGGGCAGAATACAATTTTGTAGTTCTTTTTCCTTTTATAACGATTTCCAAATCATGACAAAGGTAAAATATTCATTCTTATTTCAAAATACCATAATTGAGATAAACCGTGAATTCAAATTAAAGCAATTTCAATCATGATTCACATCATATGTAATACATCACATACATTATCATAATAAAAAGCATAAGTATTGCATGCATCATTCCAAATCATAAATATTTCACATCATGATGGTATCAATTTATCAAATTACATCCTACCATGCATGATCATAACTTCTCATTTGTATGCATCAAAATAATATAAGAGTATTTTCATGCATAATTTCATATCATCACGTGAAAATATCAAGAGAATTTTGGTAATGAGATACACAAACAATGAAGACAAATTGTGAATATCAAGAGACACCATGATTCATTTTAACAAATCTCCTCTTAAATAAATTACAAAAAGAATTCTTAGGAGATCAAATGATATATATAATATCTTGATTCATGCATATGAAATCTAAAGTTATAAATTTCAAAAAAAATCAAGATAAAGCTTATTCAAATTCAAATCATCAAATTATCAAAATTACTTTCAAGAGATTCAAAATGACATAAACAACTTTATAAATCTCTTAGTGAAAAATCGATAAGATAGAGAAAAAGAAATTTTCAAGAAAAATGCTTTTCTCTTTTAGTTGTTTCAATTTATGTGATTCGTTCATATAAGCATGCTAAAGTTTTTTGTATGAAAACAATACATCATGGTTTAAAATCGAAAGAGTAAATCTCATAATAGAAATCATCAAGATCAATAAATCATAAATTACCCAAAAATCATCATTACTTCAAATCATCATGCATAATTTAAATATAAAATCATCAAGCATGATACTTACATTATTTCATATAAGCATGCCTTTTTTCATTTATGCTAAATCAAAACATAAATCATTTTTAAAACCGAAAAACCCACTTTCATTATGGTAAAAATTGATAGTCCATAAATCACTAAAATCATCATGCATAATTTGAAAATATAAATTTATTAAGCATGATCATTATGTATCACTACTTTGGGCATGACATCAAAACATGGTTTCAAGTTTTCAAGGTATGCACAATTTCATATTAAGCATGATATCAAACCTCTTAACATTTTCATTAAGACATCAAGCATGGTATCATTAGACATAAATCATTTTCAATCAAAATCAAAAATCAATACAGAAATCAATATGATATACATTATTGTTTCTTTAGACAAAAGATTTGAATTATCTTTTTATGTGATTGATTTTATATATGTATGCTCAAATTTTTCATGTGAAAGCCATCCAATGAAACTCGAAAAGCAATACAAAATCATCATAATACACATAATTGTTTATACCATACAAGAAATTAATCACTAGATTTAATTCTAACATTTTGTTCATTTATCATAAGACATGTAATTTTCATGATCATTTTCAAAATTACTAGAATGATAAGCATGATCCTAATTTTTTAACATTTTCATTATATTATTAAACATGTAATTTTTAAGAAAAATAATTAAAATAAATTAAAAATAACTCATTAAAAGCATCATGTAATTTTGAAATAAATTAAGAGAGTTTTGTTTACCTCATTGTCGAAAGCCGTTAAGGTGTAGTTTGCCACCTCACCTTTGTTGATTTTCTCCTTATCTTCGGAGGAGCTTGATTCGTCTTTTGGCAACTTCTTCTTATATTCATAGCAAGTAGTTTCGTTCTTTTTGTTCTTTAATTTTTGTTTAATGAACTTTTTAAATTTCATAGTGATGAGTTCAAGTTCACCATCACTTGAGCTTATGCTTGAGTAGTCTTCATGTGTTCTAAGTGTCAATTCCTTCTTGTTCTTTGAAAGGTTATTCTTAAGTTCTTCATGTACATTACACGTCATTTCATAGGTCATTAGAGACCCGATGAGTTCTTCGATAAAAAAAGTATTCAAATTTTTTTATTCTTGTATAGCAGTTATTTTCAAATCCTAAGTTTTAGAGAGTAAGCGTGAAACTTTATTTATAAGTTCAAGATTTGAAAAACTTTTACCAAGCGCTTTTAAACCATTGACGATATCCGTAAAATGGGTGTACATGTCAACAATGGTTTTGCTTGACTTCATTCAAAAAAGTTCAAAATCATGCATTAAAAAGTTGATTTTTGAATTTTTAACTTTGCTAGTGCCTTCATGTGTGATTTCGAGAGTGCACCATATGTCAAAAGCCATTTCGCACATAGAAATCTGATTAAACTCAGTTTTAACTAAAGCACAAAACAAGGCATTCATAGCTTTTGCATTTAGAGAAAAAGTCTTCTCCGAATCTTCATTAGAAGAGAAGACATTTAAAAACCAAATTTGACTATGTGCCATAAATCAAGATTCAATGAAAGCAAGAAAACTCACGTTCGAGTTTTCCAATAAGTGTAGTCTGTCCCATTGAAAAAGGGAGGACGAAAAGAGTCATTTCTCTTTGAGTGTTAAACCAAATGAGAAAACAAGGTTCTGATACCAATTGTTAGGAATGAGTCGGCACTAAGAGGGGGGGGTGAATTAGTGCAGTGGTAAAAATTACGTCGGTTTGAAAAACCTTCGTATGATAAAATCTGATTTTGACGAAAACCATTTCGGAAACATCTTTAAATTGAAAGCATATGGAAGTGTAGTTAATATAAAGCAAGGAAGGTAGTCTGCAGTTAAGATAAATAGTAAAACAGAAATGAAAACTGATTTATACGGTCGTCATGACCTACATCCACTCATTCGATTCCTCTTCCGTTGAGGCCACCGGCATCCACTATCGATCTTCCTTTAATAGGCGAATCAACCTCCTTCTTACACCCCTCTTATCCTTTTACTGGGTTTAGGAGACAACCCTTATAAGTACTCACTCATCTCTCAAACTATTCTAACACTTAGACTAGAAGAGGAGGATTCTCACAAGAGATTACAATAGCATTTTCTCACTTTAAAATGCTTTGTGCTTGTGTGTGTTAACCAAGGATGAGAGGGGTATTTATAAGCTTCAAGTTGATTCAAACTTGGAGAATAAAAAGGTCTCATCCCAAGTTTCTTGGGTACTAGCGGAACCACCACCGTTCCTGGGTGGTACTACCACCGCAGGATCTGGTACTGGGCAGTACCACTACCGAACAGTGGCGGTACCACTACCCAGATTTCTTGGGGTGTTGTTCCTCAGGCAGTGCCATCGCCAGCCAAGCTTTTAGCACCCTGGTTGGGCCTTGAATCTAGCCCAAACTAGCCCAACTTTAGGCTTAGTTGGGCCCTAACAGAGTTGATGGGATTACCTCCCAATCACAACTCTAATTATGTGCTTGTTGAATCTCGGATTTTGATGATTAAATCAATTGATTGGTTATTTGATCTAATCCATATTATTGAGTTAAGTATGTAGGATTAACTATGATAACCAGAAAACACAAAGCAAGAATACCGGAGTCAAGTTCGATGGACGTTTAAGAGTCCGAAGAATCGTCGGAGATGCTGCCAGAACCAACCGAGAAGAAATCGGGAACTTGTCAGAATTTTTGGAAGTTCACCGAAGAGATCGTCGGAAGTTCACGGAGATCACCGAGAAGGCTCGGCTACTCATTAAAGTCATCACATGTTCGGGAGCTTGATGGGAGTCCGTCGGAAGAAAGTTCGTCGGAAAGCTCGCCGGAACAAGACTCGACGTTCGCGGTTTAAAGCTTGCTTAGGATATGTTTTTTTGTTATGTAGTTCACTTGTAATTAGGATTAGGATTAAGAGTTAATCCTATAACCCAAGTAGGGGCCAATTGGGCTCGAGTTCGGACTAGTTTAGGGCAAGATTGAAGCCCAACTAGTGGGCTGAAAACACTGTAGTTGGGCTGAAAACACTGTAGGCGGTAGCACCGCCTGGGCTGGGCGGTGGCACCGCCCAGTACCCGAGAGCTGGGCGGTATCACCGCTTGGGCTGGGCGGTGGCACCGCCCAGTGCCCAAGAGCTGGGCGGTAGCACCGCTTGGGCTAGGCGGTGGCACCGCCTAGCACTGTCAACGTTTGACAATTACAGGCGGTGGCACCGCCACTGACAAGCGGTGGCACCACCAGCATCGGGAACCCAAAGAGAATTCAAATTTTGGAGCCCAAATTTTAGAGCCCAAATTTGAATCCTCTTGAGGCCTATAATACCCCTCAAATCTCAACTGAGATTACAAATTTTGAGCAGCAATTGATTGAGAGAAAGCTCTTAGAAAATGTCTTAGAAAGTCTAGTTTTCAATTTGCTAGTGTTCACCTCATTCCTTCTCGAAAATCTGTAAGAGAGTGAACCGCTTGTAAAGAGTTGTAAGAGGGGTATTTGCCCTTCCATTTCAAGAGAGTTGCTAGTGGAAGGTGGGAGCCTCATCGAAGAGGGGCCTCGCAAGTGGAGTAGGTCATTTGACCGAACCACTCTAAAATCGGTGTGATCTCTGGTTTGCATTTCATTACTGCATTTATCTTTCTGCAAACCTTTACTTTGCTAAGTTCACTGCCCTCGTCTTATTACGTACGCTTTCAACGCAATTAAGACGATTTCATACGAAACATTATTTTTATCGTACGAAAGATTTTCTAAAACCGAAGTTTTAATCTGCTGCACTAATTCACCCCCCCCTCTTAGTGCCGCTCCGATCCTAACAATTGGTATCAGAGCAAGGTTCTCTCTCATATTTGGTTTAATACCCAAGAGAGATGGCTTACTCTAGTATGCAAGAGGGTCATTCTATCACACGTCCACCTATGTTTAATGGGTCGGATTACACGTATTGGAAGACTCGGATGAGGATCTTCCTCATTTCTATGGATTTCGAGCTTTGGACTATTGTTGAAAACGGATTTCAAAAATCTTCTCTTCCGATGAGCGAATGGAATGAATCAAAGAAGAAGGTTTTTGCTTTAAATGCAAAGGCTATGAATCCCTTATTTTGTACACTAGACAAAAATGAATTTAATCATGTTTCAATTTGTGATTCGGCTTTTGATATTTGGAGAACTCTTGAGGTCACTCATGAAGGCACTAGCTGAGTGAAAGAGTCCAAAATCAACATTCTTGTGCACTCTTACGAACTTTTCCGAATGAAACCAAGTGAGTCCATCGGAGACATGTACACCCGGTTTATGGATGTCATCAATGGACTCAAAGCTCTTGGTAAAGATTTTACTAACTTTGAACTAGTAACTAAAATCTTAAGATCCCTCCCTAAAAGTTGGGATCCAAAAGTTATGGCCATTCAAGAGGCCAAAGACCTTAAAACATTCCCTCTTGAAGAACTCATTGGGTCTCTAATGACCTATGAAATGACATGTCAAGCTCATGACGAGCTCGAGAACCCCCTTCCAAAGAACAGGAAGGATATGGGACTCAAATCACAAGAAGACCACTTGAAAGGAACATCAAGTGATGAGGACAGTGACAATGACATTGCACTTTTGACTCAAAAATTCAAAAAATATTTAAGGAAGAACAAATTTAAAAATAATACAAAAAATAAATTTGAACAAAAGAAGGACCAAGTGATTTGCTATGAATGCAAAAAATCGGGACACTACAAGAACGATTGCCCTCAAGCCAAAAAGAGAACACCAAAGAAGAAGGCGCTCAAGGCAACATGGGATGATTTAAGCACATCCGAAGAAGAGGAGTACAACACCGAGCAAGTTGCTCACTACGCCCTAATGGCCTTCGAAGAAGAGGTAACGGATTTAATTAATGCAGATTTGCCTTATCATGATTTATTAAATGCCTTTCATGAGTTATTTGATGAATGTAAGACAATTAGTAGAAAATACAAATTGATAAAAAAGGAGCATAATAGTCTTACGTGTGCTTTTGATAAATTAAAAACTGAATATCATGATAGTCTAGCTCCATGTGCTAAATGTCATGATTTAGAAACTCTCCAAAATGAGAATTTAGTACTTAAGGACACCTTGAAGAAATTCGAGGTCGGTAGCAAGTCCTTAAACATGATCCTTACAAATAAGGGTCACGTTCCTAAAAGGAGTGGAATCGGATTTGTGAGAAGTACTCACCAAAATCCAACCACCTTCATTAAAGGTCCTATCTTACATGTTCAACACCAAAGCAATTGCAACTTTTGTTGCAAATATGGACATATAACTTACCAATGTCCATTCAAGAAAATTAGTCCGAACAAATTGATTTGGGTTCCTAAAGGAACCATGACCAAGTCTATGCAACATGATAAACAAGTTAGATTGGTTTTTCAGGCACCCAAAAGTAAATGGGTACCTAAAAATAATTCCTTCTTGTAGAAACATACACCATCACATGCTAGGAGCAAGAGATGGTATCTTGATAGTGGATGCTCAAGGTATATGACCGGAGATCCATCCCAATTCTCTAAGCTCACTAGCATGGACGAAGGCTATGTCACCTTCGGAGACAACAACAAAGGCAAAATCATTGGCAAGGGAACCATAGGTAACAAATCAAGTTTTTCCATTGATAATGTGTTACTAGTTGATGGATTGAAACATAATCTATTGAGCATTAGTCAATTATGCGATAAAGGTTATATCATTAGATTTGAAGCAAATATGTGCATTATTGAAAAACCAAATCATAACATGACTATGATTGCTTTAAAACAAAATAATGTCTACACCATCAATCTTGATGAACTAAGTAATGAAATGTGTTTCTCCGCCATAAATGATGATGCTTGGCTTTGGCATAGGAGATTAGGCCATGCAAGCATGAAAACAATATCTAAAATCTCATCTCAAGAACTAGTACGAAGGATTCCTAATATGAAGTTTATTAAGGATAAGGTATGTGATGCATGTCAACTAGGGAAACAAATAAAAACAAGCTTCAAACCAAAAAATCAAATTAGCACCACTAGACCGTTACAATTGATCCATTTGGACTTATTTGGACCAATTGATACAACAAGTCTAGGTGGAAGCAAATATGCTTTTGTGATTGTGGATGACTACTCTAGATACACTTGGACCTATTTCTTAACTAACAAAAGTGATTGTTTCAAGTATTTCTCTAAATTTTGTAAACTCACTCAAAACGAAAATGGTTTCATGATTTCATCAATACGAAGTGATCATGGTGGCGAATTTCAAAACCATAACTTTCAAAATTTTTGTGAAGTTAATGGATACAATCATAACTTCTCCACTCCGAGAAATCCCCAACAAAATGGAGTAGTTGAAAGAAAAAATAGAAACCTACAAGAAATGGCAAGAACTATGTTAAATGAACATAGTTTACCTAAGTATTTTTGGGCCGAAGCCATAAATATGGCTTGCTACATCATGAATAGAATCCTAATAAGACCTTCCTTATCAAAAAATCCCTATGAATTATGGAATAACAAAAAACCAAATATTTCCTATTTTAAAGTTTTCGGTTGTAAATGCTTTATTTAAAATGAAAGGGATGCCTTAGGAAAATTTGATGCAAAATCCGATGAAGGCATCTTTCTTGGTTACTCTTCCGTTTCGAAAGCTTTTCGGGTTTTTAATAAAAGAACCTTAGTAATTGAAGAGTCTATTCATGTAGTTTTTAATGAAGTCTCAAATTTTAAGAAAAATGATTTTGATGATGATCTTGGTTTTGATAATTTGAATTTAAATGAACCCCCTCCTCAAAATAGCAACTTGGATGCACCTTCTTCCGAAATTTCCTTGCCTAAGGAATGGAAGTATATAGATGCTCATCCAAAGGAGCTAATTATAGGGGATACATCTAAAGGGGTTCAAACTCGTTCCTCTTTCAAGAATTTTTGTGCTAATGCCGCTTTCCTCTCTCAAATCGAACCTAAGTGCATTGACGAGGCCATAAAAGATGATTTTTGGGTTATTGCAATGCAAGAGGAATTGAATCAATTTGAGAGGAATAAGGTGTGGGAGCTTGTTCCTAGACCTAGTGACCATTTAGTCATTGGTACTAAGTGGGTCTTTAGAAACAAGCAAGACGAAAATGGTATCGTGGTTAGAAACAAGGCTAGATTAGTGGCCAAAGGTTTCAACCAAGAAGAAGGTATCGATTACGAAGAAACCTTCGCTCCCGTGGCTCGATTAGAAGCCATAAGGATACTCCTTGCCTATGCTAGTAGTTATAATTTTAAACTATTTCAAATGGATGTCAAAAGTGCCTTCTTGAATGGTTTTATTTCCGAAGAAGTATATGTCGAACAACCTCCCGGATTTGAAAATACTCTTTTTCCTAATCATGTATTCAAATTGACTAAGGCTCTCTATGGCTTGAAACAAGCTCCTAGAGCTTGGTATGAAAGGCTTAGTTCCTTTCTTATTTTAAATAATTTTACCAAAAGTAAGGTTGATACTACATTATTTATTAAATATTTTAAAAATAATTTTCTTATTGTGCAAATTTATGTTGACGATATTATTTTTGGCTCTTCGGATGAATCACTATGTGAATCATTTGCCAAATCTATGAGTCATGAATTCGAAATGAGTTTAATGGGGGAATTAACTTTCTTTTTAGGATTACAAATCAAACAACTTAAGGATGGTATATTTCTTAACCAATCTAAATATACGGTAGAATTGTTAAAACGATTTAACATGGATAATTCAAAAGCAATAAACACCCCTATGAGTACTGCGACTAAGTTAGATATGGATGAAAATAGTGAAAATTTCGATCAAATAACATATAGGGGAATGATAGGTAGTCTACTCTACCTTACCGCAACTAGACCGGATATCATGTTTAGTGTAGGACTTTGTGCTAGGTTTCAATCAAATCCTAAATTATCTCATCTTAAAAGTGTTAAAAGAATATTTAGGTATCTTAAAGGTACTTCGAATTTAGGTTTATGGTATCCAAAATCTGAAAATTTTGATTTAATGGCTTATACGGATGCCGATTTTGGCGGATATAGGATAGATAGAAAAAGTACATCCGGAACATGCCAATTTTTAGGACATGCACTTGTTTCTTAGACTTCCAAGAAACAAAATTTAGTAGCACTATATACGGCAGAAGCCGAATACATTGCTGCCAGTGCATGCTGTGCACAAGTTGTATGGATGAAAAACACATTAGAAGACTATGGAATTCACTTTAAGAACATTCCCATAAAATGTGATAATACTAGTGCTATATGTCTTACTAAAAATCCGATTCAGCATTCTAGAACTAAGCACATCGACGTTAGGCATCATTTCATACGTGATCTTGTCCTTAATAATAATGTTGTTCTAGAATTCATTGACACAAAGCATCAATTAGCAGATATATTCACAAAAGCCTTGAATGAAGACCAATTTGAATTCATTAGAAGGGAATTAGGTATGTTAAATTGTCCCTAAACAATAAACTTGTTTGATTGGATTTTCCGTAAAGTTTTTCATCTTCTTTCCATCTCTCAGTGAATCTAATCATTCTCCTTCAAATTCCATATGACATGTTGTGAAATCTCGAAATCGACTTTGATGACTTGATTATGAATTTCAAGTTACTGATTTGATTTAAAAAAGTTTCATCTAAATCATAATCTTGATCTTGCAAAATTGGAATCACAAATAATATCTTTTGGCATTCATGAATTGATACTTACAAATATGAAAGTATTGGCATTCATGACTTGAATTTGAGATTTTAATGAATTTAACGATTTGAATGAGTTTGTATTCGAATTATGATCTTGACTTCGTGAAACTACTACTTGAATTTTTATCCTAATCTCTCTCTTGTACATCTACAATTTCTGTTATTTATAGAAAGAAGATATTAGATAATATGAATGCATGCTGAATTTTCCTCTAAAATGAACTCTGCGTAAATATTTTTTGCATACTTAATTTTCAATGATAAAATCGTTGTATGACAAAATATGTGCTTCAAGTCTCATTTCCCTTTTTGTTGATGACAAAGGGGGAGAAAAGTGATGACTTATATCATTCATAATAGCATGGCAAAATATGAATTGCAAAATCTTTGAGAAAAGTAATCGATCGATGATTGTCTTATATGCCTTGCAAAATCCTTGAAAATATCATAAGATTGATTGATCATATTGAATGCATGAAATGTATAATCATGAAATTCATGTTGAAAATCTTTTGTCATAGTAAAATTTGTCTCTTATCTTTCGACTTGAAAAAGATTTTCATCGAAGTTTCGCATTTACATTATACTTAATGAGAACAACGATAAGTTCTACGGTTAGAACTTATCGGTTTATGCTTGAATTCAATGGGATGGAATTCAAGTGCTTTATCTTCTCATAATATGGCATATAGATAGGGGGAGTTATGTTTAACTCCGTCATCAATTGATTGTCATCATCAAAAAGGGGGAGATTGTTGAATCTCGGATTTTGATGATAAAATCAATTGATGGGTTATTTGATCTAATCCATATTATTGAGTTAAGTATGAAGGATTAACTACGATAACCAGAAAACACAAAGCAAGAATACCGGAGTCAAGTTCGATGGACGTTTAAGAGTCCGAAGAATCGTCGGAGATGCTGCCAAAACCAACCGAGAAGAAATCGGGAATCTGTCAGAATTTTCGGAAGTTCACCGAAGAGATCGTCGGACGTTCACGGAGATCACCGAGAAGGATCGGCTACTCATTAAAGTCATCACAAGTTCGGGAGCTTGATGGGAGTCCGTCGGAAGAAAGTTCGTCGGAAAGCTCGTCCGAATAAGACTCGACGTTCGCGGTTGAAAGCTTGCTTAGGATATGGTTTTTTGTTATGTAGTTCACTTGTAATTAGAATTAGGATTAAAAGTTAATCCTATAACCCAAGTAGGGGCCAATTGGGCTCGAGTTCGGACTAGTTTAGGGCAAGATTGAAGCCCAACTAGTGGGCTGAAAACACTGTAGGCGGTAGCACCGCCTGGGCTGGGCGGTGGCACCGCCCAGTGCCCGAGAGCTGGGCGGTAGCACCGCCTGGGCTGGGCGGTGGCACCGCCCAGTACCCGAGAGCTGGGCGGTAGCACCGCTTGGGCAGGGCGGTGGCACCGCCCAGCACTGTCAACGTTTGACAGTTACAGGCGGTGGCACCGCCACTGACAAGCGGTGGCACCGCCAGCATCGGGAACCCAAAGAGAATTCAAATTTTGGAGCCCAAATTTGAATCCTCTTGAGGCCTATAAATACCCCTCAAATCTCGATTGAGATTACAACTTTTGAGCAGCAATTGATTGAGAGAAAGCTCTTAGAAAAGGTCTTAGAAAGTCTAGTTTTCAATTTGCTAGTGTTCACCTCATTCCTTCTCGAAAATCTGTAAGAGAGTGAACCGCTTGTAAAGAGTTGTAAGAGGGGTATTTGCCCTTCCATTTCAAGAGAGTTGCTAGTGGAAGGTGGGAGCCTCATCGAAGAGGGGCCTCGCAAGTGGAGTAGGTCATTTGACCGAACCACTCTAAAATCGGTGTGATCTCTGGTTTGCATTTCATTACTGCATTTATCTTTCTGCAAACCTTTACTTTGCTAAGTTCACTACCCTCATCTTCTTACGTACGCTTTCAACGCAATTAAGACGATTTCATACGAAACATTATTTTTATCGTACGAAAGATTTTCTAAAACCGAAGTTTTAATCCGCTGCACTAATTCAGCCCCCCTCTTAGTGTCGCTCCGATCCTAACAGTGCTAACTACAACTCCTAAGACATAATCTAAGCAAGATAAGTCTGGTTTCTTTCGGTGAGCTTCCGGTGATCTTTCGGCGAACTTTCGATGATCTCTCGGCAATGTTCCGGCGGACTCCCGAGAAGCTCTTGGACTTCACGACGATCTTCTTGGTGAGTTCCGATGAGCTTTTTTAGCAAGCTCCAAGACTTCTCCGTCAATTTGGGTAGAACTTCTGACGAACGTTTAGACTTCCGACGAACTCTCGAACTCCCAAAGAAATCGCGTTCTTGACTCCGGGACTTCATTTTGCTTTATGCCTTGCTATCGTAGTTAATCCAGCATACATAAAAGTACACTTCGATCTAGACAATTATTACTAAGCATGAATCATATCGTCCGGCATGTCATTGGTCCATCGACGCTTCATCCAATTCTTCGGTGCATCATCCTTTCTTGCGGCTTATTGCCCAATCAGCCAGTTGACCTCCACAACTCCAATATCCTTAGTGCAATATCTGATCTTCTTGGCTTGATGCCTGAATCCATAGCTCAAAGCCTTCTGTCGATACGTCGATCGATCCTTCGACCCGACATCCAATCTTCTGACATGTTTTCCTCCGGCCCAACATGATTCTTCCTACTTTAATTGTCTCTCCCTGATCGAAGCATCCTACATCACTCAAAACGTAGATTAAATCATAAACACTTATCAATTGTTTTCATCATTCAAATTTGATATTCAACAATTAATTGGTTGTCATCATCAAAATGGGGGAGATTGTTGAATCTCGGATTTTGATGATGAAATCAATTGATAAATTAATAATCTAATCCATATGTTGAGATAAGTGATGCAGGACTAATTATGTAAAAAAAGGCAAAACAATTATGATATAATCGGGCATTGGGCTAAGGTCAAAGATTAAATATCGAGTTGTAAGAATCAGAGTATGCATCGAGAACAAATGTTGCAAGAGTCAATATGCTAGAGGATCAGGCGATATGCCGAATATCTGAACGATGTGCCGGAGTTCACCGGAAGCTCGTCGGGAGTTCATCAAAAGTGCGCCAAAAGTTTTGATAGGAGTTCGTATAAACAATTGACATGCTGGACAACTAGATTGCTTGATTGTAATTGTTTTGGCATTAATTGATGTAGTTAGGTCTTAATTTGAGTTAGGTTTAGGAGAAATCCTACTAACTCAATTAGGAGCCAACTATGCCCAAAATAGGGCTGAGTTGGGTCGGATGGATGGCCGACTTGGCCACTTGGAGCTATGCTAAGCGATGGCACTGCCTAGGGTGGGTGGTGGAACCACTTGAGGCTCAGCCTCCAAGGTGGTATGGGTAGTGATACCGTCGGCAGTTAATATTGCCAAGCATTAATACTGCTAGAGCCCAATCTTTGAGGCTTTGTCAAGCGGTACTACCACTAGATTAGGCAGTGGTACCACCTAGTATCAGAGTATCAGGCGATGGTACCACCCTGTATTAGCGATGGTACCGCTAGTACTCCGGAAACCCAGGATAAGATACTTTTTGGCTCCAATTTAAAAGTCATTGGGGCCTATAAATACCTGACTCTTTTCTATATGAAGAAGTAACAAAGTGTGAACAAAAATCTTAAAGTGTTGGGATGTGAAAGTGTTGTAAAAGTGCTAAGTATCTTCCTCCTCCCTTTCTAAGTCTTGTGATAATTCAAGTGAGGTGTGAGGCTTGTAAGGGTTGTCTCCTAAACTCATGAAAAGGAGAAAGTGTTGTAAGAGGGTGGTTACTTTACACCCATTAAAGGAAGACCATTAGTGGATGTCGGTGACCTCAATAGAGGAGGAATCAGAAGTGGACATAGGTCACAACGACCGAACCACTATAAATCTGGTGTGTTCTTTCCTTATTGCTTACTTTTATTACTTAATTGCACTCTGCATTGTACATTTACTTCAAGTCAACATCTTCTTGATATGATTTCTTCGTTATGATTTTATTAACTTGGAAAGATTTGGAATCGCAACCATTATTTTTATCGCTGCACTAATTCACCCCCCACCCCCCCCCCACCCCTTTTAGTGTCGTATTAATCTTTGCAAGAAGAATGGGAGAAAAGAATAAGAGATGGCAACCATGAGAGGCTCTAGCCTATAAGCCTTTGGTTCCCTCCTATTTATAGAGGTCCCCTGTCAACTTAACTTAAATGGATCCTACCCTATTGGGTATTGGATCTCCATCCAACTACCCAAGCCTCTTAGATTAGTAGATCTCTATCCAATAATCTCTCATTGACTCTTATTAGATCTCATCCATAGGATCCAATAATTCATGGGCTTATTGGATATCTAATAAGATAAGGGCTCCAACAGATATCTCATATCTAAACCTCCATTCATCGCAACACCTTCAATATTTATGCGACCCTCTAGGCCTAATAACAAGCTGACCGTGCGTCATAGCTATCAGAACTCTTTTTGACTTAGTGAATTATTATCTCTATAATAATTCACTCGACTCATCGACTGCGGACATACTAGGCCACTACACCATAGTCCCTAGATGATGTAAGGGAATCCAATCCATTGGACTTATCTGTCCTTAGTTACCATGTACCTATTGTCTCTCATCCATTTAATATTCCAAATATCGTATACCGGGCATAGTGTTGTCAGGCCCATACAGTTTTTATAGGAGTCTCGCTCTGATCGGATTCTCCCGAAGAACTCTTTCTCTCTCAATCCGAATGACCTAGGTCAAGGATTTGTCTGAGGAAGAACATATAGGATATTCCTCTCATGACATGGAGAGTGGATGATCCTCTATCGACACTCAATAGTCCTCATAAAATTGGCTGCCACTCTTGATGACCGGTTGTGCTAGATTTGGAACCTCCATACCTATATGTCCGGTATCAAAGAGTGGAGTACTCATATAGGACATCCTTGGTGTCTCGAGTCTAAGGATC
This sequence comes from Musa acuminata AAA Group, assembly GCF_036884655.1. NCBI lineage: Eukaryota > Viridiplantae > Streptophyta > Magnoliopsida > Zingiberales > Musaceae > Musa > Musa acuminata. The sequence goes on along the minus strand of NC_088347.1, from coordinate 14,014,623 downwards.
AGATTCACAACTAGGACTACGGAATCACTATCTAACAATAAAGCATCATTAACCATCCAGCATTACGTGAGCGGATCAATCAATGAACTCATTCTCCAATGAGCACCTATACTGTGTCCATATTGTCCCCACATGAGCAGCTATGAGACCAATTGCATCCAATATATGAACGAGAATATAGTACACTAGTCTGTCTAGTTATCTTGATGTCCCTTTCGAGTAACCTATGATCGGGAGTATCCAAATCAGATGGGTAGGTCGACGAAGCTTATCATGGACCGCACCATTGAGCTGAGGTGTATAAGGAGATGTCCTATGGGATAGAATCTCATGGTCCCTAAGGAACCGGGTGAACTTTATACATAAGTACTTACCTACTCGATTTGATCGAAGAGTCTTGATACTCTTTCCAGTCTAGTTCTCCACTTCATTCTTATACTCTTTAAATTTTTCAAAGGTCTCAGACTTGTATCCAACAAGTACACATGTCCAAACCTTGAGATATCATCAGAAAAAATAATAAAGTAGAAGTAATCACATATGGCATGAGTTGACATGGGTCCACATACATCACTATGTATAAGTTCCAACAGCTCAGTGGCTCTCTCTAATTCTACTAAAAAAAGAGTTGGTCAGTTTTCCACGAAAGCAAGGCTCGCAAGTTGCATAGATCTAAATATCCATCCTTCAGCAACTTTTGAATCATTCCCCCTTGAATATGACCTAGCTTATAATGCCATAGGTATGCACTATTCACTTAATCTCATTTCCCCTTGGACACACTCACATTCATGATATATGAAGCAGTGTCTAGTATAAATAAACCATTATGCAATATTTCTCTCATGATGATCTCATCATCTAATAGTATTGAACAACCATTGTTCTTAAAAACTAATTTATATCCACTAACTATCAAATATGAGATAAAAATAACATTTTTGATAATAGAAGGAATAAAACAGCATGCATCCAATGCAATAATAGCTCCACCAAGTAGATGTAGGGTGAACTTGCCAATAGCTACAACAGTAAATTTTGCTCCATTGCCCATCTTAAGGTCCATCTCAACTCTTGCTAATATCTTAGGTCTTGCCAGAATCTACAATGAATTACAAATATGATAAGCACTACTAGTATCTAATACTCATGTGTTATCATAAAAGTTTGACAAATATAGACTGATCAAGAATGTATCTGAAGCTTCTTTGAGCTTCTGTTTCACCCTCTCTATAAGGTACTCTTTGTAGATCCTCTTCCCATACCTATCTTTGCTGTAGTGGAAGCACTAGCCTTTGTCCTTTGCCGGGTCATTTTTAGCAACCTTTGCTTCACCCGGTCTGCCCTTGTCCTTTCCCTTCTTAAGAGACTTTTCTGCTTTTCTTTTCTTTCTAGTCTCACCAGTATAGAGAACTAACTTCTCTTTCTTGATAGTACTCTCTACCTCCATCAAGGAGCTTAGGGAGTATCACCACAAGCTTGTTCATATTAAAATTCAATATGAACTATGAAAAGGAATTTGATAGAGATTAAAGCACAAGATCCACACATAGGTTATCCTTTAGGATCATTCCTAGACTTGTGAGTTTCTCTATCCACTCAATCATCTTTAGGATATGGTTCTGAACTAGTGTCCCCTTAGTCATCCTAGTGTGAAAGAGGCTCTTGGATATCTCATATCGCTGAGTCTTTCCCTATTCCTCAAACAATTTGTGGACATGTAGGAGAATGAATCTAGCATCCATATTTTCATGTTATCTTTGTAACTCAGGAGTCATGGAGCCCAACATTTAACATTGAGCAAGAGTGGAGTCATCTATATACTTCACATAGCGAGTGATCTCATCCTTGCTTGCCCCTTCCTCGGGCATAGGCAACAACACTATATCAAGGACATATGCAATTTTCTTTGCCGTGAGAATAATTCTCAGGTTACAAAACCAATCCATATAATTCGGACCATTGAGGTGGTTGACATCAAGTATGCCACATGAGGTATTTGAAAGCGACATTTTTTTAAAATAAAGATGTACCAAAAATAAATAACATGCAGATTTCATAAAAAAGTAAATAAGATATGGACTTCTATCTTAATCTACTCTCACTATTTTTCTAGCGAGTTACGCGACACCCTCAGCAGGTGCAACGAAAGTCTCCGGTAGACTTCTAGTGGGGATCAAGATCCAATCAATGTTTTAGTGTAACCTCGAGGGACTCGACTAATCATACTAAGCCCAAAAGGTAGGAAACTCTTGCCGATCACAACTCCTTGTGATTCCCATCCCTTTCGGCCTCCGAACCACCATGGTCTTGAGGGACTTGGCTAACCATGATGTTCGGTTAATTCAACATCATCGTTATAAGATGAGTCTAATTCGATGATATAGCCTCGAGAGATTCGACCAAATATACCATGTCCTTAGGTCACCGATGACATCTCTATCTCCTAGGCAAGATAGTGATTCGCGATATAGGTGAGCCTTGAGGGACTCGACCAACTCAATCTTGATATGAGTGATTAGACCCATTGGCTCGGGCCTGATCACATTAAGCTATGGTTCATGATCATCTGGTGTGATTGCTCATGTGATGTGTGATTGCTTATACAATATTAGATATATATATATATTTGCATGCGATGTAGATATATATTAAATATGTATATGTGTGACATGTCATATTACGAGACTAAATCAAAATCCCCTCTCTCGATAATATTACGAGACTAAATCAAAATCCCCTCTCAAGATTTATGTGTGCAGTAGCGCATCTCCATGCCCTGTGCTCGTCCATCTCGTCCTCATCGGTTCCGTTGGTATCTCGACACATCTCCATGTGTCGCGATCATCCATCTCGGTCTCGTGGGTCCGGTTATCGCTTCCACACTCCCACTGCACCTTCTCATATGATTACAACTGAATCATAGGCACGTAGGCCCGACAATAAATGAGAAATAAAGTGGTGGCTCACAGGTCCCAATAATAATAATAATCATCTCACATGTACACACATCACACGGTCCATGATCATCCGTCCACATCATATATCACATGTACACATCATCATCATATAGAACTACTAGATAATAATAATAGTTAATTAAACTATTTAATTAACTAATAATTTTATGAAATTAGGGACATATAAGGATTTTTTTTAATTATGAGGGGTATTTTCATAATTTGGATAAAAGGATAGAACTTAGAATTTCTCAAATTCTAACGGGCAAAATTATCCTTATGCTTAAAATTCCCAAACCCCATCCCTATTGTTGTGTTGTGGTCGCAGCTCCTACCCGCGGGTGGCTTGCTCACGGGTAGTGTGCCTGCGGGCGATGCCGCCCTTGTAGGTGGGCGCCTTTACGGGCAGCTCTATTCGCAAGCAAAGCACCCGTAGGTGCCACCACCCACGCAGTTGCCTTTGCTCGTGAGCGTAAAGCCCGCAGGCATTGCTTCTCCCATTATTGCCTTTGTTGGCAGGCATAGCGCCTGCAGATGCCATGGCTACCTTATAACATCCCTCATTTCTAAATTTGCATATAAATTTATAGTTGTAATGTAAGAATCCATTTTAAATTTGATAAAAGAGACAAAGTATAAATATGAAAACTTATTCATAAGATTTGGGGATCTGTTCAAAGGGAAAAAAAAATCTGAGGACCTATATGTAAACCCTAAGGACCTACTCGTAAATATAATAATGTAAGGACTAAACTGCAAAATGTATAAAATTACAAATCCCACCACTTAAGCCTTTTTGTGTTCATTCTGAAGGAACCAGAGAAGGCAGCTGCGTGGAAGAACAGAGGAAGAGAGAAAGAAGAAGAAAAGAAAAGGGGAAGAAGAAGAAGAGAAATTTGGGGCTTTGGGGTTTTCTTTGCTCAAATCTTCCCATTTGGAGTCATAATTCTCAAAGGCAAGTGTCCCGATCTTTTCTCCTGCAAGTGTTATCTTTAGTATTGCAAGTGTTATCCTTTCTATTGTAAGTGTTATGATCCTTCCAATTTCAAGCTTTCTAATCTTTCCTATTGCAAGTGGTCCTGATCTTTCCTTACTGGAATTTTATCTCTACATTTGCTTTGAATATGAGGAACTTTGAATTGTTCTAGCCTTGCATTTGATATATCTCCTGTTTAGAATTAACGATTTGAATCTGTGAAACTTTCAAGATTTTGACCTTTCTACATTGTTATGGTTATAACTTTATTCACTGACCTCTGATTTGGACAAAACTTATTTAATCTAAATATAGACTCATAAATCTTTCTTTTAATTGCTTATTTTAAGAGTATGCCTATCCAAACTTTTGTTTCAAATGAGCCTACAAATTCTAAAAAATAGGGATTATAATTTCTAACCTTTTGATACTGAACTGCCTATAAGTCCCTGTTGAAAATTTTGATTTACTCAAAGCTTATTTCATTGGAAACTAGACTTGTAGATCTTTCTTTTGATACTTGGATTGAAAGATTTAGAGTCCAAATGTTTGCTCGGTTATCTATTGAATCCGACCATATAGATTCTGCAAAACAATGATTTTGTTTTTTAACCTTTGGTTACTAAATCAATTGTAACTCTTTGTTGGAAACTTTGATTCATACGAGACTTATTTTATTTAAAAATAAATTGAAATATCTCTCCATTATAGCTTTCTTGAGTATATTGGAGTACGATTGATAGTTTGAATCATTTGTTCAATGTGCCTCTTGAATTCTATCAGAAATCAAGCTTTGGTCGATTTCGCATATTCTAGTTTCATTCCTTTGAAAATTGATTTTATTTATCTTTCTTATTCAATTGAGCTTTATATTACTACTTTGAATTCTTATATGCTCTTCTTGTCCTTAAAATTATTTGCATTCTTGAAAACTATTGTGTAACGTTTATGCTATATCATATTGACTCATATAGGCACATGTATATCTCATTATACCGCATTTGCTTTCGATATATGCCTATTCCAGTTTCATTCCTTTAAATATTGAATTCATCTAACCTTCTTATTTGAATTGAGTTATATATGATTGCTCGGAATCCTTGTATGCTCTTGCTTTCATTTCCTTTCAAATTTGAATACATTTATGAAAGATTATGCTTGTATCGTATTGTCTCGTAAAGACACATGTACGTTTTGTTATTCCGCATATGCTTTCGATATATGCAAATTTTATTATTTATACTATCCTTTTGTATTCTGGTGTTTGTGGAAAAATATGAACCTTTGCAAGAAATGGTAAAGGGAGTTATGCATAGAGCCTGCAATGCTCTACCGGCCCCCTCTGACTTCACCTAGACATGGGTGGATGGAGCTCCCAGATGTGGGAGACTTTTGTCTGGTGGTCATTCAGAAATGGATGAATCATATTTTGTCTGTGGTCCCACTACACCTTCTATATGTTTGATATAATATCCATAACTTTGGTTATGTGTTTCTATACATGCTTTGGATAAGAATGATTTGAATGCAACGTCAAATACGATGTTTGAGCTTCTATTTGGTATTGGTTATTGATATGCTCCGAAATGTTCCAAACGCCGTTGATATGCTCCGGAACATTTTCTACGCCATTGATAAGCTCCGAAATGTTTCATCTGTTATTGGTATTCTCCGAAATATTTCATATGTCATTGATATGTTCTGAATGTTCTATTGTTATTGATATGCTCTGAAATATTTTATTTTCCATTGATATGCTCCAAAATATTTCATACACCGTTGATATGCTCCAGAACATTTCATACGCTATTGATTATTTTTCAATTACTCTGTGCACCATTTGTTATGAACCATATGTTATGAATGAAATGACATTTGCTATTCTGTATCTAATGAGATGATATCCTTGAATCTCTTGGATTCTGTCTTGCACTGTGATACCTTGTTTGTTTGAAACTGTCCCTTTTCATTCTGGATATATTTTGTCACTTGCTGAGTTGTTTTTAGCTCACTCTATTGTTATATAAATCTTTCAGGTCAGCTTGTCACCCTATGAGATGTTTGTATTAGGCTGAGGCAGTGGAAAGCTATTCTGAATCATGGGCAAGTCTTGTTGGTTATTATGTTACTGTTGTATAAGCATATTTTGTATGTAATGAAATGTTTTCAATGAACCGAAATGGATATACTATGTAAAAGTGTTAGAAGATCTCTTTTATTTGGAATTTTGGAATGTTAAGTCTAGTTTACGATGATATGAACTTGTGGTAAATAGTTGGAGTTCTGATTGTATAAATTACTTAGCTTGTGGGTTTATAAATGTTGTTCATGTTTGTTAAGTTGGCTTGGGTTGCGATAAATGTGAATTATCGAGTGATGTGATATATGATTATAAACTACATAGGTTTCATAGATGTGAATTTAATAGAATGTTTTTCAGTATCCTCAAATGTTAGTTTGGATCATGGATTGGTTTGTGATGAAAATTTTAATATTATCGATATTTTTGTGGGGAGTGACAGAGGTGGTATCAGAGCATGGTTTGAGGATCATTGAAATATTTGATATGTTGACGTGCAAAATATATTGAGGTCTCGTAAACTATAGTGATCGGTGAAATTTTTCCTTGATATCTTTTAGGAATCTAGGAGGACGAGGACATTTGGTTATCCTACTTCATCTGGTTTTGATTAATTAAGTGGGATGAAAGAGTTAATCGAGGATACTAAATCATAGTAGCGCAATGAAAGAATGGTGAACCTAATTTCATTGGTGGTTGAAAAATGGATGATGCAAATGGAGAAGATATTTGATGTATGAAATTGTTCCGATGATCAAAATATTTCTTTTGCCACCTTATATTGGAAGTAGAGGCTGATTTTTAATAGGAACAATAAAAAGAATTTTTTAAGATCAATGGCAAGAATGACAAGGACAAGTTTACCAATAAAAATATGATTAGAAATGAATCAGAAAGTGATAACAAGAGGGTCAAGACATTTGGATTTGAAAAGAAAAGTCACCACAAAAGACTCAATCATGTGTGAATTGCAAGTTAAATTATGAAATAAGTTTGTGTTTGCGGGTGACTAGAGTATATTTTACTTGTGAAAAGTTTTATCATAAAATAAAAGACTACATATTGAACAAGAAGAAAGAGTCACTGCCTCCTAAATCATCAACCCATGTTAGAGTGTATGCTATCACTGAATATGATTCTAAAACTTTTGAATTAGTGGTCGAAGGTATTATTCATGTTTATGAAAGAATGCAAATATTTGTTTGACCATGGGTCCCATCTACGATTTAATTTGTAATATTTTACTTATCACTTGGGTATTCAACCTAGACCACTACATTATGTGCTATATGTAAATACGATCATTGGAGATTTTTTAATAATGAACTTGAATATGATCCTCTTGTCTCATTTTTATTGGAGAACTTAAACTTTTTGCCGATTTAGTTCTCCTAGAGATTTGGAGTTTCGATATTATACTTGGTTTGGATTGGCTATCTTTTTATCATACCAGTATAGATTGTTAAATAACAAATGATCACTTTTTGCATATTAGATCAGCTCATCTTTTATTTTGAGAGTATTGGACATGATTTATCTCCTTGCCTAATGTATCCCAGGATGACTTGCCCGGATTACCTCCAAACGTGAGCCTCTCTACAGAATGACATCATTTGAGTAAATGGAATTGGAAAAGCAACTACAAGGACTATTAAATGAGGATTTTATTTGGTTTAATATTTCATCATGGGGTGCTCCGTTGTTAGTTAAAAAGATGGATTGAACATTAAGACTTTAAATTAATTTTAGACAATTGAATCAAGTGACCAAAAAAAAAAAACGAGTATTCTCTAAAGTGACGACTTGTTTGATCAACTACAGGGTGCACAAGTGTTCTCTAAGATTGACCTGAGGCTAGGTTACTATCAGTTGAAGATCAAGGAGGAAGATATTCCAAAAACAGCTTTTAGAACTCAATATGGTCACTATGAATTCTTGGTGATGCCTTTTGGTTTGACTAATGCCCCTAGAGCTTTTATGGAACTAATGAATAGGATATTTCAACCATTCTTGGATGATTGTGTAATTGTATTTATTGATGACATATTGGTGTATTCAAAGAGTAACCAGGAGCACGAGGAACACTTGAGAAATGTATTGTCCATATTAAGAGAAAAGAAGTTGTATGCAAAGTTCAGCAAATGTGAATTTTAATTGAATGAAGTTGCTTTCTTAGGCCATGTGATTTCAGGAAAGGGCATATTTGTTGATCCAAAGAAAGTAGAAGATGTAGTTAAATGGGAAGTACCAACAAATGTAACAGAAGTTAGAAGCTTCTTTGGCATGGTAGGTTATTACAGGAGATTTGTGGAGGGATTTTCTTGAATCGCTCAACCTCTCACCAAACTCACTAAAAAGAATGTGAAATTTGTATGGGATGATGATTGTGAGCAAAGTTTTCAAGAGTTAAAAAGAAGATTGACTAGTGCCCCTATTCTCACTATTCTAAGTGGTAGTGAGGGATTTGTAGTTTATACTGATGCTTCAAGAAAGGGCCTTTGATGTGTTTTGATGCAGGAAGGGAGAGTGATTGCTTATGCTTCTAGACAACTAAAAGGTTATGAACTGAATTATCCAACTCATGATTTGGCACTGATAGTAATTGTTTTTACTCTAAAGATTTAGAGACATTATTTGTATAGGCGGCAATTGTCATTCGTTAAACTCTTTACTGATCACAAGAGTTTAAAATATATTTTCACTCGGAAAGTGTTAAACATGAGGCAGCGAAGATGGATAGAACTTCTAAAGGATTATAATTATGTCATTCGTTATCACCCGGGCAAAGCCAATGTTGTAGCTGATGCACTTAGTAGAAGATCTAAAAATTTTATGGCTAGTCTGGTCGTGAAGTAATGAAAGTTATTAGAAGAAAATTTTGATTTGAATGCTATGAGGAAAGAGCAAGACTTAATGACATCGATGGCCTCCATTCAAGTACAATCTAATATTAATCAATTAAGGAAGGACAATTACGAGATACACGTTTAATCTACTTGAGGAATGAAATAGAAAGGAAATTGAAGCAAAAATTTCAAGTTTCAAATGATGGCCTATTGAGATTTGGGGATAGAGCATGTGTACCAAATGAACTAGATATCAAGAATCAAATCCTAAAGAAAAGTCATACTTCAAAGTACACCATGCATCCTAGGAGCACTAAGATATATAGAGATCTCCAAAGTCATTATTGGTGGGAAGACATGAAGAAAGAAATTGCAATGTATATTTTAAAATGTTTGACTTGTTAGCAAATCAAAGGAGAACACCAAAGACCTAGAGGGTTGTTGTAACCTTTAGATATATTTGAATGAAAATAGGAATGTTTTACAATGAATTTTGTTTCAAGACTACCCAAAACCTCTCGAAAGCATAATGCTATTTGGGTTATCATTGATAGGTTAACAAAATCTACACATTTCCTACTGATTAATATATACTTATTCACTTAACAGACTTGCAGATTTATATGTCAATGAAATAGTAAAACTTCATGGTATTCCAAAGGAGATCATCTCTGATAGAGACTCCAGATTTCTCTCTAGATTTTGGAAAAGATTACATGAATCTATGGGCACTAAAGTCAAGTTTAGCATTGCATATCATCCTCAGACTGATGGTCAGTCAAAAAGAACAATTCAAACACTTAAGGATTTGCTTAGAGCCTATGTTATGGATTAAAAAGGTGAATGAGATAAAGATATTTCACTTATTGAGTTCACTTATAATAATAGTTATCATTCAAGTATTCATATGGCTCCTTATGAAGCTTTATATGGGTGAAAGTGCATAACACCTATATGTTGGGAGGAAGTTGGTGACAGAAAGTTGTTTACACCAAACAAAGTACAAGAAACTACCGAGAAAATTCAAGTTATAAGGAAAAGATTGAAAACTGCTCAGAGTCATCAAAAGAGTTATGTTAACAATAGAAGATGAGATATTGAGTTTGAAATCGAAGATTTTGTATTCTTAAAAGTCTCCCCTTCCAAAGGCAATGTAAGGTTTGGGAAGAAAGGAAAGTTAAGACCAAGATTTATTGGACCTTTTGAGGTCCTTGAGAGGGTTGGTTCTGTCGCTTACAAGATTGTCTTGCCACTATCGTTGTGCTATATCCATAATATATTTCATGTTTCGAAGATTAGAAAGTATATACCTGATCTTTCTCATATCATTAAGTATGAGCTGATGGAGATCAATAAAGATTTATCTTATGTGGAAGAGCCCACTCAACTTGTTGATAAGAAGGAAAAGATCCTAAGAAATCGGGTTATCCCTCTGGTTAAAGTAATTTGGAGACATCATTCTAGAGAGGAAACAACCTGAGAGCTAGAGGAGGAAATGAAAAAGGTTTATCCTCATCTTTTCATCGATAGAATTATGATAAATTTAGAGGACTAAAATTTTCTTTTAAGGGGGGGAGAGTGTAACATCCCTCATTTCTAAATTTTCGTATAAATTTCTAATTGTAATATAAGAATCCATTTCAAATTTAATAAATGTTGAATCTCGTATTTTGATGATGAAACCACTTGATATATGTTTATGATTTAATATGTGTTTTGAGTGACGCAGGATGCTTCGATCAGGATGAGACAATTAAAGCAGGAAAATCATATTGTGCCGAAGGAACATGTCAGAAGATTGGACGTCGGGCCGGTGGATCGGTCGACGTATCGACATAAGGCTTCGGGCCGTGGAATCGGGCATCGGGCCAAGAAGAGCGGGTATTGTGCCAAGGATATCGGAGTTGCAGAGTCAACTGGCCGATTGGGCAATAGGCTGCAGTAAAGGACGATGCGCCGAAGAATCGGATGAAGCGTTGAGGGACCAATGACATGTCGGACAACTTGGTTAATTGCTTAGGATTAATTGTCTCGATCGAAGTTTTGTTTTTGTTGTGCAGGATTAACTACGATGAAAGTTAGACAAGCAGCAGGAGTTGCGCCGGAGTCAAGTTCATGATCATGTTGGGAGTTCGAGAGTTCAGCGGAAGTTCGGACGGTCGTCGGAGGTTCTGCGAGAACAGATCCGAGAAGTCCAGAAGCTTGCTAAGTGAAGCTCGTCGGAACTCGCCAAGTGGATCGTCGCAAAGTCCAGGAGTTTGTCGGAAGCCCGCAGAAGAATCACCGAGGGTACATCGGTTGATCGACGGAAGTTCGCCGGAAACTCGCTGGAAGAAGCGATTGACGCATCGGAGCAAAGCTGCAGAAATTGTCTTAGATTTAATCGTAGTTAGCACGTTGATTAAGTTGGAAAATGGGAGGTGATCCCATTAGCTTAATCTTGGGGCAATTGGGCCCCTGAAAAGAATGAAATTGGGGCCGAATGGAGCTAACCATTCGGACCCTGAGGTGCAACCGCCTAGCCCAAGAGGTGGCACCACCTGGGCTAAGCCTCCCAGCGAGACTGGGCGATGCAACCTCCCCAGCCAGGAGGTGGCACCGCCTAAGCTCAGTCTTCGAGCAAGACTGGGCGGTGCAACCTCCCTGACAGAGAGGTGGCACCGCCTGAGCTCAGTCTTCGAGCAAGAGGTGCAACCTCTCCAGTCAAGAGGTGCAACCGCCTGATCCCGAAATTCCGGGATTTGATCGTTTTGAGCTCCAAATTTGAATTGGGTTGGGGCCTATAAATACCCCACCCATTCAGCACTGAAGAGACATAGATCCACACCGAATTCTTGATCTTTTCAATGATTCTAAGAGCTCAAATTTGTGTAAAGTCCAAAAGTTCTCCTCTTTTCTGTTCTTCAAGTCTTGAGTTATAAAGAGAGGAGAGAAAGGATCTATAAGGGTTGTCTCCTGAGCCCGTCAAAAGGAGAGAAATTGTAAAAGGGCAGTTGGCCTTCGCCCATTGAAGGAAGGCACCTAGTTGACGTCGGTAACCTCGCCGGTGGAGGAAGCCAAAAGTGGAGTAGGTCAAGACTGACCGAACCACTCTAAATCTCTGGTTTGCATTTATTTTGAGCACTTTATCATTACTGCAAACCTCCTACATAGCTACTACTCTCTGCGCTTTTACGAACAAGTTTCTAAGCTCGAATCTTTCCGAATCTGGATTCAGACGTCAATACGTGTTTTCATACGATCCTTACTTTGCAGCTTACATTTACGTCTTGAATCTGTTTATAACTGCGAACTGTCTTCTGCGCTTTTACGAACGAGTTTCCTCGTAGTTTACATTTACATTTTGATTCTATTTATAACTGTAAACTGTCTTCTGCAACTCTACGAACGAGTTTCAACATTTAGACGTAAAACTACATTCAGACGTAAATCGGCTTTCCTCGCACAATCATCAGATTTCAGCTTACGTTTACGTCTTAATTTCAACTGCATACTGCCTTCTACGAGTATACAAACGAGTTTCAAAGTTCAGACGTAAATCTGCGTTTAAGACGTAAATCTGCGTTTAGACGTAAATCTACGTTTAGACGTAAATCTGCGTTTAGACGTAAATCTGCGTTTAGACGTAAATCTGCTTTTTGCATATTACTTTTTGAGCTATACAATAGTAGCACATTGTCTTTATACTTCTGCTTAAACTGCGATGCAAACTGTGTTTAGACGCAAACTGCACTTAGACGCAATCTTCGCTTAGACGCAAACTGCGCATAGACACAATCTGCGCTTAGACGCAAACTGTGCTTAGACGCAAACTGCGCATAGACGCAATCTGCGCTTAGACGCAAACTGCATTTAGACGCAATCTGCATTTAGATGCAAACTGCGTTTAGACGCTAACTGTGTTTAAACGTAAACTGCACTTAATAATAAGTAAACTAGGATCGGCTTTTGCATAGTGTTTATCGAACGAACGTAGCTTTCATTTTTAATCGCTGAAAGATTTCCGCTGCACTAAGTCACCCCCCCTCTTAGTGCTCTCGATCCTAACAATTAGTATCAGAGCGGGGTATTTCTCATTTCGGATTTACACCCGAGAGAAATGGCTCTTCAAGAGGGCTTTTCGGTCTTTCGTCCACCGTTCTTTAACGGATTGGACTACACTTATTGGAAAACTCGAATGAGAGTTTTCTTGATTTCACTAAATCTGGATTTATGGAATATCGTTGAAAACAGTTTTCAACTTCCCTCTAAACCGATGAACGAATGGTCGGATTTAGAGAAGAAATATTTTTCTTTAAACGCAAAGGCTATGAATGCCTTATTTTGCGCTTTGGACAAAAATGAGTTCAATCGGGTTTCTTTGTGCGAAACGGCTTTCGATATTTGGCGCACTCTTGAAATCACGCACGAGGGAACTAGTAGAGTCAAAGACTCGAAAGTTAATATTTTACTGAATGATTTCGAGCTTTTTCATATGAAACCAAGCGAAACCGTTGTTGACATGTACACCCGTTTTACGGATGTCGTCAATGGTTTAAAATCACTTGGTAAAAGCTTTTCGAATTTTGAACTCATTAACAAAGTTTTGCGCTCACTTTCTAAAACTTGGGATTCAAAAGTAACTGCTATTCAAGAATCTAAAAATCTAAACAACTTACCACTTGAAGAACTAATTGGTTCATTGATGACATATGAAATGGTGTACAATGCACATGATGAACATGTTGAACACAATCACCTTCCAAAGAACAGGAAGGATTTTGAACTCTGGACAAATGAATGCCACTTGAGCGATGACTCAAGTGATGAGGACAATGATGAACAAACCAACCTTCCAAAGAACAGGAAGGATTTGCGACATAGAACATTTGAAGACCACTCGAGCGTAAGCTCAAGTGATGGTGAACTTAAACTACAAATGAAACGAAAATTAAAAAGCAAAAAGAATGGAACTACTTGCTTTAAACGCAAGAAGAAGAATAAAAATTGGGATGAATCGAGCTCCTCTGAAGACGAGAAAGTCAACAAAAGCGAGGCGGCAAACTACGCCTTACCAGCCTACGACATTGAGGTAATTAAAATGCCTTTGGTTTATTTTAAAATTACTTGATGCTTTCATGATATATTTTCTTTTTTAGTTTAGAATTAATTTTCTTGAAAATTACATGTTTAAAAATAAAAAAAAATTATGATCATGCTGATAATTTCGAAAATGATAATATTGCATGATAAACAAACAAAAAGATTTTGATCATGGTTAAGAAGTAATAATGTGTATCATGTTTGATTAACATTGTTGAATGAAATCACGTTTGATTTAAAGTAATGCATAAAGATGTAATATTAAATGGTTATTAACAACTTTATGCATGAGACTTTAAGTTATCCATGATCATGAGCTTGTTTGATCTTCTTGATTTAATTTCAAGATCTATAACAAAAATCATGTCTGAATATATGAAAGTGTTAATTTCATTTTCGGATTCACTTAACAATTGGTATCCTAACAATCGGATTTTCTCATACACTTATGAAAAATATTTTTCTAAAATGAATTTGATGAAATGATTCCTGCTTATAAATTCCATCTTGAAATATGAATGATAGTGTTTTTGCTTGCAAAGATTTGTTTCACATTCATATCTCCTATGATTCATGTGTAGAAAAAGAATTTATAAATCATAATACAATGAGATTTCTTATGCAAAAATAAAGTGCTTTTGTGATTCTTTGCTAAAGAGAATAATCATAATCATGATCTTGATAATTATAACACGAAGCTCTTTATAAATCAAGATCGTTCATTATGCTCCCTACATTTATCAAAAAGGAGTTCTTCAAATGAAATGCAATTCAATGAAGTGTCATATTGATATCTTGAAACTTAGAATATTTTAAAATGTGATCTTGATAAGAATGTTTCAAGCTTCTTTTTGTACTATATCTTTTCGAATGAATCATGAGCCTTGATATCATATATTTCATAATACAAGATTTCTTTGCCTTATGTCTTGAACTTTCATGCTTATCTTAATTTGGCATATAAAGACTAAGGCATGCTTAGATGAAAAAGAATCTCTTAAAAAAAATGTTTTTCCCATCTGATCGAGATTAATGATTTCATGATATTTTGTGAATCTCGAAATTAATTTTAATGACTTGATTATGAATTTCAAGTTAATGATTTGATTTGAATAAGTTTTATCTAAATCATAATCTTGATCTTGCAAAATTGAAGTCACAAATAATATCTTGTGGTATTCATGAATTGATACTCACAATATGAAAGCATTGATATTCATGACTTGAATTAGATTGAAACATTGTATGCTTAAATTAATCATTCTCCTATGTTTCAAAAATTCCTTAAAATGCATTATGTGATGATTGAAAACTAACTTGCTTTACGATGAATCACAAATCATGACTTGATCTATGATGTAAATGCCTTGAAATGATTGAAATATTTAACACTTTTATGCTCTTCCCCCTACTTTCTTCTTGTTTTCAATGATAAAATAGGGAGAAGTTTTGATCATGCATGGTAGGATATAATTTGACAAAATTGATACCATCATGATATGAAACATTTATGATGTGCAATTATGCATGCAATACTTGTGCTTTCTAATTATGATGTGATGTATTGCATATGATGTAAATCATGATGCTATGAGTGCCAAGTTACACATTTTGAGAAGAAATTGTTATATTGAAACATTAATGTAATTATGAATGGTGATATGATATCATGCATGTAATACTTCAACTTATGATAATGATGCATGCAATGATAAAATATTCATGATGAAAAATTGTCTTGACATTCATAACTTGATTATTCATCCTTTGTCATGATTTTGAAATCGTTGTAAAAGGAAAAAAGAACTACAAAACTGTATTCTCTCTTTCTTTTTTACAATGACAAAGGGGGAGATAGCTAGCTTGTACAAGTCAAGAAGATGCAAAAACTTGATTGCTAGCTTGCCTATCTTAAGTAGCAAAGATTGCTAACTTGCTTATTTCAAGAAGAAAAATTGTCTTCTTGAACATCACTATCTTGAATATCTCAAGAAGCAAAACTTGCAATTTGCACATTGCAATAGGAAGCAAGAATCATGAGCTTACACAAGAAAGCTATCTTGCATTTGCTTTCAAAATTTTTGCTAGCTTATATATTGTGAAACTTGTATATCGTAAAAACTGCTAGCTTGTTGGTCTAAAGAGAGCAAAATTTTCAAGAAGCAATAGTTGCCTTCTTGAACATCTCTAATTTGCTAGCTTGCATGATGTAGAACTTGCTATCTTGAACATTACCAAAAGTGCTATCTTATATGCTATAAAACTTGCATATCTAAAATTTGATAGCATCAATGTTCTAAGCATGATGTAACACTTGCTAAATCTTCTAGCTCCAAGATTGCATGATGATAATGTTAGGATCGAGAGCACTAAGAGGGGGGGGGGTGAATTAGTGCAGCGGAAATCTTACCGCAATTTAAAACCGAAAGGTGCGTTCGTTCGATAAAATCTATTATGATGCAAAAGCCGATTCACAATTTGTATTTAATCGCAGTTTCCGACTAAGCGCAGATTGCGTCCAAGTTCAGTTTACGTCTAAACTCAGTTTTACGTCTAAACGCAATTTTACGTCTAAACGCAGTTTTACGTCTAAACACAATTTTGCGTCTGAAAGTAGTTTTACGTCTAAACTCAGTTTTACATCTAAACGCAGTTTTACGTCTAAACGTAGTTTTACGTCTGAACGCAGTTTTGCGTCTGAACGCAGTTTTATGTCTAAACGCAGTTTTACGTCTGAACGCTGTTTTACGTCTAAACGCAGTTTTGCGTCTAAACGCAGTTTTACGTCTAAACGCAGTTTTACGTCTAAACGCAGTTTTGCGTCTAAACGCAGTTTTGCGTCTAAACGTAGATACTGAACTTTGAAAAGCGTTTTATGAATGCGCAGAAAGCAGTTTGCAGTTATAAATGGAATCAATACGTAAACGTAAACTGCAATGTAAAGATCGTACGAAAACACCGATTTACGTCTTAATGCATATTCGAAAATATCTGAACTTAGAGAATCGTTCGTAAAAGCGTAGAGGGCAGTAGCTATGTAGGAGGTTTGCAGTAATGGTAAAGTGCTCAAAATAAACGCAAACCAGAGATTTAGAGTGGTTCGGTCAGCCTTGACCTACTCCACTTTTGGCTTCCTCCACTGATGAGGTTGCCGACGTCAACTAGAGGCCTTCCTTCAATAGGCGAAGGCCAACTGCCCTTTTACAGTTTCTCCCCTTTTGACAGGCTCAGGAGACAACCTTTACAGATCCTTTCTCTTCTCTCTTTACAACTCAAGACTTTGAAGAACAGAAAGAGGAGAACTTTTACACAATTTTGAGCTCTTAGAATCACAGAAAAGATCAGGAATTCGGAGTGGATCTGTACCATTTCTGTGCTGAACAGGTGGGGTATTTATAGGCCCCAACCCAGTTCAAATTTGGAGCTCAAAACGATCAAATCCCGGAATTCCGGGATTAGGCGGTTGCACCTCTTGACTGGAGAGGTTGCACCGCCTGGCAGAGCTCGAAGACTGAGCTCAAGCGGATGCACCTCTCTGTTAGGGGTGGTTGCACCTTTCTGCCAGAGCTCAAAGACCAAGCTCAAGCGGTGCATCTCCTGACCAGAGTGGTTGCACCTCTCTGCCAGAGGTGGTTGCACGTTTCTGCCAGAGGTGGTTGCACCTCTCTGCCAGAGCTCGAAGACCGAGCTCAGGCGGTGCATCTCCTGTCCAGAGAGGTTGCTCCTCTCTGCCAGAGCTCGAAGACCGAGCTCGGTGGTTGCACCTCTTGGCAGAGCTCGAAACTTGAGCTCTAGCGGTGCTACCTCTTGACAGAGGAGGTTGCACCGCCCAGTCTCGCTTGGAGACTGAGCCCTGGGTGGTTGCACCACCCAGTCTCGCTGGGAGACATATCCTGGGCGGTTGCACCGCTTGGTTGGGGCGGTTGCACCGCCCACAGCACCTTCGGTCCGAATGGGTTGAACCATTCGACCCAATTTGTGTTCTTCAGGGGCCCAATTGCCCCAGGATTAAGCTAATGGGATCACCTCCCATTCCTAACTTAATCAACGTGCTATCTACGATTAAATCTAAGACAATTTCTGCAGCTTTGCTTCGGTACGTCAATCGCTTCTTCCGGCGAGTTTCCGGCGAACTTCCGTCGATCATCCGATGAACCCTCGGTGATGCTTCTGCGGACTTCCGGCAAACTCCTGGATTTTGCGATGATTCACTTGGCAAGTTCCGACGAGCTTCGCTTGGCAAGCTTCCGGACTTCTCGGATCTGTTCTTGCAGAACCTCCGACGACCGTCCGAACTTCCGTCGAACTCTCGAACTCCCAACGTGATCATGATCTTGACTCCGGCGCAACTCCTGCTGCTTGTCTAACTTTCATCGTAGTTAATCCTGCACACCAAAACAAAACTTCGATCGAGACAATTAATCCTAAGCAATTAACCAAGTTGTCCGACATGTCATTGGTCCCTCGACGCTTCGTCCGATTCTTCGGCGCATCGTCCTCTTCTGCAGCCTATTGCCCAATCGGTCAGTTGACTCCACAACTCTGATATCCTTGGCACAATACCTGCTCTTCTTGGCCCGATGCTCGAGTCCACGGCCCGAAGCCTTCTGTCGATACGTCGACCGATCCACCGGCCCGACGTCCAATCTTCTGACATGTTCCTTCGGCACAACATGATTTTCCTGCTTTAATTGTCTCATCCTGATCGAATCATCCTGCGTCACTCAAAACGCAGATTAAATCATAAACATATATCAAGTAGTTTCATCATCAAAATACGAGATTCAACAATCTCTCCCTTTTTGATGATGACAACCACTTGATGACGGAGTTAAACTTAACTCCCAGAGTTTAAATAAACTCCCCCTATCAATATGCCATATTGATAGAACCTTGAATTCAAACTGAATTCAAGTCATTGCAATATTCATCATGAATACTTGCAACATGTCAACATGAACATATGCATAAACTTATGCATCACATGTCATGTCATCAACATACTTCTCCCCCTTTGTCATCAACAAAAAGGAGAAGTATCACAATCAATCGTTTGTGAGTGATATTGGTTCAACTCATTGCATGAAAATCATAATATCAAGTTTTATCATCATGCAATCTTGTAGCTAGAAGATTTAGCAAGTGTTACATCATGCTTAGAACATTCATGCTATCAAGTTTTAGATATGCAAGTTTTATAGCATATAAGATAGTACTTTTGGTAATGTTCAAGATAGCAAGTTCTACATCATGCAAGCTAGCAAATTAGAGATGTTCAAGAAGGCAACTCTTGCTTCTTGAAAATTTTGCTCACTTTGCTAGATGCGCAAGTTAGCATTTTTGCCTCTTGAGATAGGCAAGATAGCACATTTGCTTCTTTTGAGATAGCAACTTTTTGCTTCTCTTTAGACCAACAAGCTAGCAATTTTTACGATATACAAGTTTCACAATATATAAGCTAGCAAAAATTTCAAAAGCAAATGCAAGATAGCTTTCTTGTGTAAGCTCATGATTCTTGCTTCCTATTGCAATGTGCAATAGTGATGTTCAAAATGCAAGTTTTGCTTCTTGAGATATTCAAGATAGTGATGTTCAAGAAGACAATTTTTCTTCTTGAAATAAGCAAGTTAGCAATCTTTGCTACTTAAAATAGGCAAGCTAGCAATCAAGTTTTTGCATCTTCTTGACTTGTACAAGCTAGCTATCTCCCCCTTTGTCATTGTAAAAAAGAAAGAGAGAATACAGTTTTGTAGTTCTCTTTTCCTTTTACAACGATTTCAAAATCATGACAAATGATGAATAATCAAGTTATGAATGTCAAGACAATTTTTCATCATGAATATTTTATCATTGCATGCATCATTATAATAAGTTGAAGTATTACATGCATGATATCATATCACCATTCATAATTACATTAATGTTTCATATCATGATGGTATCAATTTTATCAAATTATATCCTACCATGCATGATCAAAACTTCTCCCCATTTTATCATTGAAAACAAGAAGAAAGTAGGGGGAAGAGCATAAAAGTGTTAAATATTTCAATCATTTCAAGGCATTTACATCATAGATCAAGTCATGATTCGTGATTCATCATAAAGCAAGTTAGTTTTCAATCATCACATAAGGCTTTTAAGGAATTTTTGAAACATAGGAGTATGATTAATTTAAGCATACAATGTTTCCATCCATGAATACCACAAGATATTATTTGTGACTTCAATTTTGCAAAATCAAGATTATGATTTAGATAAAACTTATTCAAATCAAATCATTAACTTGAAATTCATAGTCAAGTCATTAAAATTAATTTCGAGATTCACAAAATATCATGAAATCATTAATCTCGATCAAATGAGAAAAGCTTTTTTTTTTTTTTTTTTTTTTTAAGATATTCTTTTTCATCTAAGCATGCCTTAGTCTTTATATGCCAAATTAAGATAAGCACGAGGCAAAGAAATCTTGTATTATGAGATATATGATATCAAGGCTCATGAATCATTTGAAAAGATATAGGAAAAAGAGCAACTTGAAACATTCTTATCAAAGATCACATTTTAAAATATTCCAAGTTTCAAGATATCAATATGACACTTCATTGAATTGCATTTCATTTGAAGAAACCCTTTTTGATAAATGTAGGGAGCATAATGAACGATCTTGATTTATAAAGAGCTTCATGTTATAATTATCAAGATCATGATTATGATTATTCTCTTTAGCAAAGAATCACAAAAGCACTTTATTTTTGCATAAGAAATCTCATTGTATTATGATTTATAAATTCTTTTTCTACACATGAATCATAGGAGATATGAATGTGAAACAAATCTTTGCAAGCAAAAACACTATCATTCATATTTCAAGATGGAATTTATACGCAGGAATCATTTCATCAAATCCATTTTAGAAAAATATTTTTCATAAGTGTATGAGAAAATCTGATTGTTAGGATACCAATTGTTAAGTGAATCCGAAGATGAAATTAACACTTTCATATATTAAGACATGATTTTTGCTATAGATCTTGAAATTAAATCAAGAAGATCAAACAAGCTCATGATCATGGATAACTTAAAATCTCATGCATAAAATTGTTAATAACCATTTAATATTACATCTTTATGCATTACTTTAAATCAAACGTGATTTCATTCAACAATGTTAATCAAACATGATACACATTATTACTTCTTAACCATGATCAAAATCATTTTATTTGTTTATCATGCAATATTATCATTTTCGAAATTATCAGCATGATCATAATTTTTTGTATTTTTATTTTTAAACATGTAATTTTCAAGAAAATTAATTCTAAAAGAAAATATATCATGAAAGCATCAAGTAATTTTAAAATAAACCAAAGGCATTTTAATTACCTCAATGTCGTAGTCTAGTAAGGCGTAGTTTGCCGCCTCGCTTTTGTTGACTTTCTCGTCCTCAGAGGAGCTCGATTCATCCCAATTTTTGTTCTTTTTCTTGCGTTTAAAGTAAGTAGTTCCATTCTTTTTGCTTTTTAATTTTCGTTTCATTTGTAGTTTAAGTTCACCATCACTTGAGCTTACGGTCGAGTGGTCTTCAAATGTTCTATGTCCCAAATCCTTCCTATTCTTTGGAAGGTTGGTTTGTTCATCATTGTCCTCATCACTTGAGTCATCGCTCAAGTGGCATTCATTTGTCCAAAGTTCCAAATCCTTCCTGTTCTTTGGAAGATGATTGTGTTCAACATGTTCATCATGTGCATTGTGCACCATTTCATATGTCATCAATGAACCAATTAGTTCTTCAAGTGGTAAGTTGTTTAGATTTTTAGCTTCTTGTATTGCAGTTGCTTTTGAATCCCATTTTTTAGAAAGAGAACGCAAAATCTTGTTTACGAGTTCAAAATCCGAAAAACATTTTCCAAGAGCTCTTAAACTATTGACGACATCCGTGAAACGGGTGTACATGTCGCCTATAGTCTCGCTTGGTTGCATTTGAAAAAACTCAAAATCATGCAATAAAAAGTGAACTTTCGAGTTTTTGACTCTACTAGTTCCCTCGTGTGTGATTTTAAGAATTCGCCAAATGTCAAAAGCCGTTTCACACGTAGAAATCCGATTGAACTCATTTTTGTCCAATGCGCAAAATAAGGCATTCATAGCCTTTGCGTTTAAAGAAAAATTCTTCTCCTCCAAATCCGACCATTCGTTCATCAGTTTGGAGGGAAGTTAAAAACCGTTTTCAATGATACTCAATAAGTCTAAATTCGTAGAAATCAAGAAAACTCTCATTCGAGTTTTCCAATAAGTGTAGTCCAATCCATTAAACAACGGTGGATGAAAGACCGAAAAGACCTCTTGAATAGCCATTTCTCTCAGGTGTAAATCCGAAATGAGAAATACCCCGCTCTGATACCAATTGTTAGGATCGAGAGCACTAAGAGGGGGGGGGGGTGAATTAGTGCAGCGGAAATCTTACAGCAATTTAAAACCGAAAGGTGCGTTCGTTCGATAAAATCTATTATGATGCAAAAGCCGATTCACAGTTTGTATTTAATCGCAGTTTGCGACTAAGCGCAGATTGCGTCCAAGTTCAGTTTACGTCTAAACTCAGTTTTACGTCTAAACGTAGTTTTACGTCTAAACGCAGTTTTACGTCTAAAAACAATTTTGCGTCTGAACGTAGTTTTACGTCTAAACTCAGTTTTACGTCTAAACGCAGTTTTACGTCTAAACGTAGTTTTACGTCTGAACGCAGTTTTGCGTCTGAACGCAGTTTTGCGTCTAAACGTAGTTTTACGTCTGAACGCAGTTTTACGTCTAAACACAGTTTTGCGTCTGAACGCAGTTTTACATCTAAACGCAGTTTTACGTCTAAACGTAGTTTTATGTCTAAACGCAATTTTGCGTCTAAACGTAGTTTTACGTCTAAACGTAGATACTAAACTTTGAAAAGCGTTTTATGAATGCGCAGAAAGAAGTTTGCAGTTATAAATGGAATCAATACGTTAACGTAAACTGCAATGCAAAGATCGTACGAAAACACCGATTTACGTCTTAATGCAGATTCGAAAATATCTGAACTTAGAGAATCGTTCGTAAAAGCGCAAAGGGCAGTAGCTATGTAGGAGGTTTGCAGTAATGGTAAAGTGCTCAAAATAAACGCAAACCAGAGATTTAGAGTGGTTCGGTCAGCCTTGACCTACTCCACTTTTGGCTTCCTCCACTGATGAGGTTGCCGATGTCAACTAGAGGCCTTCCTTCAATAGGCGAAGGCCAACTGCCCTTTTACAGTTTCTCTCCTTTTGACAGGCTCAGGAGACAACCTATACAGATCCTTTCTCTCCTCTCTTTACAACTCAAGACTTTGAAGAACAGAAAGAGGAGAACTTTTACACAATTTTGAGCTCTTAGAATTACAGAAAAGATCAGGAATTTGGAGTGGATCTGTACCCTTTCTGTGCTGAATGGGTGGGGTATTTATAGGCCCCAACCCAGTTCAAATTTGGAGCTCAAAACGATCAAATCCCGGAATTCCAGGATCAGGCGGTTGCACCTCTTGACTGGAGAGGTTGCACCGCCTGGCAGAGCTCGAAGACTGAGCTCAGGCGGATGCACCTCTCTGTCAGGGGTGGTTGCACCTTTCTGCCAGAGCTCGAAGACCGAGCTCAAGCAGTGCATCTCCTGACCAGAGAGGTTGCACCTCTCTGCCAGAGGTGGTTGCACGTTTCTGCCAGAGGTGGTTGCACCTCTCTGCCAGAGCTCGAAGACCGAGCTCAGGCGGTGCATCTCCTGTCCAAAGAGGTTGCTCCTCTCTGCCAGAGCTCGAAGACCGAGCTCGGTGGTTGCACCTCTTATCAAAGCTCGAAACTTGAGCTCTGGCGGTGCTACCTCTTGACAAAGGAGGTTGCACTGCCCAGTCTCGCTTGGAGACTGAGCCCTGGGCGGTTGCACCTCTTGGTTGGGGCGGTTGCACCGCCCAGTCTCGCTAGGAGACATATCCTGGGCGGTTGCACCGCTTGGCTGGGGCGGTTGCACCGCCCACAGCACCTTGGGTCCGAATGGGTTGAACCATTCGACCCAATTTGAGTTCTTCAGGGGCCCAATTGCCCCAGGGTTAAGCTAATGGGATCACGTCCCATTCCTAACTTAATCAACGTGCTAACTACGATTAAATCTAAGACAATTTCTGCAGCTTTGCTTCGGTACGTCAATCGCTTCTTCCGGTGAGTTTCCGGTGAACTTCCGTTGATCATCCGATGAACCCTCGGTGATGCTTCTGCGGACTTCCGGCAAACTCCTAGATTTTGCGATGATTCACTTGGCAAGTTCCGACGAGCTTCGCTTGGCAAGCTTCCGGACTTCTCGGATCTGTTCTCGCAGAACCTCCGACGACCGTCCGAACTTCCGTCGAACTCTCGAACTCCCAACGTGATCATGATCTTGACTCCGGCGCAACTCCTGCTGCTTGTCTAACTTTCATCGTAGTTAATCCTGCACACCAAAACAAAACTTCGATCGAGACAATTAATCCTAAGCAATTAACCAAGTTGTCCGACATGTCATTGGTCCCTCGACGCTTCGTCCGATTCTTCGGCCCATCATCCTCTTCTGCAGCCTATTGCCCAATCGGTCAGTTGACTCCACAACTCCGATATACTTGGCACAATACCTGCTCTTCTTGGCCCAATGCCCGAGTCCACGGCCCGAAGCCTTCTGTCGATACGTCGACCGATCCACCGGCCCGACGTCCAATCTTCTGACATGTTCCTTCGGCACAACATGATTTTCCTACTTTAATTGTCTCATCCTGATCGAATCATCCTACGTCACTCAAAACGCAGATTAAATCATAAACATATATCAAGTAGTTTCATCATCAAAATACGAGATTCAACAGATAAAACTTGATATTATGATTTTCATGCAATGAGTTGAACCAATATCACACACAAACGATTAATTGTGATACTTCTCATTTTTGTTGATGACAAAGGGGGAGAAGTATGTTGATGATATGACATGTGATGCATAAGTTTATGCATATGTTCATGTTGACATGTTGCAAGTATTCATGATGAATATTGCAATGACTTGAATTTAGTTTGAATTCAAGGTTCTATCAATATGGCATATTTATAGGGGGAGTTTGTTTAAACTCCGGGAGTTAAGTTTAACTTCATCATCAAGTGGTTGTCATCATCAAAAAGGGGGAGATTGTTGAATCTCGTATTTTGATGATGAAACCACTTGATATATGTTTATGATTTAATATGCGTTTTGAGTGACGCAGGATGCTTCGATCAGGATGAGACAATTAAAGCAGGAAAATCATGTTGTGCCGAAGGAACATGTCAGAAGATTGGACGTCGGGCCAGTGGATCGGTCGACGTATCGATAGAAGGCTTCGGGCCGTGGAATCGGGCATTGGGCCAAGAAGAGCGGGTATTGTGCCAAGGATATCGGAGTTGCGGAGTCAACTGGCCGATTGGGCAATAGGCTGCAGTAGAGGACGATGCGCCGAAGAATCGGACGAAGCGTCGAGGGACCAATGACATGTCGGACAACTTGGTTAATTGCTTAGGATTAATTGTCTCGATTGAAGTTTTGTTTTTGTTGTGCAGGATTAACTACGATGAAAGTTAGACAAGCAGTAGGAGTAGCGCCGGAGTCAAGTTCATGATCATGTTGGGAGTTCGAGAGTTCAGCGGAAGTTCGGACGGTCGTCGGAGGTTCTGCGAGAACAGATCCGAGAAGTCCAGAAGCTTGCCAAGTGAAGCTCGTCGAAACTCGCCAAGTGGATCGTCGCAAAGTCCAGGAGTTTGCCAGAAGCCCGCAGAAGAATCACCGAGGCTACATCGGTTGATCGACGGAAGTTCGCCGGAAACTCGTCGGAAGAAGCGATTGACGCATCGGAGCAAAGCTGCAGAAATTGTCTTAGATTTAATCGTAGTTAGCACGTTGATTAAGTTGGAAAATGGGAGGTGATCCCATTAGCTTAATCTTGGGGCAATTGGGCCCCTGAAAAGAATGAAATTGGGGCCGAATGGAGCTAACCATTCGGACCTTGAGGTGCAACCGCCTAGCCCAGGAGGTGGCACCGCCTGGGCTAAGCCTCCCAGCGAGACTAGGCGGTGCAACCTCCCCAGCCAGGAGGTGGCACCGCTTGATCTCAGTCTTCGAGCAAGACTGGGCGGTGCAACCTCCCTGACAGAGAGGTGGCACCGCCTGAGCTCAGTCTTCGAGCAAGACTGGGCGGTGCAACCTCCCTGACAGAGAGGTGGCACCGCCTGAGCTCGGTCTTCGAGCTCTGCCAGGCGGTGCAACCTCTCCAGTCAAGAGGTGCAACCGCCAGATCCCGAAATTCCGGGATTTCATCGTTTTGAGATCCAAATTTGAATTGGGTTGGGGCCTATAAATACCCCACCCATTCAGCACTGAAGAGACATAGATCCACACCGAATTCTTGATCTTTTCAGTGATTCTAAGAGCTCAAATTTGTGTAAAGTCCAAAAGTTCTCCTCTTTTCTGTTCTTCAAGTCTTGAGTTGTAAAGAGAGGAGAGAAAGGATCTGTAAGGGTTGTCTCCTGAGCCCGTCAAAAGGAGAGAAACTGTAAAAGGGCAGTTGGCCTTCGCCCATTGAAGAAAGGCACCTAGTTGACATCGGTAACCTCGCCGGTGGAGGAAGCCAAAAGTGGAGTAGGTCAAGACTGACCGAACCACTCTAAATCTTTGGTTTGCATTTATTTTGAGCACTTTATCATTACTGCAAACCTCCTACATAGCTACTGCTCTCTGCGCTTTTACGAACAAGTTTCTAAGCTCTAATCTTTCCGAATCTGGATTCAGACGTCAATACGTGTTTTCGTACGATCGTTACTTTGCAGCTTACATTTACGTCTTGAATCTGTTTATAACTGCGAACTGTCTTCTGCGCTTTTACGAACGAGTTTCCTCGTAGTCTACATTTACATTTTGATTTTATTTATAACTACAAACTGTCTTCTGCAACTCTACGAACGAGTTTCAACATTTAGACGTAAAACTGCATTCAGACGTAAATCGGCTTTCCTCGCACAATCATCAGATTTCAGCTTACGTTTATGTTTTAATTTCAACTGCATACTACCTTCTGTGAGTATACAAACGAGTTTCAAAGTTCAGACGTAAATCTGCGTTTAAGTCGTAAATCTGCGTTTAGACGTAAATCTGCTTTTTGCAGATTACTTTTTGAGCTGTACAATAGCAGCACATTATCTTTATACTTCTGCTTAAACTGCGATGCAAACTGTGTTTAGACGCAAACTGCACGTAGACGCAATCTGCGCTTAGACGCAAACTGCGCATAGACGCAATCTGCGCTTAGACACAAACTGCGCATAGACGCAATCTGCATTTAGACGCAAACTGCGTTTAGACGCTAACTGTGTTTAAACGTAAACTGCACTTAATAATAAGTAAACTAGGATCGGCTTTTGCATAGTGTTTATCGAACGAACGCAGCTTTCGTTTTTAATCGCTGAAAGATTTCCGCTGCACTAATTCACCCCCCCCCGTCTTAGTGCTCTCGATCCTAACAATAAAAGGGCTAAAGTATAAATCTGAGAACTTATTCATAAGATTTGGGGATATGTTCAAAGAGAAAAAAAAATATGAGGACCTATATGTAAACCCTGAGGACCTAATCGTAAATATAATAATGCAAAAGGACTAAACTGAAAAATATACAAAATTACAAATCCCACCGCTTAAGCCTTTCTGCCTTCGTTCTGAAGGAACTAGAGAAGGCAGCTGGGTGGAAGAACAGAGGAATAGAGAAAGAAGAAGAAAAAAAAAGGGGGGGTGGGAAGAAGAAGAAGAGAAATTTGGGGTTTAGGGGGTTTTCTTTGCTCAAATCATCCCATTTAGGGTCATAATTCTCAAAGGCAAGTGTTCTGATCTTTTCTCTTGCAAGTGTTATCTTTTCTATTGCAAGTGTTCTGATCATTTCTATTACAAGTGTTCTGATCCTTCCTATTGCAAGCTTTCTAATCTTTCCTATTGCAAATGGTCCTGATCTTTCCTAACTACAATTTTATCTATACATTTGCTTTGAATATGAGGAACAATGAATTGTTCTAGCCTTGCATTTGATATATCTCTTGTTTAGACATAACGAATGGAATCTGTGAAACTTCCGAGATTCTAACCTTTTTACCTTGTTATGGTTATAAGTTTATGCACTAATGTTTGATTTGGACAAAACTTATTTGATCTGAATATAGACTCATAAATCATTCTTTTGATAGCTTATTTTTAGAATTCAGAGTAAGTTTGCCTGTCCAAATTGTTAGGATCGGAGCGGCACTAAGAGGGGGGGGGGTTGAATTATTGTAGCAGATTAAAACTCGTAAGTTTCAAAACGATTTCATAAATGCGTAGAGATTTCGATTCGATAATTAATGACTTGGTGAAAGTAGCTCGAGTAAAGTGAGAAAATAAAAATCGAAAGCTTGCTGCTATGTAAATAATGGTTTAAAAAAGGTAAACACTCACACATTTAAGGAACACAGCAATTTAAAGTGGTTCGGTCAAAATGACCTACATCTACTTGCGAAGCCTTCTTCGATGAGGCTCCCAACTTCCACTAGCAAATCACTTTGAAGGGGAAGGATAAATACCCCCCTTACAACCTTTTACAAGTGATTCACACTCTTACAAATTTTCAATGAGAAAAAAGGAGGTGAACACTCAAGCAATTGAAAACAAGACTTGCTAAAAACTTTGCTAAGGCTTGATCTCAAACTCTAACTTCTCAAAGGTTGTATTCTCTGTTGAGAATTGAGGGGTATTTATAGGCCCCAAGAGGAATCAAATTTGGGCTCCAAATTTTGAATTCTCTTGGGTTCTCGATGCTGGCGGTGCCACCGCCTGTTAGTGTCAGTGCCACCACCTATCAGTGTCTGACACTGTACTGGCGGTGCCACCACCCAGCCCGACGATGCCACCACCTGACCTCTCGGGTGCTGGATGGTGCTACCACTCAGTCCAATGGTACCACCGCATGATCCTCGTGTTCTGGGCGGTGCCACCACCCAGTCCGACAGTTCCACCGCCCGTCCTTTACCAATCATTGGTTAGGCTTTAAATCCGGCCCAAAACAAGTCATATTCGGGCCCAATTGGCCCCTAACCAAGATATAGGATTATCCCTTAATCCTAAACCTAATTACATGCAAACTATACAACTGAAAACATAGTCCTAATCAAGCTTTCAACCGGTAAACGTCAAGTCTCCTTCTAGTGAGCTTTCTGGCGATCTTCCGGCGGACTTCCGATACACCTTTAGATTTCTTTCGGCGGACTCCCAATAGGCTTCTGATCTTATGGCGAGTTCAGCAAGTAGCCTAGCCTTCTCCGTGATCTCCGCGAGCCTCCGATGATCTCTTCGGCGGACTTCCGAAAACTCCGACAAGTCCCCAATTTCTTCTCGGTTGGTTCCGGCAGCATCTCCGACGAATCTTTGGACTCTCGAACACCCATGGAACTTGACTCCGGTACTTGCGTTTTGTCTTCAAGCTATCGTAGTTAATCCTACACACTTAAAATAAAACTTCGATCGAGACAATTAATCTTAAGTAATTAATCAAGTTGTCCGGCATGTCATTGGTCCCTCGACGTTTTGTCCGATTCTTCGGCACATCATCCTCTCTTGCGGCCTATTGCCCAATCAGATAGTTGACTCCGTAACTCCAATATCCTTAGCATAATCTCCACTCTTCTTGGCCCGATGCCCGAATCCATGGCTCGAAGCCTTCTGTCGATACGTCGACCGATCCACTAACCCGACGTCCAATCTTCTAACATGTTCCTCCAACGCAACATGATTTTTCTACTTTAATTGTCTCATCCTGATTGAAGTAGGATCACTCAAAACACGGATTAAATCATTAACACATATCAAGTGGTTTCATCATCAAAATACGAGATTCAACAATCTCCCTCTTTTTTATGATGACAACCACTTGATGACGGAGTTAACCTTAACTCCTAAAGTTTAAAGAAACTCCCCCTATCAATATGCCATATTGATAGAACCTTGAATTCAAACCGAATTCAAGTCATTGCAAATATTCATCATGCAAGTTGTAAGCTTGAAAATTTAGCAAGTGTTATATCGTGCTTAGAACATTCAAGCTATCAAGTTGTAGATATGAAAGTTTTACAATATACAAGCTAGCAAATTTAAAGATGTGCAGGTTGGCATATTTGCTTTTCTTTGTGATGTGCAAGATAGCATTTCTTTGTAATGTTCAAGATAGCAAGTTCTACATCATGCTAGCTAGCAAATTAGAGATGTTCACGAACGCAACTCTTGCTTCTTGAAATATACAAGTTACAAGCTAGCAATTTTTTGCTTCCTTTGTAATGTTTGAGCTAGCAATTTTCCTTCCATTGCAGAGTGCAAGTTAGCATGCTTTGTATCTTGAGATAGGCAAGATTGCACTTTTGATATGCAAATTTATAGTATGCAAGTTATCAAGTTTTACACATAAAAAGTTAGCAAAAAGAAGTGCAAGATGGACTATTTTGCCTCTTTTCGAAATGTGTAACTTGGCACATATTACTTCTTTTGAAATTCGTAAGATAGCATTTTTGCTTCTTGTTGAAGTATGCAAGCTAGCTAGCAAGCTAGCAAAATTTGCTCCCCCTATGTCATTGTCAAATAGAAGGGAATAACAATACAATCATGTAATTCATTTCCCTTTACTATAATCTTCAAATCATGACAAGGGTAAATAACAAAGATGAAAAATGAATGTCAAAAGACATATATCATTTTTGACAAATTTCTTCTTTTATAAATAGAAAGCATGATAGGAAACAATCTTAATTCAAAGAGAAAACTTAAGTTATAAATTATCAAGATGTCAAGTAGCATATCATGGTTTACAAGAACAAGTTTCTTGTTAGTTAATAGCAAAAATAATTGTAAGAGAACAAAATCTCAATTCATACATATAAAATCTTATGATTCACATAGAAGATTCCTCTTTTATAAAACGAGAGAATCATGATGAAGAATCTTGATTTACATAAAGTTTCAAAACATAATTATCAAGATCATGAATACTAAAAGATCATGAAACATTTTGACAAATCTCCTTTTAAATAGAAAACAATCTTGATTCATTCAATAGAAAATTTAAATTATAATTATGAGAAATCAAGTTCATGATTTCAATAAAACCCATTAAATTTAAATCATTTTCATAATCCATGAGATTCATAAAAATAATACAAATGGATTCATCAAAATCAATAAGATAGAGAAAAATAATTTTCAAGAAAAATGTTCTTCTCTTTTAGTTATTTCAATTCATGTGATTTATTTCATTCAAGCATGCCCTTTTTATTTATGTCAAATAAAAACATGTATCATGTTTAAAGTCAAAAGTGCGAGATTTATTACGACAAGGATCAATAAGGCACTTTCATTATGGTAAAAATCGATAATCCGTAAATCACAAGATTCATCATGCATAATTTCGAAAATCTCATGCATAGAACAAAATCATCAATCATGATATCAAAACATTTATCATTTAAAGCATTTATGATACACATCATATGCAATACATTACATACATTATCATAATAAAAAGCATAAGTATTGCATGCATCATTCCAAATCATAAATATTTCAAATCATGATGGTATTAATTTGTCAAATTACATCCTACCATGCATGATCATAACTTTTCATTTGTATGCATCAAAATAATATCAAGAGTATTTCATGCATAATTTTATATCACCATATAAGGAATATCAAGAAGAAAATAATTGGTTGATGAGATAAACATTTCATAAATACAAGGAATTGCATAAAAATCATATCATGAAATATTAGAACATGTGAATACCAAAAGGCATGATTTCTTTTTGAAAAACCTACTCATAAATAATCAAAAGAAAATCTTAGGAGATCGATTAATGAAAAAATCTTGATCCATAATAAATCTTAATTTATAAATATCATGGAATCAAGATCATGATTTTGGATAAAACTCATTCAAATTCAAATCATCCAAATCATCAAAATCTCAACATTTCTTTCAAGAGATTCAAAATGGCATAAATAATTTTATTGGTCTCTTAGGTAGAAATCAATAAGATAGAGAAAAAGAAAATTTTTAATAAAAAATTCTTTCCTCCTTTTGTTTCAACTTATTGATTGATTCCATACATGCATGTCCTTTTCTTTCAAATCCATGCATCATCGTTTAAAATGGAAAGATAAAAAATCATCAAGATAAAAAAAGAGTGCAACATATAATTCAAAAAAAAATTCAACTCATTACTTCAAGTCAAACATGATTTCATTTAATCAAAATCGAATAAATTCAAGAGCAATAAATCATCATGTATAATAATCATCAAGTATGATACAAACTTTTTAAAACATTTATCATGATAAGGCATATAAGCCAAAGAAACTATTAAACATAAAACATATTCATCAATGATGGTTTCATTGGGCATAAGGTATTTTCAACCAAAATCATTTTATTATTTTTTGTAGTCATGCATTTTTCTTTTTAGATTAATATATATTTATATGCTTAGTTTTCGATACAAAAGCCATGCATCATCATCAAGCATGATGTTAAATTTTTTAATATTTTCATTAAGACATCAAGCATGGTTTCAATCAAAATCGAAAATCATCAAGATACACATTTTTTCTTCTTAAGAAAAACATACATATGATCATTAGATTTAAATCTAACATTTTATTCCATTAACATAAAATATACAATTTTTAAGAAAAATAATTATTCAAAAAGAATAAAATGCATCATGGAAAACATCAAGTAATTTCAAAATAAATTAAGGGGGTTTCGATTACCTCATCATTGAATATTGTTGAGGCGTAGTTTGTCACCTCGCTTTTCTTGATTTTCTCCTCATCTTCGAACGAGCTCGATTCATCCTAATTTGTGTTCTTCTTGCGTTCAAAGCAAATAGTTCCGTTCTTTTTTACTTTTTAATTTTTGTTTCATTTGTAGTTTAAGTTCACCATCACTTGAGCTTATGCTCGAGTGGTCTTCAAATGTTCTATATCCTAAATCCTTCCTGTCCTTGGGAATGTGGTTATCAAGTTCTTCACGTGCATTACACGTTATTTTGTAGGTCATTAGAGACCCAAAAAGTTCTTTGAGAGGAAATGTTTTAAGGTCCTTAGCCTCTTGGATCCCAACTCTTTGGAACAGATTTTAAAATTTTAGTTACTAGTTCAAAGTTAGAAAAATCTTTACCAAGAGCTTTAAGTCCATTGATGATATTCGTGAAACAGGTGTACATGTCTCCGATGGACTCACTTAGTTTCATCCGGAAAAGTTCGTAAGAATGCACAAGAATATTGATTTTGGACTGTTTCACTCGGCTAGTGCCTTCATGAGTGACCTCAAGAGTTCTCCAAATATAAAAAGTCGAATCATAATTTGAAACATGATTAAATTTATTTTTGTCAAGTGCACAGTATAAGGCATTCATAACCTTTGCATTTAGAGAAAACATCTTCTTCTCCAAATCATTCCAATGGTTCATTGGAAGAGAAGATATTTCAAATCCATTTTCGACTATGTGCCATAAATTCAAATCAAAAGAAAGTAAGAAAACTCTCATTCGAGTTTTCTAATAAGTGTAGTACATCCCATTGAAAAAGGGACGAATAAGAGAACGCCCCTCTTGAAGGCCGAAAAGAGCCATTTCTATTTGGGTGTTAAACCAAAGTAGAAAATCGTGCTCTAATACCAATTGTTAGGATCAGAGCGGCACTAATAAGGGGGGGGTGAATTAGTGCAGTGGATTAAAACTCGTAAGTTTGAAATTGATTTCGTAAATGTGTAGAGATTTCGATTCGACAATGAATGACTTGGTGAAAGTAGCTCGAGTTAAGTGAGAAAATAAAAACTGAAAGCTTGCTGCTATGTAAATAATGATTTAAGAAATGTAAACACTCACACATTTAAGGAACACACCAATTTAAAGTGGTTCGGTCAAAATGACCTACATCCACTTGCGAAGCCTTCTTCGATGAGGCTCCCAACTTCCTCTAGTAAATCACTTTGAAGGGGAAGGACAAATACCCCTCTTACAACCTTTTACAAGTGGTTCACACTCTTATAAATTTTTAATGAGAAAGAAGGAGGTGAACACTCAAGCAATTGAAAACAAGACTTGCTAAATACTTTGCTAAGGCTTTATCTCAATCTCTAACTTCTCAAATGTTGTATTCTCGGCTGAGAATTGAGGGGTATTTATAGGCCCCAAGAGGATTCAAATTTATGCTCCAATTTTTGAATTCTCTTGGGTTCCCGATGCTGGCGGTGCCACCGCCTATCAGTGTCTGACACTAAAAGTGTACTGGCGGTGCCACCGCCCGATCCTCGGGTTTTGGGAGCTTCCGGTGAGCTTTCCGGTGATCTTCCGGCGGACTTCCGATACACCTTCGGATTTCTTCCGGTGGACTCCCAATAGGTTTCTGATCTTGTGGCAAGTTCAGTGAGTAGTGAAGCCTTCTCGGTGATCTTCGCAAACCTCCGACGATCTCTTCAGCGGACTTCCGAAAACTTCGACAAGTCCCTAATTTCTTCTCGGTTGGTTCCGGCAGCATCTCCGATGAATCTTCAGACTCTCGAACACCCATCAAATTTGACTCCGATAGACTTGCTTTATGTCTTCAAGCTTTCGTAGTTAATCCTGCATACTTAAAATAAAACTTCGATTGAGACAATTAATCGTAAGCAATTAATCAAGTTGTCCGGCATGTCATTGGTCCCACAACGCTTCGTCCGATTCTTCGGTACATCGTCATCTCTTACGGCCTATTGCCCAATCGGATAGTTGACTCTGCAACTTTGATATCCTTGGCACAATTTCCGCTCTTCTTGGCCCGATGCCCGAATCTACGGCCTGAAGCCTTCTGTCGATATGTCGACCGATCCACTGGCCCGACGTCCAATCTTCTGACATGTTCCTCCGGCGCAACATTATTTTTCTACTTTAATTATCTCATCCTGATCGAAGTATCCTGCATCACACAAAATGTAGATTAAATCATAAACACATATCAAATGGTTTCATCATCAAAATACGAGATTCAACACAAACTTCTATTTCAAATTAGCCTACAAATTCTAAAAAACAGGGATTGTAATTTTTGACCTTTTGATACTTAATTGCCTATAAGTCCCTATTGGAAACTTTGATTTATTCAAAGCTTATTTCATTGGAAACTAGACTCGTAGATCTTTCTTTTAATACTTGGATTGAAAGATTTAGAGTCCAAATGTTTGCTCGGTTATCTATTGAATCCAACCATATGGATTTTGCAAAACAATGATTTTGTTTTCTGACCTTTGGTTACTAAATCGATTATAACTCTTTGTTGGAAAGTTCAATTCATACGAGACTTGTTTTATCTAAAAATAGATTGAAATATCTCTCACAATAGCTTTCTTAAGTATATTAGAGCATGATTGATAGTTTGAATCATTTGTTCAATGTGCCTCTTGAATTCTGTTAGAAATCGAGCTTTGGTCGATTTCGCATATTCTGGTTTCATTCCTTTGGAAATTGATTTCATTTAGCTTTCATATTCAATTGAGCTTTATATTACTACTTTAAATTCTTGTATGCTCTTCTCCTTAAAATTATTTATATTCTTAAAAACTATTGTGCAACGTTTATAGTATATCGTATTGACTCATATAGGCACATGTATATCCCATTGTTTCGCATTTGCTTGCGATGTGTGCCTATTCCAATTTCATTCCTTTAGATATTGAATTCATCTAACCTTCTTATTTGAATTGAGTTATATGTGATTACTTGGAATCCTTGTATGCTCTTGCTTTCATTTCCTTTCAAATCTGAATACATTTGTGAAATATTATGCTTGTATCGTATTATCTCGTAAAGGCGCATGTACATTTTGTTATTCCATATATACTTTCGATATATGCAAATTTTATTGTTTATACTATCCTTTTGTACTCTGGTGTTTGTGGGATAATGTGAACCTTTGCTAGAAATGGTAAAGGGAGTTATGCATAAAGTCTGCGATGCTCTACTGGCCCCCTCTTACTTCACCTAGATGTGGGTGGATGGAGCTCTCAGACGTGGGAAACTTTTGTTTGGTGGTTATTCAGAAATGGATGAATCACATTCTATCTGTGTTCCAACTACACCTTTTGTATGTGTGATATGATATCTAGAGCTTTGGTTATGTGTTTCTATACATGCTTTGGATAATAATGATATAAATGCAACGTCAAATACGACGTTTGAGCTTCTGTTTGGTATTGGTTATTGATATGCTCCAAAATATTCCAAACGCCATTGATATGCTCTGGAACATTTTATACGCCATTGATAAGCTCCGAAATGTTTCATCTATTATTGGTATGCTCTGAAATTTTTCATATACCATTGATATATTCCAAATGTTCCATTATTATTGATATGCTCTGAAATATTTTATTTGTCATTGATATGCTCCGAAATATTCCATATGCCATTGATATGCTCCATAACATTTCATACGCTATTGATATTTTCCAATTACTCTGTGCACCATTTGTTATGAACCAAATATGTTCTGAATGAAATGACATTTGTGATTCTATATCTAATGAGATGATATCCTTGAATCTCTTGGATTATGTCTTGCATTATGATACCTTGTTTATTTGAAACTGTCCCTTTTCATTCTGGATATATTTTGTCACTTGTTAAGCTATTTTTAGCTCACTCCATTGTTATATAAATCTTTTAGGTCAACTTCTCACCCTATAAGATGTTTGTATTAGGCTGAGGTAGTGGAAAGCTATTCAGAATCATGGGCAATCTTGTTAGTTATTATGTTATTATTGTATAAGTATATTTTGTATGTAATGAAATGTTATCGATGAACCGAAATGGATATACCTTGTAAAAGTGTTAGAAGATCTCTCTTATTTGGACTTTTAGAATGTTAAGTCTAGTTTACGATGATATGAACTTATGGTAAATGGTTGGAGTTCTGATTATATAAATTACTTAGCTTGTGGATTTATAAATGTTTTTCATGTTTGTTAAGTTGGCTTGGATTGCCATAAATGTGAATTATCGAGCGATGTGATATATGATTATAAACTGCACAGGTTTTATAGATGTGAATTTGATAGAATGTTTTTCAGTGTCCTCAAATGTTAGTTTAGATCTTGGATTGGTTTGTGATGAAAATTTTAATATTATGGATATTTTTGTGGGGCGTGACATGCCTGCCTATGACCCACATGTTGTTGCCCGTGGGTGGTCGGTTACTGCCCACCGGCCACCTGCACACAGGTGGTTAGGCCTCAGCCAAGGCTGCAAGCAGCCATTGGCCAACCTACAAGGGTAGCAACAGTTACTGCCCTCTCTCACCTTTTGCGTTAATGATTTTTTATGACAAAAATCTTTCTAGAACACAACACACGTAGTTCAAAACTAATCTTTCATATGAACAACCTGGCTCTGATACCACTATAGGGAAATCTAGCGGCGACATCACATGCATAGTGGAAGAACATAAAAAAATATCCCCAAATTTCTCATCAGTTATATTCGTCGTTGTGCGAAGATTTGTGCACAAAATTTACAAAATCAAAAACTGCGTATATGAAAGATTGTGTTTTACCTAGGAAAATCATATATCCTTGAATCCCTATAGATCTGTAGTAGGGGATGAAAGAAGTCAAGTGTCCTCCTCTCTTGTGGTGATCCATATAGTAGGGTTGCAAAGATGCTCCTCAAATCTCTAAGTCTACTATCTAAGGAGGAGAAGGGGAGGGGTGAATAGGAGGTGGCAACCAAAAGAAGCTCTAGCCTATAAACTATTAGGATCGAGTCGGCACTAAGAGGAAGGGGGTGGATTAGTGCAGTGGATAAGAACGTCTGTTTAAAAATCTTCGTACGTTAAAAAAACCAATCTCAAAAGATTGCTTGAAAGTGTGTTTGTTCGTAAGGGTAGTGAAAGCCAAGAAAGGAGGAAGTGAAGCAATTGCAAAGTAAGTAAATGACAATAATAGAAATACAAACCTAAATTTATAGTGGTTCGGTCGTTGTGATATACATCCACTTCTGATTCCTCCTCCGTCGAGGTTACCGACGTCCACTAATGGTCTTTCTTCAATAGGCGAAGACCAACCACCTCTTTACAGTGCTTTTTCCTTTTCATGGGTTTAGGAGGTGACCCTTATAAGTCTCACACCTCTCTTGAATGATCACAACACTAGAAAGGGAGGAGAAGGACTCTTTGCACTTTTACAATACTTTTAGCACCCCAAGAACTCAAGATATTATTCACACTTTCATATCCTTTCATACAGAAAAGGATGGGGTATTTATAGGCCCCAATAGCTTCAGAATTAGAGCCAAAAAGTATCATATCCTCGGATTTCGGGGTACTGGTGGTACCACCACCATTATTAGGTGGTACTACCACCTGTAGACTAACATTGAGTGGTACCATTACCCAATCTGGGCGGTACTACTACTTGATAGAGATCAGAGACCGAGCTCTGGCGGTACCACCGCCTAAGAAGGGCGGTACCACTATCCAGACCACCTAGGAGACTGAGTCACAAGGCAGTGACACTGTCGACCGTGACTTCAAGTGTTGAATGGGTTGTTCAACCAACCTAATTCAGCCCTATTAAGGGCCTAGTTGACCCCTAACTAAGTTAGTGGGATTACCTCCCAATCTTAACTCAAATTAAGGTATAGCTATGATAATTAAGATATTTAAATAGGCAATCTCTATCCGATATGTCGATTGTTCTTTCAGCGGTCTTCCGAAGAACTTCTCGGCGAATATCCGACGAACTTCCGATGAACTCCCGACGAACTCTCAATGACCTCTTAGCGAGCTCCCGATGAACTCTCGGTGAGCTTTCGGCAAACTTTCGGCACATCATCTGAATCCTCGACATATCGTCCGATCTTTGACTCCGATCCAACATTTGCTTTATGCCTTATTGCTTTCGTAGTTAATTTTGCACACTCATCTCAATATATAGATTAGATCAAATAATTTATCAATTGATTTCATCATCAAAATCCGAGATTCAACAATCTCCCCCTTTTTTATGATGACAATCAATTGATAACGGAAGTAACCTTAACTACCCCTATCTATATGTCATACTTGAGAAAAGATACTTTTGAATTCAAGGCCTTTGAATTCAAGCATTAAACCAATAAGTTATATTCATTTAAACTTATTAACATGAACTTCATGATACTTATCATGATTTACTAATTCAAAATACGATACCATATTTTTATTAATAAAAAATGATGTCAAGGCTTGACATCCATTTTCAAGTCCAATGATGATAGATAATCATCATTTTCAAGTATAATACGAATTTCAAATATGAAATTTAGCAAGGTGACAACTCTTGATAAAATATAGCAATTCATCGTTCCGAGGCATGATATCAATTATAAA
The DNA here is from genome assembly GCF_036884655.1 of Musa acuminata AAA Group. NCBI lineage: Eukaryota > Viridiplantae > Streptophyta > Magnoliopsida > Zingiberales > Musaceae > Musa > Musa acuminata. Next base: position 13,975,164 of record NC_088347.1, on the reverse strand, counting down.
TAGCAAGTTAAGCTTATGATACCTAATTATCATAATGATAGATAATTATCAAGCATTCATGAAATATTTCAAGTATCTCCAATGCATATGAAATACATTTTGATATGTTTCAAGCATTTGCGATATGTTGCGATGTATTTGACGATTCCAATTATATTTATAACATTCGCAAAACATACAAGCATTTACGATAAGATACATTTTAAATATTTACAATACCAATTTGTCATTAATTTATCATATTTTGGTATCATTTCTCCCTCATCAACAAAAAGAAGGAACCATTCAACAAAAAGGAGGAACCATTCAAGTGTGGTAAACAAAATTAAGCAAGTTTCACACCAATTTATCTAAGCCATGAAGGAAGGTAAGCAAAAACTTTGCATGATAACCTTTTTTTGGATAAACTAATATTTTTACTCAAAAGCTTTTTGATTCTTCTTTAGATGTGCACGTTTCTTTCTTCTTTTTTTCGTAGAAATAAGAAGAAGAGAAAGAAAGGTAAGGAAAGAATCCAATAAGAACCAAATTCATGAAATGATTTGAATCAAGTCAAATTCAAAAAAATAAATGAGTTTCATTAAATCATGTTTCAATTTTAACAAAGAGAAGGGATTCATGAAAATGATCAAGATATCCATGTGAAATCAAATCACCATTCTTGTAAATAATCATCACACTAAAATTCATCTTTCAAGGATCAAGATATCTATGTTAATTCATAAAATTCATCTTTCATGAGAGGAGTAACAGAAATCATGGGAAGAGAGCATCATATGAAAAAGAAATTCACGAATAAAACTTCATAAATCAAATCCATAAAAAAATTTACAATAGTGAAATCCGTGAGAGATGCATTTATCAATAAATTCCATGAGTGAAGTGATTAAGTATATCAAAAATCGTTAAATGATGGAGCAAGGGTATGAAGTAAATTTGATACCAAGTTAAGGGGAAGAGAAATTCATGAAAGCTTCATTCATGAGATGAATTAAGAGGAAGATAATCCGGAAAAGAAATACAATAAACTCATGCATTCAGACAATGTAACATCCCTAACTCTTTTCTAATAAAATCAAATTGTTCTTCATTTAAAGGTTTGGTAAAGATCTCAGCTAATTGATGTTTCATATCAATAAACTCTAAAGATATGTCATGGTTATTAACATGATCTCTTATGAAATGATGTCTAATGTCAATATGTTTAGTTCTAGAGTGTTGAATTGAATTTTTTGTTAAACATATTACACTTGTGATATCACAATTTATGGGAATATTCATAAGGTGAATCTTATAATCTTCTAATGTACTTTTCATCCATACAACTTGTGCACAATATGCACTAGCCGCTATGTATTCGACTTCGATTGTAGATAGTATAACCGAATTTTGTTTCTTGGAAGACCAAGAGATAAGTGCATGACCTAAGAATTGACATGTTCTGGATGTGTTTTTTCTATCTATTCTACATCCAGTAAAATCCGCATCAGCATAAGCAATTAATTCAAAGTTTTTAGATTTTGGATATCATAATCTTATATTAGTGGTTATTTTAAGATATCTAAGAATTCTTTTAATTGCTTTAAGATTAGATAGCTTAGGATTAGATTGAAACTTAGCATAAAGTCTTACACTAAACATGATGTCCAGTCTAGTTGCTGTGAGGTATAGTAAACTACCAATCATACCCCTATATGCTGTTTGATCCAAGCTTTCTCCACTTTCGTTAATGTCTAACTTAGTGGAGGTACTCATAGGAGTAATGGTAACCTTTGAACTATCCATATTAAACTATTTTAGTAAGTCTAATGCATATTTTGTTTGACTAAGAAAAATACACTAAGTTGTTTGATTTGTAAGCCTAAAAAGAAAGTTAGTTCACCCATTGAACTCATTGCAAACTCTTGGCTCATACTCTTGGCAAATGATTCGTATAAGGATTCATATGTAGAACCAAAGATAATATCATTAACATAAATTTGAACAATAAGAAAATTATTTTCAAAATTTTTAATAAACAATGTAGTATCCACCTTGTATTTAGAGAAATTATTTTGGATAAGAAAGGAGATAAGTCTCTCATACCAAACCCTTGGAGCTTGCTTTAATCTATAGAGAGCTTTAGTCAATTGAAACACATGAGTAGGAAAATTATCATTCTCAAATCTGGGAGGTTGTTCAACATAAACTTCTTCGGAAATTAAACCATTAAGAAAAGCACTTTTGACATCCATTTGAAATAGCTTAAAATTATTACTACTAGCATAGGCAAGGAGCATCCTTATGGCTTCTAATCATACCATAAGATCGAAGGTTTCGTCATAATCGATATTTTCTTCTTAGTTGAAACTCTTCCACTAATCTAGCCTTGTTTCTAACCACGATACCAAATTTATTTTTCTTATTTCTTAAAACCCATTTAGTCCATAGAGAGCTTTAGTCAATTGAAACACATGATTTGGAAAATTATCATTCTCAAATCCGGGATGTTGTTCAACATAAATTTCTTCGAAAATAAAGCCATTAAAAAAAGTACTTTTGGCATTCATTTGAAATAACTTAAAATTATTACTACTAGCATAGGTAAGGAGCATCCTTATGGCTTCTAATCATACCATAAGAGCGAAGGTTTCGTTATAATCGATATATTCTTCTTAGTTGAAACCCTTTCACTAAACTAGCCTTGTTTCTAATCGCGATACCAAATTTATTTTTCTTGTTTCTTAAAATCAATTTAATACCAATAACTAAATGGTCATTTGGCCTAGGAACAAGCTTCCATACTTCATTTCTCTCAAATTGGTACAACTCTTCTTGCATTACGATAACTCATGAATCATCTTTTAATGTTTCGTCAACACATTTAGGTACAATTTGTGAAAGAAAAGCGGTGTTGGCACAAAAATATTTAAGATAAGAACGAGTTTGAACCCCTTTTGATGCATATCCTATGATTAGCTCCTTAAGATGAGCATCTACATACTTCCATTCCTTGGGTAAGGATGTTTCGGAAGAAGATATATAAGTTGCTAGTTGGAGGAAGGGTTCATTTAAATTTAAAGTATTAATATTAAGATCATCATCAAACTCATTTTTCTTAAATTCAGGAACTTCATTAAAGACAACATGAATAGACTCTTCTATAACCAAAGTTCTTTTGTTGAAGATATAAAAAGCTTTAGAAATAGAAGAATAGATAAGAAAAATTCTTTCATCTGATTTAGTATCAAACTTTCCTAAGGCATCTTTTTCATTCAAGATAGAACATTTACAACCGAAAACTTTAAAGTATGAAACATTGAGTTTTTTGTTATTCCATAATTCATAAGGAGTTTTGAAAAGTAATGGTCTTACTAGAACCCTATTCATGACATAACATGTCGTATTAATGTCTTCGACCCAAAAAAATTTGGGTAGGCTATGTTCGTTCAACATAGTTCTTGTCATTTCTTGTAAATTTCTATTTTTTTTCTTTCTACTACTCTATTTTGTTGAAGATTTCTCATAGTAGAAAAATTATGGTTATATCCATTAGATTCACAAAAATTTTGGAAATCACAGTTTTGAAATTCACCATCGTGATCACTCCGAATTGATGAAATCATAAAGTCTTTTTCATTTTGAACAAGTTTACAAAACTTAAAAAAATACCTAAAGCAATCACTTTTATGTGCCAAGAAGTATGTCCAAGTGTATCTATTATAATAATCTAGAATGACAAAGGCATATTTGCTACCTCCTAGGCTTGATGTATCAATTGGTCCAAATAAATCCATATATATCAATTGCAATGGTCTAGATGTGCTTATTTGATTCTTCGATTTAAAACTACCTTTTATTTGTTTTTCACAAGGTTTCATAACTCAAAATCCATTGAAATTAGAAAGATCCTCATTTTAGTCTTCCAAAATGTGTAATCCGTCCCTTTGAATATGGGTTGATCTGTAATTGAATGACCCTCTTAATTGTCGGCAAAAGCTATCTCTCTTGGGTTTTAAACCAAATCGAGAGTAACCGTGCTATGATACCAATTGTAAGGATCGATTTGGCACTAAGAGGGGGGGTGAATTAGTGCAACGGATAAAAATGTCGGTTTAAAAATCTTCGTACGTTAAAAAATTGATCTTAGAAGATAGCTTAAAAGCATGTTTGTTTATAAAGGTAGTGGAAGCCAGGTAAGGAGGAAGTGAAGCAATTGCCAAGTAAGTAAATGATAATAAGAGAAATGCAAACTAGAATTTATAGTGGTTCGGTCGTTGTAACCTACATCCATTTTTGATTCCTCCTCCATCGAGGTCACCGGCATTCACTAATAGTCTTCCTTCAATAGATGAAGACCAACCACCTCTTTATAGTGCTTTCTCCCTTTAATGGGTTTAGGAGTTAACCCTTACAAGTCTCACACCTCTCTTGAATTATCACAACACTAGAAAGGGAGAAGGAGGACTCTTTACACTTTTACAACACTTTTAACACCCCAAGAATTCAATATATTGTTCACACTTTTGTGATCTTTCATGCAGAAAAGGGTGGGGTATTTATAGGCCCCAATGGCTTCAGAATTTGAGCCAAAAAGTGTCATATCCTTGGATTTTAGGGTACTAGTGGTACCACTGCCATTATTGATCGGTACTACCGCTTGCAGATTGACACTATGTGGTATCACCACCCAAACCACCTGGGAGACTAAGTCACTAGGTGGTGCCACCGCCAGCCCTAGCAGTGCCACCACCGACCGTGACTTCAGGTGCTGAATTGGCTGTTCAACCGGCCTAGTTCAGCCCTATTAAGGGCCCAATTAGCACTTAACTAAGTTAGTGGGATTACCTCTCAATCCTAACTCAACTTAAGGTCTAAGAATCTTTTATATAGGTAATACTTCAACTAAAAGTAATGACTGGCAGTTTGTAGTAAAGATAAATTGTAAGAATGAAATGCAAACCGAGTTATAGTGGTTCGATCGTCGTGACCTACATCCACTCCACCGATTCCTTTTCCATCGAGGCCATCGGCATCCACTAATGATCTTTGTTCAATGAGCGAAGATCAACTACCCTTACAACTCAATTCTCCTTTTGACAAGTTCAGGAGAGAATCTTTACAACCCCCACAACCTCCTCTCTTAAGCTTCTCTAACACTTAGAGTTTAAGAGGAGTTCACACAAGATTACAATAGCATTTTCTTTCTTTTTCACTCTCAATTCTTGTGTCGGTTAACCAAGGATGAGAGGGGTATTTATAGGCTTCAAGTGATTCAAACTTGTAGCCTAAAAGAGTCTCATCCCAGGTTTCCTAGGTCCAGGCGATACCACCACCTGTGTTGGGCGGTACCACCGCCTGCAGCACTGACACTGGGCAGTACCATCGCCTAGTTTGGCGGTACCATCGCCTAGAAAATTGTGTCTGGGTAGTACCATCGCCCAAACTGGCGATAACACTGCCTGACACTGACATTGGCAGTACCACCACCTAGTCTACCGATACCACCACTTGACAAAGTCTTGGAGACTGTGCCACGACGGTGCCTCCTGTTAGGTCACTGTTTGGGCCTTTTACTTAGCCCAACATAGTCCATACATGGGCACAACTAGCCATTAATTGGGTTGGCCCAATTCTAACCCAATTATGTGCTAACTATGAAATTTAAGGCATACACTAAGCTAAATAAGTCTGGTAAGTCTAGGTTTCTTCCAACAAACTTTCGATGATCTCTCGGCAATGTTCCAGCGGACTCCTAGCAAGCTCCTGGACTTCATAACGATCTTCTTGATGAGTTTCGACAAGCATTTATGGTAAGCTCCTGGACTTCTCGGTCAATTTTGATAGTGTTGAATCTCGTATTTTGATGATGAAACTACTTGATATATGTTTATGATTTAATCTGCGTTTTGAGTGACGCAGGATGCCTCGATCAGGATGAGACAATTAAAGCAGGATAATCATGTTGTGCCGAAGGAACATGTCAGAAGATTGGACGTCGGGCCGGTGGATCGGTCGACGTATCGATAGAAGGCTTCGGGCCGTGAACTCGGGCATCGGGCTAAGAAGAGCGGGTATTGTGCCAAGGATATCGGAGTTGCGGAGTCAACTGGCCGATTGGGCAATAGGCTGCACGAGAGGACGATGCGCCGAAGAATCGGACGAAGCGTCGAGGGACCAATGACATGTCGGACAACTTGGTTAATTACTTAGGATTAATTGTCTCGATCGAAGTTTTGTTTTAATTGTGCAGGATTAACTACGATAAGAGTAAGACAAGCAGCAGGTGTTGCGCTGGAGTCAAGATCAGGATCACGTTGGGAGTTCGAGAGTTCGACGGAAGTTCGGACGGTCGTCGGAGGTTCAGCGTGAACAGATCCGAGAAGTCCAGAAGCTTGCCAAGCGAAGCTCGTCGGAACTCGCCAAGTGGATCGTCGCAAGTCCAGGAGTATGCCGGATGTCCGCAGAAGGATCACCGAGGGTTATCGGTTGATCGACGGAAGTTGGCCGGAAACTCGCCGGAAGAAGCGATTGACGCATCGGAGCAAAGCTGCAGAAGTTGTCTTAGAGTTAATCGTAGTTAGCATGATGATTAAGCATGAAAATGGGAGGTGATCCCATTAGCTTAATCTTGGGGCAATTGGGCCCCTGAAAAGATTCAAAGTGGGCCGAATGGAGTGAACCATTCGGACCCTGATTGCACCAGGAGGTGCAACCGCCCCAGCCAGGAGGTGCAACCGCCTGGGCTGTGGGGTTGGGAGGTGCAACCGCCCCAGCCAGGAGGTGCAACCGCCTGGGCTGTGGGGTTGGGAGGTGCAACCGCCCCAGCCGAGAGGTGCAACCGCCCAGAGCTCAGTCTTCGAGCTAGACTGGGCAGTGCAACCTCCTCTGCCAAGAGGTAGCACCGCCTGAGCTCAGTCTCGAGCTCTGCCAGGTGATGCATTCACCGAGCTCAGTCTTCGAGCTCTGGCAGAGAGGTGCATCAGCCTGAGCTCAGCTTGGAGCTCTGCCAGGTGATGCAACCACCGAGCTCAGTTTCGAGCTCTGCCAGGTGATGCAATCACCAAGCTCAGTCTTCGAGCTCTGCCAGGTGATGCAACCATCGAGCTCAGTCTTCGAGCTCTGGCAGAGAGAAGCAATCGCCTGAGCTCAGTCTTCGAGCTCTGCCAGGCGGTGCCACCTCTCCAGTCAAGAGGTGCAACCGCCTGATCCCAGAATTCTGGGATTTGATCGATTTGATCGTTTTGAGCTCGAATTTTGAATTGGGTTGGGGCCTATAAATACCCCACCCATTCAGCACTGAAAAGATACAGACCTACACCGAAATCTTGATCTTTTCTGTGATTCTAAGAGCTCAAAAGTGTTGTAAAGCCTTTAAGTCTCCTCCTTCTGTTCTTCAAGTTTTCAGTTGTAAAGTGAGGAGAGAAAGGTCTGTAAAAGTTGTCTCCTGAGCCTGTCAAAAGGAGAGAAATTGTAAAAGGGCAGTTTGGCCTTCGCCCATTGAAGGAAGGCACCTAGTTGACGTCGGCAACCTCGTCGGTGGAGGAAGCCAAAAGTGGAGTAGGTCAAGGCTGACCGAACCACTCTAAATCTCTGGTTTGCGTTTATTTTTGAGCACTTTATCATTACTGCAAACCTCCCTCATTACTACTGCTCTCTGCGCTTTCACGAACAAGTTCTAAGTGCTGTTCTTCCGAATCTGCATTCAGACGTAAATTCGTATTTTCATACGTTACTATTTACGTTTACGTTTGATTCTGCAGAACTGTCTTCCGTGCTTTTACGAACGAGCTTCTTTGCAGTTTATACTTACATTTTGATCCTATTGATAACTGCAAACTTTCCTCTACGATTTTACGAACGAGTTTCAGCATTTAGACGTAAAACTGCATTCAGACGTAAATCGGCTTTCCTTGCTCAATCATCAGATCTCAGTTCACGTTTACGTCTTGATTCCAACTGCATACTACCTTCTGCGAGTATACAAACAAGTTTCAAAGTTTAGACGTAAATCTGCGTCTAGACGTAAAACTGCGTTTAGACGTAAATCTGCGTTTAGACGTAAATCTGAGTTTAAGACGTAAATCTGAGTTTAGACGTATATCTGCGTTTAGACGTAAAACTGCGTTTAGACGTAAGTCTGCGTTTAGACGTAAATCTGCGTTTAGACGTAAATCTGCGTTTAGACGTAAAACAGCGTTTAGACGTAAATCTGAGTTTAGACGTAAACTGCGCTTAGACGCAAAACTGCGCTTAGACGCAATCTGCGCTTAGACGCAAACTGCACTTAGATACAAACTGAGAATTTGCTTTTGCATCATAACAGTTTTTGAACGAACGCAGCTTTTGGTTTTTAATCGCTGTAAGATTTCCGCTGCACTAATTCACCCCCCCCCCCTCTTAGTGCTCTCGATCCTAACAATTGGTATCAGAGCGGGGTATTTCTCATTTCGGATTTACACCCGAGAGAAATGACTTTTCAAGAGGGCTGTTCGGTCTTTCGTCTACCGTTCTTTAACGGATTGGACTACACTTATTGGAAAACTCGAATGAGAGTTTTCTTAATTTCTCTAAATCTGGATTTATGGAATATCATTGAAAACGGTTTTCAACTTCCCTCCAAACCGATGAACGAATGGTCGGTTTTGGAGAAGAAGAATTTTTCTTTAAACGCAAAGGCTATGAATGCCTTATTTTGCGCATTGGACAAAAATGAGTTCAATCGGATTTCTACGTGTGAAACGGCTTTCGATATTTGGCGCACTCTTGAAATCACGCACGAGGGAACTAGTAGAGTCAAAGACTCGAAAGTTAATATTCTACTGCTTGATTTCGAGCTTTTTCATATGAAACCAAGCGAAACCGTTGTTGACATGTACACCCGTTTTACGGATGTCGTCAATGGTTTAAAATCACTTGGTAAAAGCTTTTCGGATTTTGAACTTGTTAACAAAGTTTTGCGCTCACTTTCTAAAACTTGGGATTCAAAAGTAACTGCTATTCAAGAATCGAAAAACTTGAACCATTTTCCACTTGAAGAACTAATTGGTTCATTGATCACATATGAAATGACGTGCAATGCACGTGAAGAACTTGAGAACCACCTTCCAAAGAACAGGAAGGATTTGGAACTCTGGACAAATGAATGCCACTTGAGCGATGACTCAAGTGATGAGGACAATGATGAACAAACCAACCTTCCAAAGAACAGGAAGGATTTGGGACATAGAACATTTGAAGACCACTCGAGCATAAGCTCAAGTGATGGTGAACTTAAAATGAAACGAAAATTAAAAAGCAAAAAGAATGGAACTACTTGCTTTAAACGCAAGAAGAAGAACAAAAATTGGGATGAATCGAGCTCATCTGAAGACGAGAAAGTCAACAAAAGCGAGGCGACAAAATACGCCTTACCAGCCTACGATGTTGAGGTAATTAAAATGCCTTTGGTTTATTTTGAAATTACTTGATGCTTTCATGATATATTTTCTTTTTTAGTTTAGAATTAATTTTCTTGAAAATTACATGTTTAAAAATAAAAATACAGAAATTATGATCATGCTGATAATTTCGAAAATAATATTATGATAAACAAACAAAATGATTTTGATCATGGTTAAGAAGTAATAATGTGTATCATGTTTGATTAACATTGTTGAATGAAATCACGTTTGATTTAAAGTAATGCATAAAGATGTAATATGAAATGGTTATTAACAATTTTATGCATGTGATTTTAAGTTATCCATGATCATGAGCTTGTTTGATCTTCTTGACTTAATTTCAAGATCTATAGCAAAAATCATGTTTGAATATATGAAAGTGTTAATTTCATTTTCGGATTCAGTTAACAATTGGTATCCTAACAATCGGATTTTCTCATACACTTATGAAAAATATTTTTCTAAAATGGATTTGATAAAATGATTCATGCTTATAAACTCCATCTTGAAATATGAATGATAGTGTTTTTGTTTGCAAAGATGTGTTTCACATTCATATCTCCTATGATTCGTGTGCAGAAAAAGAATTTATAAATCATAACACAATGTGATTTCTTATGCAAAAATAAAGTGCTTTTGTGATTCTTTGCTAAAGAGAATAATTATTAAAATCATGATCTTGATAACATGAAGCTCTTTATAAATCAAGATCGTTCATTATGCTCCCTACATTTATCAAAAAGGAGTTTTTCAAATGAAATGCAATTCAATGAAGTGTCATTTTGATATCTTGAAACTTGGAATATTTTAAAATGTGATCTTTGATAAGAATGTTTCAAGTTGCTCCTTTTACGATATCTTTTCAAATGAATCATAACCCTTGATATCATATATCTTATAATACAAGATTTCTTTGCCTTATGCTTATCTTAATTTGGCATATAAAGACTAAGGCATGCTTAGATGAAAAAGAATCTCTTAAAAAATGCTTTTCCCATTTGATCGAGATTAATGATTTCATGATATTTTATGAATCTCGAAATTAATTTTAATGACTTGATTATGAACTTCAAGTTAATGATTTAATTTGAATAAGTTTTATCTAAATCATAATCTTGATCTTGCAAAATTGAAGTCACAAATAATATCTTGTGGTAGTCATGAATTGATACTCACAATATGAAAACATTGATATTCATGACTTAAAATGGATTGAAACATTGTATGCTTAATTTAATCATTCTCCTATGTTTCAAAAATTCCTTAAATGCCTTATGTGATGATTGAAAACTAATCTGCTTTATGATGAATTACGAATCATGACTTGATCTATGATATAAATGCCTTGAAATGATTGAAATATTTAACACTTTTATGCTCTTCCCCCTACTTTCTTCTTGTTTTCAATGATAAAATGGGGAGAAGTTTTGATCATGCATGGTAGGATATAATTTGACAAAATTGATACCATCATGATATGAAACATTTATGATGTACAATTATGCATGCAATACTTGTGCTTTCTAATTATGATGTGATGTATTGCATATGATGTAAATCATGATTTAAAATGCTATGAGTGCCAAGTTACACATTTTGAGAAGAAATTGTGATATTGAAACATTAATGTAATTATGAATAGTGATATGATATCATGCAATGATGCATGTAATGATAAAATATTCATGATGAAAAATTGTCTTGACATTCATAACTTGATTATTCATCCTTTGTCATGATTTTGAAATCGTTGTAAAAGGAAAAAAGATCTACAAAACCGTATTCTCTCTTTCTTTTTTACAATGACAAAGGGGGAGATAGCCAGCTTGTACAAGTCAAGGAGATGCAAAAACTTAATTTGCTAGCTTGCATAATATAGAACTTGCTATCTTGAACATTACCAAAAGTGCTATCTTATATGCTATAAAACTTGCATATCTAAAACTTGATAGCATGAATGTTCTAAGCATGATGTAACACTTGCTAAATCTTCTAGCTCCAAGATAGCATGATGATAAAACTTGATATTATGATTTTCATGCAAAGCGTTGAACCAATATCACACACAAACACTTGATTGTGATACTTCTCCTTTTTGTTGATGACAAAGGGGGAGAAGTATGTTGATGAAAGTATGTTGATGACATGACATGTGATGCATAAGTTTATGCATATGTTCATGTTGACGTATTGCAAGTATTCATGATGAATATTGCAATGACTTGAATTCAGTTTGACTTCAAGGTTCTATCAATATGGCATATTGATAGGGGGAGTCTGTTCAAACTCCGGGAGTTAAGTTTAACTCCGTCATCAAGTCGTTGTCATCATCAAAAAGGGGGAGATTGTTGAATCTCGTATTTTGATGATGAAACTACTTGATATATGTTTATGATTTAATCTGCGTTTTGAGTGACGCAGGATGCCTCGATCAGGATGAGACAATTAAAGCAGGATAATCATGTTGTGCCGAAGGAACATGTCAGAAGATTGGACGTCGGGCCGGTGGATCGGTCGACGTATCGACAGAAGGCTTCGGGCCGTGAACTCGGGCATCGGGCTAAGAAGAGCGGGTATTGTGCCAAGGATATCGGAGTTGCGGAGTCAACTGGCCGATTGGGCAATAGGCTGCACGAGAGGACGATGCGCCGAAGAATCGGACGAAGCGTCGAGGGACCAATGACATGTCGGACAACTTGGTTAATTACTTAGGATTAATTGTCTCGATCGAAGTTTTGTTTTAATTGTGCAGGATTAACTACGATAAGAGTAAGACAAGCAGCAGGTGTTGCGCCGGAGTCAAGATCAGGATCACGTTGGGAGTTCGAGAGTTCGACGGAAGTTCGGACGGTCGTCGGAGGTTCAGCGTGAACAGATCCGAGAAGTCCAGAAGCTTGCCAAGCGAAGCTCGTCGGAACTCGCCAAGTGGATCGTCGCAAGTCCAGGAGTATGCCGGATGTCCGTAGAAGGATCACCGAGGGTTATCGGTTGATCGACGGAAGTTGGCCGGAAACTCGCCGGAAGAAGCGATTGACGCATCGGAGCAAAGCTGCAGAAGTTGTCTTAGAGTTAATCGTAGTTAGCATGATGATTAAGCATGAAAATGGGAGGTGATCCCATTAGCTTAATCTTGGGGCAATTGGGCCCCTGAAAAGATTCAAAGTGGGCCGAATGGAGTGAACCATTCGGACCCTGATTACACCAGGAGGTGCAACCGCCCCAGCCAGGAGGTGCAACCGCCTGGGCTGTGGGGTTGGGAGGTGCAACCGCCCCAGCCAGGAGGTGCAACCGCCTGGGCTGTGGGGTTGGGAGGTGCAACCGCCCCAGCCGAGAGGTGCAACCACCCAGAGCTCAGTCTTCGAGCTAGACTGGGCGGTGCAACCTCCTCTGCCAAGAGGTAGCACCGCCTGAGCTCAGTCTCGAGCTCTGCCAGGTGATGCATTCACCGAGCTCAGTCTTCGAGCTCTGGCAGAGAGGTGCATCAGCCTGAGCTCAGCTTGGAGCTCTGCCAGGTGATGCAACCACCGAGCTCAGTTTCGAGCTCTGCCAGGTGATGCAATCACCAAGCTCAGTCTTCGAGCTCTGCCAGGTGATGCAACCATCGAGCTCAGTCTTCGAGCTCTGGCAGAGAGAAGCAATCGCCTGAGCTCAGTCTTCGAGCTCTGCCAGGCGGTGCCACCTCTCCAGTCAAGAGGTGCAACCGCCTGATCCCAGAATTCTGGGATTTGATCGATTTGATCGTTTTGAGCTCGAATTTTGAATTGGGTTGGGGCCTATAAATACCCCACCCATTCAGCACTGAAAAGATACAGACCTACACCGAAATCTTGATCTTTTCTGTGATTCTAAGAGCTCAAAAGTGTTGTAAAGCCTTTAAGTCTCCTCCTTCTGTTCTTCAAGTTTTCAGTTGTAAAGTGAGGAGAGAAAGGTCTGTAAAGGTTGTCTCCTGAGCCTGTCAAAAGGAGAGAAATTGTAAAAGGGCAGTTTGGCCTTCGCCCATTGAAGGAAGGCACCTAGTTGACGTCGGCAACCTCGTCGGTGGAGGAAGCCAAAAGTGGAGTAGGTCAAGGCTGACCGAACCACTCTAAATCTCTGGTTTGCGTTTATTTTCGAGCACTTTATCATTACTGCAAACCTCCCTCATTACTACTGCTCTCTGCGCTTTCACGAACAAGTTCTAAGTGCTGTTCTTCCGAATCTGCATTCAGACGTAAATTCGTATTTTCATACGTTACTATTTACGTTTACGTTTGATTCTGCAGAACTGTCTTCCGTGCTTTTACGAACGAGCTTCTTTGTAATTTATACTTACATTTTGATCCTATTGATAACTGCAAACTTTCCTCTACGATTTTACGAACGAGTTTCAGCATTTAGACGTAAAACTGCATTCAGACGTAAATCGGCTTTCCTTGCTCAATCATCAGATCTCAGTTCACGTTTACGTCTTGATTCCAACTGCATACTACCTTCTGCGAGTATACAAACAAGTTTCAAAGTTTAGACGTAAATCTGCGTCTAGACGTAAAACTGCGTTTAGACGTAAATCTGCGTTTAGACGTAAATCTGAGTTTAAGACGTAAATCTGAGTTTAGACGTAAATCTGCGTTTAGACGTAAAACTGCGTTTAGACGTAAGTCTGCGTTTAGACGTAAATCTGCGTTTAGACGTAAATCTGCGTTTAGACGTAAATCTGCGTTTAGACGTAAATCTGAGTTTAGACGTAAACTGCGCTTAGACGCAAAACTGCGCTTAGACGCAATCTGCGCTTAGACGCAAACTGCACTTAGATACAAACTGAGAATTTGCTTTTGCATCATAACAGTTTTTGAACGAACGCAGCTTTTGGTTTTTAATCGCTGTAAGATTTCCGCTGCACTAATTCACCCCCCCCCCCTCTTAGTGCTCTCGATCCTAACAAATAGAACTTCCAATGAACATCCGAACTTCCGACGAACTCTCGAACTCCCAACGAAGTCTCGTTCTTGACTCCGAGACTTGATTTTTCTTTATATCTTGTTTACTATCATAGTTAATCCTGCATAAATAAAACCTACTTTGATCTAGACAATTATTATAAAGCTTGAATCATGTTGTCTGGCATGTCATTGGTTCATCGACACTTCGTCTGATTCTTCGGTGCATCGTCCTCTCCTATGGCCTATTGCCCAATTGGCCAATTGACTTTCGCATCTCTAATTTTCTTGGTGTAATTTTTGCTCTTCCTAGCCCGATGCCCGAACTCATGGCCCGAAGCCTTCTGCTGATACGTCGATCGATCCTCCAGCTCAACGTCCAATCTTCTGACATGTTCCACTCTGACCCAACATAATTCTTCCTAGGTTTTAATTATCTCTCCCTGATCGAAGCTTCATGTGTCACTCAAAACGTGGATTAGATAAACACTATCAATTGGGTTATCTTAGTTTGTGCATTAGTTTGTGGATGATGTGAGCTGTTGAAATTCAAAGAAGTACCTAGCTTCCTCCAAAGAGTTCTCCAAAAATGACTAAAAAATTTTAAATCTCGATCAGACACCATAGTTCTTAAAATTCCATGCAATCTGACAATCTTCTTAAAATACAAATCAGTAATATCAGATGCATCATTTGATTTATTACAAGAAACAAAGTGAGACATATTTGAAAATCTATCAACAATAATTATGATAGAATCCTTATTTCTTTGAGTTCTTGGCAATCCTAAAATGAAATTAAGACTCACTTCATCCCATGAAGCATTAGGCACTAGTAGTGGAGTGTATAAATCAGAATTTTGACATCTTGTTTTTGCTAAATGACACACTCGGCATTTCTTTACAAGTCTCTCTATATCTCTGAACATCTTAGTCCAATAAAAATTTGATTAAATAAGAGTGAGAGTCCTATCCTCACAAAACACTATAATGAGTAGCTAGAATTACTTGTCTCAAAGAATAAGATGGAACACATAAGATATTAGCTCAAAAAAGAAAATCATAAAAGATAAAAAATTACTGAAAAGAACCTGATTTATAATTCTATCATATTGAACCAAAATCCACATCATTCTTATAGAGATTTTTTGATTTCTCAAATCTAACCACTTTGACTTCCACTGCATATAATAAAGAATGTTTTTTGGTCAATGCATCAGCAACTACGTATTAAACATCATATTTGCACTTGATTGTAAAGTTATAAGATTGCAAGAACTCTACCCAAGCTGCATGCCTCTTGTTTAGCTTGTGCTGGTGATTAATGAACTTCAATGCTTCATGATCAGAATATAGGACAAATGACTCTAATAAGATAAAGCTCGATAAATGACATAGAACTTCTTATCATGGATAGAATATATCCTTCTTATATCATTCCTCTTCTCACTAAAAAAGGCAATGGGCTTTCTGTCTTGACTCAAAATAGTACCAATTCTCATATTAGAGGCATCACATTCAACCTCAAACACCTTGTCAAAATTAGGCAAAACTAAGATAGGAGCTTTGGTCACATTTCTATTCAACAGTTCAAAAGCATAATCAGCCTCACTAGTGTTAGGATCGAGAGCACTAAGAGGGGGGGGGTGAATTAGTGCAGCGGAAATCTTACAGCAATTTAAAAACGAAAGCTGCGTTCATCCGATAAAAAACGATTTCGATATAAAAGCAGAATCACAGTGCAGTTTGCGTCTAAGCGCAGTTTGCGTCTAAGCGCAGTTTGCGTCTAAACACAGTTTGCGTCTAAGCGCAGTTTGCGTCTAAGCGCAGTTTTACGTTCAAACGTAGTTTTACGTCTAAACGCAGTTTAACCTCTAAACGCAGTTTTGCGTCTAAACGCAGTTTTACGTCTAAACGCAGTTTTGCGTCTAAACGCAGTTTTACGTCTAAACGCAATTTTACGTCTAAACGTAGTTTTACGTCTAAACGCAGTTTTGCGTCTAAACGCAGTTTTACGTCTAAACGTAATTTTACGTCTAAATGTAGTTTTGCATCTAAAAGCAGTTTTGAACCTTGAAAAGCGTTTTACGTAGAAAGTAATTTGCAGTTATAAATGGAATCCGAATGTAAGCGTAAACTGTAGTGTGAAGATCGTACGAAAACACGATTTACGTTTGAATGCAGATTCTGAAAGATCAGAGCTTAGAAACTTGTTCGTAAAGGCGCAGAGGGCAGTAGCAATGTAGGAGGTTTGCAGTAATGATAAAGTGCTCAAAGTAAAAGCAAACCAGAGATTTAGAGTGGTTCGGTCAGTCTTGACCTACTCCACTTTTGGCTTCCTCCTCCGACGAGGTCACCGACGTCAACTAGCTGCCTTACTTCAATGGGCGAAGGCTAACTGCCCTTTTACAGTTTCTCTCCTTTTGACAGGCTCAGGAGACAACCTTTACAGATCCTTTCTCTCCTCTCTTTACAACTCAAGACTTGAAGAACAGAAGGAGGAGAACTTTAGGACTTTACACAAATTTGAGCTCTTAGAATCACTGAAAAGATCAAGAATTCGGTGTGGATCTGTATCTTTTCAGTGCTGAATGGGTGGAGTATTTATAGGCCCCAACCCAGTTCAAATTTGGAGCTCAAAACGATCAAATCGATCAAATCCCAGAATTCTGGGATCAGGCGGTTGCACCTCTTGACTGGAGAGGTGGCACCGCCTGGCAGAGCTCGACGACTGAGCTCAGGCGATTGCACCTCTCTGCCAGAGCTCGAAGACTGAGCTTGATGGTTGCACCGCCTGGCAGAGCTCGAAGACTGAGCTTAGTGGTTGTACCGCCTGGCAGAGCTCGAAGTCTGAGCTCGGTGGTTGCATCACCTGGCAGAGCTCGAAACTGAGCTCAGGCTGATGCACCTCTCTGCCAGAGCTCGAAGACTGAGCTCGGTGGTTGCATCACCTGGCAGAGCTCGAAACTGAGCTCAGGCTGATGCACCTCTCTGCCAGAGCTCGAAGACTGAGCTCGGTGGTTGCACCGCCTGGCAGAGCTCGAAACTTGAGCTCTGGCGGTGCTACCTCTTGACAGAGGAGGTTGCACCGCCCAGTCTAGCTCGAAGACTGAGCTCTGGGCGGTTGCACCTCCTGGCTGGGGCGGTTGCACCGCCCAGTCTAGCTGGGAGACGCAGCCCTGGCGGTTGCACCTCCTGGCCTGGGCGGTTGCACCACCTGGTGCAATCAGGGTCCGAATGGTTCGCTCCATTCGGCCCAATTTGTATCTTTTCAGGGGCCCAATTGCCCCAAGATTAAGCTAATGGGATCACCTCCCATTTTCAAGCTTAATCATCGTGCTAACTACGATTAACTCTAAGACAACTTCTGCAGCTTTGCTCCGATGCGTCAATCGCTTCTTCCGGCGAGTTTCCGGTGAACTTCCGTCGATCATCCGATAAACCCTCGGTGATCCTTCTGCGGACATCCGGCATACTCCTAGACTTTGCGACGATCCACTTGGCGAGTTCCGACGAGCTTCGCTTGGCAAGCTTCTGGACTTCTCGGATCTGTTCTCGCTGAACCTCCGACGACCGTCCGAACTTCCGTCGAACTCTCGAACTCCCAACGTGATCATGATCTTGACTCCGGTGCAACACCTGCTGCTTGTCTTACTCTCATCGTAGTTAATCCTGCACACTTATCTCAACACATAGATTAGATAACAAATGACAATTGACTTCATCATCAAAATCCGAGATTCAACAATCTCCCCCTTTTTGATGATGACAATCAATTGATAATGGAGTTATCCTTAACTCCCCCTATCTATATGCCATAGTTGAGATAAGTCAACCTTGAATTCAAGACCTAAGAATTCAAGTGATGTATTGATAAGTTAGATCAGTTAAACTTATCAATGCTCCCATCATGATACCCATCATGATGTATCTCTTCAAGAATGATGTCAAGGCATGACATACATCATCAATTTTGTATGATAGTGTTTGTAACTATTCATCATGTAATCATATAAAGCTACGAAGGACTTTTACATGATGCACACATTTGAGATTTTCTAGCAAGTTTGCATTTACTTCACAAGATAGAATGATGCAAACTATAGCACATGTTCACATATCTCTTGGTGATGCAAGGATGGCATAACTATAACATTGTTTATAGCATCACTCAAGTATTTGCAACTATGATATAGACATGATTATGGCAGTTCAGCTATGACATAGTGTTTATCAATTCATATGTTTCTCCCCCTTTGTCATCAACAAAAAGCACGATAGCATTATCAAGCACATAAAGGAAGTCATGACACATATAATACTTTGAATATCTCTTTATTGTTTGTTGCTTGAAGGAGGAAAGTCATTTTTCAAAAAGTTTTCATAGCATTCAAACCGAAAAATGAACTTCTTACATGCATTTGGTTAAAAATATTTGTCACATAATTTGTAACATGTTATTTGATCAAGCGATGTCAAGGCATGTAATAGTAATACCATCCAAAAAATAATTTTAACTATTCATCATGTATTCGGACACATCAACATTCCTAATTCTCTTCTTATGTAATCAAATTGTTCTTCACATAGGGGTTTTGTAAAGATATCAGCTAGTTGATGTTTGGTATCAATAAACTCTATGGTTACATCATGATTAGTGACATGATCTCGTATAAAGTGATGTCTAATATCAATGTGTTTTGTTCTTGAGTGTTGTATAGGATTTTTAGTTAAGCATATTGCACTCGTGTTATCACATTTAATGGGAATATCTTTAAGATTCACTTTGTAATCTTCTAAAGTGTTTTTCATCCATACAACTTGTGCACAGCATGCACTTGCTGCAATGTATTCAGCTTCGGTTGTTGATAGAGCAACCGAGTTTTGTTTCTTAGATGACCAGGATACAAGGGCATGTCCTAAAAAATGACATGATCTTGATGTGCTTTTTCTATCTAGTCTACAGCCAGCGAAGTCCGCATCAGCATACGCTGTTAATTCAAAATTTTCTGATTTTGGGTACCATAATCCTAGATTGGTAGTTCCATTAAGATATCTGAGTATTCTTTTGACTGCTTTGAGATGAGATATCTTAGGGTCTGATTGAAATCTAGCACAAAGTCCTACACTGAACATGATGTCTGGTCTGGTGGCAGTGAGGTAAAGTAAACTTCCTATCATACCCCTATAGGATTTTTGATCGAAGCTTTCTCCATTCTCATCAATTTCTAACTTAGTGGAGGTGCTCATAGGAGTGTCAATGGCTTTTGAATTATTCATTTTGAACTTCTTTAGCAAACTCACAGCATATTTGGTTTGACTAATAAAGATGTCATTGCTTAGTTGTTTGATTTGTAGGCCTAAGAAGAATGTTAACTCTCCCATTAGACTCATTTCGAATTCACGACTCATAGTTTTCGCAAAGGATTCACAAAGAGATTCATTTGTAGAACCAAAGATAATATCATCAACATAAATTTGAACAATGAGAAAATTGTTTTCAAGGTTCTTGATGAATAATGTAGTATCAACCTTGCCTTTTATGAAATTATTTTCAATAAGAAAAGAACTAAGTCTCTCATACCAAGCCCTAGGAGCTTGTTTTAAACCATAGAGAGCTTTAGTTAATCTAAACACATGATTAGGGAGACTATTATTTTCAAATCCAAGAGGTTGTTCAACATAAACTTCTTCGGAAATAAAGCCATTAAGAAAGGCGCTTTTAACATCCATTTGAAACAACTTAAAATTTTTACTGCTAGCGTAGGCAAGGAGCATCCTTATGGCTTCCAATCGTGCCACAGGAGCGAAGGTTTCTTCGTAATCGATACCTTCTTCTTGGTTGAAACCTTTGGCCACTAATCTAGCCTTGTTTCTAACCACGATACCATTTTCATTTTGCTTGTTTCTGAAGACCCATTTAGTACCAATAACTAGATGGTCATTTGGCCTAGGAACAAGCTTCCACACTTCATTTCTCTCAAATTGATTTAATTCATCTTGCATTGCGATAATCCATGAATCATCTTTCATGGCTTCATCAACGCATTTGGGTTCAATTTGGGAGAGAAAGGCGGTATTTACACAAAAGGTTTTAAGAGAAGATCGTGTTTGAACTCCCTTTGATGTGTCTCCTAAGATTAGCTCCTTAGGATGAGCATCTACATACTTCCAATCCTTGGGTAAGGAAATCTGAGAAGTGGATGCATCCAAGTTGCTAGTTGGAGACGGGGTCTCGTTTAAATTTAAAGAATCAAAATTAACATCATCGTCAAGATCATTTTTCGTGATTTCAGAAGTCTCATTGAAAACAACATGAATGGATTCTTCAATAATTAGAGTTCTTTTATTAAAGATACGAAAGACTTTAGAAATTGTAGAATAACCAAGAAAGATTCCTTCATCGGATTTAGCATCAAACTTTCCTAAGTTGTCTTTTTCATTCAAGATAAAGCATTTACACCCGAAGACTTTGAAATATGAAACGTTGGGTTTTTTATTGTTCCATAACTCATAGGGAGTTTTGGTTAGTAGAGGTCTCACTAGAACTCTATTTAAGATATAGCATGCAGTATTTACGGCTTCGGCCCAAAAATATTTGGGTAGGTTATGTTCATTCAACATGGTTCTTGCCATTTCTTGTAAATTTCGATTTTTTCTTTCTACAACTCCATTTTGTTGAGGGTTTCTAGGAGTAGAGAAATTATGGTTGTATCCATTGAGTTCACAAAATTCTTGGAAATCATGGTTTTGAAATTCACCACCATGATCACTCCTAATTGACGAAATCATAGAACCTTTCTCATTCTGAACGAGTTTGCAAAACTTGGTAAAAGATCTAAGGCATTCACTTTTCTGTTTTAAAAAGTAAGTCCATGTGTATCTACTATAGTCATCTATGATGACGAAAGCGTATTTGCTACCTCCTAGGCTTGATGTGGAGATGGGTCCGAACAAGTCCATATGGATCAATTGTAAGGGCCTAGAGGTGCTTACTTGATTTTTAGATTTGAAGCTACTCTTAATTTGTTTACCTAATTGGCAGGCATCACATACATTATCTTTGATGAACTTGATATGAGGAATTCCTCTTACAAGTTCTTTGGATGATATTTGAGTGATTAGCTTCATGCTAGCATGACCTAATCTTCTGTGCCATATGGGAGCATCATATCTTTCTTAGATAATTCTAACATGTTTTGTTGGATCAGATAGCCAAGACAAATGTCATGTCCTTTCATGATTAGGTACATAATTCCTAATTCTAATTGACTCACTTCATCATGATGGTATTGTTTAGGAAGAATTATACTAGTCATGATATGATGAAGTATCTTAGTGTTAAAAGGCAGTAGATGTTCACAACTTTTAGGAACAAATTCTATGTTAGGATCGGCAAGGATTGTTCCTAAGGCTTCAACGTAGGATGTTTCAATGGTTTTTTCATCCCATAATCCTCTAAAGTAAAGTCCTATGCTTTTCGTGGGAATACCTATCATATCACAAATGAATCTATCAGTGATTGAGATGTGTTGTCCTAAGAGATAGGTTGACATCTTTTCTTCATCATCTATTTGCATGTTGTTGTAAAACAATCTAACTAGTCTAGGATAAATGGGTTCGTTGATCTGCAAAATTGGAAGTAGATTTAGGTTTGCAAACCATTGGATAGTCTCTACATCTCTTAGTTCATTCAGATCTACGTATTTTCCCTTATTGATGCTTCTTAGTTCGAAGGAGAGAAATTTTTCAGCATGGTTTTTGGAATCAAAAAGAGTGAGATCAAACTCTTCTACTAATCTCCTCTTTCCCTTATCCCTTGAGGATCTTCTAGAACCCATAGCTACTGCTGTTTAAAGAGATAAAGATGAACAAGAGTGAACAAAACAGAATTTTAGAGGTTCTTAGAGAATACCTTAGTGAAGTCTTCAAAATAGGGAGAGATTCTTGATGTTTTGCTCCTAAATGGGAGGTATTTGGGAGGCTAAATGGAGTGAAATGAGGATGGAGGAGGCTTGGAGGAGTGGAGAATGAAGGGGAAGTGAGTTGGGGTCGGTTTCACCGCCGGCCCTAGTGAGGGTTTAAAGGGGCAGAGTTGCGGGCGGTTGCACCTCTGGCTGGAGCGGTGCAACCGCTGGCAACTCGTGATGGCTGGAGGTGCCACCGCTGGCTGGAGAGGTGCCACCGCTTGTAGGTAGTGAAAATTGTAATTTGATCAGGTAGGTTTTGTTTTGAGGAGAGTTTTGATCCATAGCAATTAACGTTGCTTACATGATTACGTGTGTGTTTTGTTTCAAGGCACAATCGCTTGTACGATCAAGATAGAACTTTTTACGTGCATACTCCTAATGTCGTACATGTGTTTGTGATTTGAAAAGTCACATTAGGTTGTATCCAATTTGCTTTTGTGATTTCATAATTACCACTTGTTGTTGTATCCAAATTTCGTTTGGGTCGTGACTGTTGAGAATCAAGGAGCAGAACATTAATTCTTGCTCCAGCCTAAGGTTTTAACTTTTTTTATAGGAAGGGATGGTTTTTAGGTACCCATTTGCTTTTGGGTTCCTCACAAATAGATCTACATTTTTTATCATGTTGCATAGAATTTGTCATGGTTCCTTTAGGAACCCATATCAATTTGTTTGGACTTAATTTCCTGAATGGACAATAATGTGTCCTGTGTCCAAACTTGCAACAAAAGTTGCATTTGCTCCTAACATGTAAGATGGGGCCTTTTACAAAGGTAGTTGGATTTTGGTGAGGACTCTTCACAAATCCAATCCCACTTCTTTTGGGAGCATGACCCTTGTTTGTAAGGATCATGTTTAATGACTTGCTACCAACCTCGAATTTCTTCAAGGTGTCCTTGAGTAGCAAGTTTTCTTTTTGACAGATTTCTAGATCATGACATTTTATACATGAATTTAAACTATCATGATATTCGATTTTTAACTTATTAAAATCACAAGTAAGACTATCATGCACCTTTTTTAGCAATTTGTATTTTCTATTTATAACTTTGCATTCATCAAATAAATCATGGAAGGCATTTAATAATTCATCGAAAGATAAATCAGCATCTAATAAATCCGTTACCTCCTCTTCGATGGCCATTAAGGCGTAATGAGCAACTTGCTCGGTGTTGGACTCTTCTTCTTCAGATGCGCTCGCATCATCCCATGTTGCTTGAAGAGCCTTCTTCTTTGATGTTCTTCTTTTGACTTGGGGACAATCATTCTTGTAGTGTCCCGGCTTTTTACATTCGTAGCAGATCACTTGGTCCTTCTTGGGTTCAAGTTTATTTTTCACATCGTTTTTAAACTTGTTTCTTTTAAAGAATTTCTTAAACCTTTTTGTCAAAAGTGCTAAGTCATCATCACAATCCTCATCACTTGAGTTTTCTCTCAAGTGGCATTCAGAAGTTTTAAGTGCCATATCCTTCCTGTTCTTTGGAAGGATGTCTTCTTGCTCTTCATGAGCTTTGCAAGTCATTTCGTAGGTCATTAATGACCCGATTAGTTCTTCAAGAGAGAAGTTGCGCAGATCTTTTGCCTCTTGAATAGCAGTGACTTTAGGATCCCAACTTTTAGGAAGGGATCTTAGTATTTTATTTACGAGTTCAAAATCCGAAAAACTTTTTCCGAGTCCTTTTAGACCGTTGACGACATCCGTGAAACGGGTAAACATGTCGCCAATGGTTTCACTCGGTTTCATTCGGAAAAGTTCAAAAGAATGCAGCAGCAGATTGATTTTTGACTCTTTCACTCTACTTGTGCCCTCGTGGGTCACTTCAAGTGTGTGCCAAATATCAAATGCAGTTTCGCAAGTTGAAACACGATTAAACTCGTTTTTATCAAGTGCGCAAAATAAAGCATTCATAGCCTTTGCATTAAGAGCGAAAGCCTTCTTTTCCAACTCATTCCAATCGACCATTGGAAGAGAAGACTTTGAAAATCCGTTTTCAACAAGGTTCCACAGTTCAAAATCCATAGAAATAAGAAAGATCCTCATTCGGGTCTTCCAGTAGGTGTAGTCCGTTCCACTGAACATGGGTGGACGTGTAATAGAATGCCCCTCTTGGTTTCCGACGTATGCCACCTCTCTTGGGTTTTAATCCTTTAGAGAGTTAACCTTGCTCTGATACCAATTGTTAGGATCGAGAGCACTAAGAGGGGGGGGGTGAATTAGTGCAGCGGAAATCTTACAGCAATTTAAAAACGAAAGCTGCGTTCATCCGATAAAAAACGATTTCGATATAAAAGCAGAATCACAGTGCAGTTTGCGTCTAAGCGCAGTTTGCGTCTAAGCGCAGTTTGCGTCTAAACACAGTTTGCGTCTAAGCGCAGTTTGCGTCTAAGCGCAGTTTGCGTCTAAGCACAGTTTGCATCTAAGCGCAGTTTGCGTCTAAGCGCAGTTTTACGTTCAAACGCAGTTTTACGTCTAAACACAGTTTTACGTCTAAACGTAGTTTTGCGTCTAAACATAGTTTTACGTCTAAACGCAGTTTTACGTCTAAACGCAGGTTTGCGTCTAAACGTAGTTTTACGTCTAAACGCAGTTTTATGTCTAAACGTAGTTTTACGTCTAAACGCAGTTTTGCGTCTAAACGCAGTTTTACGTCTAAACGTAATTTTACGTCTAAATGTAGTTTTGCGTCTAAAAGCAGTTTTGAACCTTCAAAAGCATTTTACGTAGAAAGTAATTTGCAGTTATAAATGGAATCCGAATGTAAGCGTAAACTGCAGTGTGAAGATCGTACGAAAATACGATTTACGTTTGAATGCAGATTCTGAAAGATCAGAGCTTAGAAACTTGTTCGTAAAGGCGCAGAGGGCAGTAGCAATGTAGGAGGTTTGCAGTAATGATAAAGTGCTCAAAGTAAAAGCAAACCAGAGATTTAGAGTGGTTCGGTCAGTCTTGACCTACTCCACTTTTGGCTTCCTCCTCCGACGAGGTCACCGACGTCAACTAGCTGCCTTCCTTCAATGGGCGAAGGCTAACTGCCCTTTTACAATTTCTCTCCTTTTGACAGGCTCAGGAGACAACCTTTACAGATCCTTTCTCTCCTCTCTTTACAACTCAAGACTTGAAGAACAGAAGGAGGAGAACTTTAGGACTTTACACAAATTTGAGTTCTTAGAATCACTGAAAAGATCAAGAATTCAGTGTGGATCTGTATCTTTTCAGTGCTGAATGGGTGGAGTATTTATAGGCCCCAACCCAGTTCAAATTTGGAGCTCAAAACGATCAAATCGATCAAATCCCAGAATTCTGGGATCAGGCGGTTGCACCTCTTGACTGGAGAGGTGGCACCGCCTGGCAGAGCTCGACGACTGAGCTCAGGCGATTGCACCTCTCTACCAGAGCTCGAAGACTGAGCTTGATGGTTGCACCTCCTGGCAGAGCTCGAAGACTGAGCTCAGTGGTTGCACCGCCTGGCAGAGCTCGAAGTCTGAGCTCGGTGGTTGCATCACCTGGCAGAGCTCGAAACTGAGCTCAGGCTGATGCACCTCTCTGCCAGAGCTCGAAGACTGAGCTCGGTGGTTGCATCACCTGGCAGAGCTCGAAACTGAGCTCAGGCTGATGCACCTCTCTGCCAGAGCTCGAATACTGAGCTCGGTGGTTGCACCGCCTAGCAGAGCTCGAAACTTGAGCTCTGGCGGTGCTACCTCTTGACAGAGGAGGTTGCACCGCCCAGTCTAGCTCGAAGACTGAGCTCTGGGCGGTTGCACCTCCTGGCTGGGGCGGTTGCACCGCCCAGTCTAGCTGGGAGACGCAGCCCTGGCGGTTGCACCTCCTGGCCTGGGCGGTTGCACCGCCTGGTGCAATCAGGGTCCGAATGGTTCGCTCCATTCGGCCCAATTTGAATCTTTTCAGGGGCCCAATTGCCCCAAGATTAAGCTAATGGGATCACCTCCCATTTTCAAGCTTAATCATCGTGCTAACTACGATTAACTCTAAGACAACTTCTGCAGCTTTGCTCCGATGCGTCAATCGCTTCTTCCGGTGAGTTTCCGGCGAACTTCCGTCGATCATCCGATAAACCCTCGGTGATCCTTCTGCGGACATCCGGCATACTCCTGGACTTTGCGACGATCCACTTGGCGAGTTCCGACGAGCTTCGCTTGGCAAGCTTCTGAACTTCTCGGATCTGTTCTCGCTGAACCTCCGACGACCGTCCGAACTTCCGTCGAACTCTCGAACTCCCAACGTGATCATGATCTTGACTCCAGCGCAACACCTGCTGCTTGTCTTACTCTCATCGTAGTTAATCCTGCACACTTATCTCAACACATAGATTAGATAACAAATGACAATTGACTTCATCATCAAAATCCGAGATTCAACAACTAGTCCACATGAATTTGTCACCTTTGAAGCTGTGATTAGAGTAACAATAGAGCTAAAACCCTTGATGAATCTTTTGCAAAAGGAATAAGTCATGAAACTCCTCACATCATGCAATAAAGTAGGTGTTGGCCAATTAAGAATAACATCTACCTTACTTTGATCCATCATGATTCCATCTTTTAAAATAATATATCCCAAAAACACCACACTAGGAGTAAAGTAAATCACAATTAGCATAAAGCTTTTGTTGCCTCAAAATAAGAAATATTTCCTTAAGATGATTCATATGCTCCTCCTCACTCTTACTGTACACTAATATGTCATCAAAGTAAACCACTACAAAAGTCCAAATGCATTAAGTATGTGATTCATAAATCTCATGAAAGTGCTAGGAGCATTACATAGCCCAAATAGCATAACCAACTATTCATATAAGCCTTCTCTAATTTTAAATATTATTTTTCACTCATCTCTAGACCTCATTCTTATTTAGTGATATTCTCCAAGAACTATCCTTCTTAGGC
This sequence comes from Musa acuminata AAA Group, assembly GCF_036884655.1. Lineage (NCBI taxonomy): Eukaryota > Viridiplantae > Streptophyta > Magnoliopsida > Zingiberales > Musaceae > Musa > Musa acuminata. The sequence continues at coordinate 13,947,952 of NC_088347.1, read as the reverse complement.
ACCAACAAAGCTAGAATCGTACAAGGACTCATACTCTCCCGAATCAACCCCTTTTCCACCAAACTCATCCACTTGCCTTCGAAGTTCTTTATGCTCCTTGGGACTCATTCTGTATGCTGCCCTATTAGGTAGGATAGCCTTCGGAATAAGATTAACATGATATTAAATGTCTTTAAAAGATGAAAAGTCATGTGGAATCTCTTACGATATAACATATTATATTGAAACTCCTCTAGAATTGGTTTCATGATTATTGGTGTCTCCTTTTGTTGTTCATTCTCCTCTACTACTACTAGAGCCAAAATATGACCACCCTTTTCTAATTCAACTTTGCATTCACTATAGGACATAAAAGCACTAACTTCCTTTTTTAGTATACTAATTTCAGAATATTGTAATGGAGCTAAAATAATTTTCTTTTCATTCATCTTAAAAAAATAAGCATGTTTGTAGCTATCATACAACACCCTCATATCATAATGTCAAGGTCTACCCAGTAATAAATGACAAGCATCCATATGAGCAACATCACACCATACCTTATCTTTATAATACTTGCCAATAGAAAACGGAACTAAACATCCTTTAGTTGCCTTGTTGTCATTTCCTTTTTGTATCCAGCATAATTGGTAAGGATGTGAATGAGGGATTGTGTCCAACTCTAGCTTCTACACTATCTCCAAAGATACCATATTCTCAAAGCTGCCACTATCAATAATCGTCAAGCATATCTTGCCATGAGAAGCACATTTGATGTGAAACACGTTCTTTCTCACCCAACTTTCATCCTTAGTCATATAGGACACTTGTAAGCTACATTGTAACATAATAGACAAACCATGATCAGCATAAGTAACATCTTCCTCATCATCATCATATTTTAGTTCGTCAATGGCTTCATCTTCTTCTCAATCACTATGATCTTCAACTAAAGTAACAATCCTCTTATTTTGACAATCTAAAGCAATATGCCCAAAACCATGATATTTGAAGTATTTTTGGCCACTTGGGGTAGAAAAATTATGTGTTTATTTGTTGCCAGCAAATCTTTCACCCTTGTCTTGCACCTTCGATACCACCTTGCTTTGGAAAGTAGGCTTGGAATTTTCTCCTTTCATATAGCCTTCTTTAGACCTATATCGAGAACTCTTTTCAAACTTATGTTGCTTCTCAACTTCTAAAGCCAACTTGCTTACATCATTCAAAGACCAATATAGTTAGAGTTGAACCACTTTAGCAATCTCATATTTCAAACCTCCTAAGAATCTTGCAATGATTTTCTCTAGTTCCACAAGCTCTCCTTTTAACATGAGATTATTGAACTCTACTGTATACTCCTCCATACTAAGATCTTTTTACTTGAAATCATGGATTTTAAGAAAGATCTCTTGCCTATAGTTGTTAGGTAAGTATTTCCACTTTAACTCCCTTTTCATTGTCTTCCAAGTCATGATCTTACTCTTCGCCTCATGTTCTCTTTGCTTCTTTAGGTTTTCCCACCAAAAAGATGCATTCTATCTGAGTTTAAGTGTTATAAACTTTACCTTCTTTTATTTTGGTGGTTCATGAAAATTAAATATTTTTTTCACTGTATTAAGCCAATTAATAAAGTCATTAATATTGATTTTACCTTTAAACTCCGGAAAATCTAATCTTGGGTTGTATTTGTTCTACCACTCGTCCTGGACTCTATGTCTTGCCTGAAATCTTTCCAACTCCCTTGAGTGAGGAGAAATATCATCATTAGAAATATACTTTTGGGCATCATCTTCATGTTGATTGTTTCTACTTTGAAGTTCTTCAATGATTTCATTTTTTTCTTATAGACTATGTAGCAATCTCCATAGCTAGTGGCCATCACCAACTATATCTTTATCATTCTGCTTTGTAATGATCTCTAAACGTTAGCTATCATACCAAACTGATATTGGGGTAATGCAGAATAGATTTTGAAAGAAAGCCAATAGTACAATTATAATTGCTGGAATAAGTTCTTCGAATTGAAAAGTGATATCGGGGTAATGCAAAATATATTTTGAAAGAAAGCCGATAGTACAGTTGTAATTGCTGGAGTTAGCTCTTTGGATTGAAAAGGAACGAACTCATGATAAAACTTTAATAAAATCGACAAATAGATCATCGCCAAGTTTAAAATCATAAAGGGATATAGAAAGTTCACCACCCCAAGAATAATAAACAAGGATACAGAACTGAAAATAAAAGAATCACTACTCAAGAAAGCATCCAAGAGATACAGAGTTTAAGAGAGAACTCCAAGAGAGGTTTTGCTAATATTATCAGTTTCTAAACTTCTTTCTAACCCTTAAATACCAAAATAAGTACTAGTGCATGAAATAACCCTTCATGCATAGAGAATTATGATATTAAGTGTTTTACAACTGATAACTAACCCCTTTAATGCATTCCTTGGTCATGAAGAAAAACATCTTAAAATAGCTTTAACTTTGTCTAAGGAATATGCTCATGCATTGTCATATTTGAGTGGGCTGGGTTAAAGGCTCTGAGATAATATTATAGGCCGTAGAGAATATCATAAGATTAGCAAAATCTACATGAGCTGATTGTAGCAAATTAGGCACTCCCATGTCACTCATTGAACCCACAACCATCACTCAAGCCCAAAAATCTCCGCACTAACATAAAGTCATATATGAATAATATGATGCCCTACTTCATATTTCTACATGGATCCTTATACCCTTTCATCACATACAAAATATCATTGTGTGTAAGTGGGTCTTTCGAATTATATGGAACTCAGATGGATACGTTGCTAGATATAAAGCACATCTAGTGGGCAAAGGGTTTCACTAATGATCTGATATTGACTTCACAAAGACATTCAATCATATTGTTAAGCTGATAATAATCCGACTTATCCTGAGTTTGGTCATCTCAAAAGACTAGTATTTATAACAACTGAAAGTTAATAATGCTTTTTTACAAATGACTTTAATTGAAGATGTCTTTATGTAGCAATCTCCTGGCTTCATCCATTCTCAGTATCCAAGACATATTTGTAAACTACAAAAAGCTATTTATGGACTTTGTCAAGCTCCAAGAGCCTAATACACTGAACTTGGCTCATTTTTTACATCAACTAGCTTCATTAACTCTAAGTCTAATACTACGTTATTTCTATGATAACAAAATGGAGGTATAATATATCTACTAGTGTATGTAAATGAATTATCATCACATGCAATAACCCTATGGAGATTAAGAAATTCCTCAAGAAATTAGCAAATCAATTCTCCATCAAAGATCTAGGAACATTGAGCTAATTTTTGGGAGTGGAAGCAATATTCACATTTTCAAGACCCTTTTTATCTTAAAGAAAGTACATTCAAGATCTATTATCAAAGATGAATATGCAGAATGTCAAAGAGGTTGTCATTCCACTCTCTACTATTGAATCACTCAAATTATATGATGGTAACTCTACTACGGATCCTATACAATGCCAATAAATACTTGGCTCCTTACAGTACTTATCTTTCACACATCCAAATGTCTCGTTTGCAATCAATGAATTATTACAATTCATACAATAGCCATCCACTATGTATTAGTCTATAGTAAAATGAGTCCTGTAATATCTCAAAGGAACCCTTAATCATGGACTCTTTCTCCGTAAACACTCACTACTTCATCTCCATGTCTTTGCTGATGCTGATTGGGTAGAGAATTTTGATGATAGAGCATCTATGTTGTTGGGGTATATTGTCTTCCTTAGAGCTAATATAATCAGTAGGTATTCAAAGAAGCAGAAGACAATTATAAGGTCTACAATTGAAGCTGAATACCTAGCCATCACCACCGCTGCTACAGAACTCAATTGGTCACGAATCTACTAAAGGAACTTGACATCAACTCCACCCTAACTCCTATAATATATTGTGATAATGTTGGAACCACCTACTTATGCGCCAATCGAGTGTTCCACTCACACATGAAATATATTGTCATCTATTTTCACTTTGTCTAAAATTAAGTTGTCAAACATCAACTGCGTGTTTCTCACATATATACGATTGATCAACTAGTAGACTCTCTCACAAAGCCTCTCGCTCGCAAAATATTTTCATTGTATTGATCCAAGATCGACATCCATAACAAGAGCTCAATCTTGTGGGGGCATAATAGAAGATAAGATTTTCACAATTGCTTGAGGAAATCTCTCATAATTAACTAATCTTGATAGAGGAAATCCTTCCCTCTAACCTCTATAAATAAAGTTTATGTTAATGAAACTTTTTCAGTTTTTCTCATCACATCTTAATCTATTACTCTATTCTCCCCCAACTGTCGTTCCCCGCCTTTACTAGTGTTCTAGCTACCGCCGTTAGTAGTTCTACTATTCGAGTTTTGGTTCTCCGTCTCTCTCACTACCCCTTGCTCGACAACGAGTGCATCCTCTTCTCAAAGGTGAAGTGTTGAGAGGAAGGGAGCATGGCACTAGGAGGCAGAGCATACGGGGTAGGTGAGGCTAGCGTGGCTCCTAACGTGGGCAGTAATACAAGGAAAGTGGAAGGCATGGGAGCACTCCACCATAAAGAGTGGCATCTTCTAGCTTGCCTTCACAGAGTTGATTAGGCAATCGATCCACGTTTTCAAATCTACATATTATCCTTTTTTAACTTAAATTATACATGTCATTATATTAATGGTTTATTATGAATCAACATGCAACCTAAGCAGACTCTAATATCTATTAACTCAGACTTGATATGAGGGGCTTATATACTACGTTTTTTTAAATGTATGGGTTATTTTACACATGAGTTAATCATAAGGACTTAAGAGGTTCATGGCCAAAACCAAATGAGCTAAAATAGACCTTAACCTTTTTTAAAAAACTTAAATTACATGTGTCATTATATTAATAATTTATTGTAAGTCGACATGCCACGTAAGCATACTCTAACATTTGTTAACTTAGACTTGATAAGAGGGACTTACATGCTACATTTTTAAAATATATGAATCATTTTATATACGAATAAAATATAAGGAGTTAAGAGATCCATAATCAAAATCATATGAATTAAAATAAACCTTAATTCTATTTTTTAATATGTTCTATGAATAAATGTAACCTACATATAATTCAAATATAATAACTTTTCTAGATAATTTAAGATTTTTTTTATATAAAATTAATATATTTTTAATTTATGATAAATTTAGAATAATTTTATATAAAAATTAATATATTTTTAATATATTCTATGAATGAATATGGTTCGAGTGCAATGATAATGAATATAGCTCGAGTGCAAATAAGTTTTCTAAGTAAATTGTAAAGAGGAGGTAAAAGAGGAGAGAGGGAGAGAGCAATGGCTAAAAACATAGAAGCAAGGGAGAAAGAGGATAGAAATTTGACCTCCATCAATCGAAGTCACGCATCAGGATCAGCCACTTCCATCAATCGAAGTCACACGTCGCAGACATCTTTTGACAGAGGTCAGCATATCGGACGTAACTTTTGATTCTAAAGGTTACCGGATTTCAATTACGCACACATTATATACAGAGCAAGAAATCAACTATATCTGATTGGTGACACATCAGAACAATAATTCCATTAGATACTGACAAGCTACATGCTCTTTCTTACATTCACAGAAGTTTTTGAGCCAACAGGGACCATCACTAGCATAATTCCGCTGGTCATAGTGTACCAGACTCATATCTTAAGTTGGCCTGAGATTGTATCTCATCTTAACCACTTTCATTTGCAGATATATATATATATATATATATATATATATATATATATATATATATATATATATATATATATATATATATATATATATACACCGCTATCACAAGCAAAGACAAGAACTGATCCAACAATCATATATATATATATATATATATCACACCGCTATCACAAGCAAAGACGAACTGATCCAACAATCCACTTGGGTTGTCCAAACCTTCTAAATCTGACACACTGCTCCTGCTGCTGCTGCTGCAAGGCGACAGGTTCTCAATATCTTTAGTTTTCTCATGCAGCAAGAGCAAACATCTACAACAAAGAAAAGGCAAAAGAAAGTACGGTGTTAGGAAAGTTTCAGATTATCATATACAAATAAGAGCAACATCAGAGAGGAACTAAACAAATTACCACCAGGGAGCATACAGTGAACCTGACATGATGCATGAAAAGTTTGCTGACTAATTGTGGTAAAGTTGCTGCTCTAGTAATTCATTTTCCTTCCTGATAGAATCAAGATCTGCTTGGAGTTTCCGAATGTCAAAATTACGGGAGGAAATGGCTGCAAGCTTCTTCTCTTGCTCAGCACCTTCCTTTCTAGCTTTGTCAGTTGAACGAATCTTCTCCACGATTTGTTCAAAGATATCGTGGATGCTAGTTAGAAGCCTATATGCCTGTCGCCCGACTGGATCATTTTTTGCATCCCTATGTAATGAAAAAAATGCTTAGTACATATGTGCCTGCAGCAAACAGACCAGGCCATTTTAAGAAAAACAACCGAACATAGCCTGGCCTACACATACATTTCCATTGATAAGAAGGAAAAGAAACAAACGGAAATCGGACCTCCAAGCTAAATGTGAAGCTAAAGACTCCACTATTTCATCAAGGATATGGAATGAACTTATATAGGAAAACAAAGAAAGAGAACTAGGTGTAAACATGGACATGTATGGCATCTAAAAAGCACAGACATGACAACACGGATACGGCGACACATCGTTTTTAAAAAAATTAGGACACGAACATGGCATGGACACACACACACACACACATATAACATGAATTTTATAATATTTATATATTTAAATTTTACACTCAATAAACAATAATAGGTTAATAATATGTTAACAATTTAATCAGTAGCAAAAAACACAGATCAAAAAAAAATATATATATATATATATTAATAATATGTTAATAATCAAAATAAATGTTTATAGCTTAAAAATTCTAAATAAAATTAATTTGCCTTCGTTGGATGCCAGACTGTAACGGACAAACTTCTAAACAAGATGTTGGATATAATGCTTATGTCTGTCCGTTGTCTTTTAGCATGTTCATGCCTTGTACAACAGGTAGAGGGGCGGCCGAAGGCTTGTAAGTCCCATTTTAGTTGGGTTGGTGGCCTCTTTAGGCTTGTAAATAAAGGTTGTGTCATGTGGACACGTGCGAGAGCTTTTCGGTCTGTAATGGACCATTTTACCCTTTGTTGTGCAACTATTCAGAGTTTGTAAAGTCTGTTTGTAATTTGCATTGTCTATGAAGTGTTTTTCCGGACATGTTTGCTTGTGGATCCCGATTGAGGCGTTCTCTTTAACCCGTTCTCTCTTTTGTTGGTCCTAAGGGACAATGGGAGGCTTCGGGGAGGCTGACCTTTGCGGACGGACGCGCGAGGGTGCCGCACGCCTTAGGCAAAACCAGCTAAGGTCGTGACAAGACGCCGCTAAGTAAGATGCTCATTGGATGTCGGTGAAGTCATCGGACGCTGTTGAGGAAGATTTTCGATGGCCGCCAAGTCAAAGGTGGGTCGCTTGGGGCAAAGGGTCCGATAACATGACGACAAAGCAATCACAGCAAAGGGGGGGGGCTTAGGGTGGAGATCTTGAGAGTGCGGCAGCACATTATGGCAAAGAGGGAGGTTCGGGACATATGGCTTGAAGCAGGTGCAGGCTTCACTGGACGGGATGCATGCGGTAGGTGCGGCAAAGATTGCCTCCTCCACAAGTGGGGCTGGGCAAAGGCTTCGATGGTGAGGAAGAACAAAAGCCAATAAGGAAGAAGGGTTTAATCAGGTCCTGAGGTATTTAACGCCAACGATAAGAAACCCTTAATCCGTGAGAAAGGATTCCAGGCTTTCGCAGTCCGCTCACGATGAGGAATCCCAATTTCACAACACCTCTGCTGTTATGAGGAATCTCGACTCCAACACACTAGGTCGTATCCAATGCAATAAAAAAAATTTAAAAAAAAAGACACGACTGAACACAGGTACGCCACTTAATCCGTGGCAAATAACGAATCCATGTCTGACATGCCAATCGATGATGAATTCATGTCCGACGCATGTCAAACACGGCTATGCCACTTAATCTGGCATGTCCGTGCTTCATAGTGCGGCATAAAGGTTAAAATAAATAGAGAAAAGAGAGATTGATGTAGGACGAGAAGCAACATATTTCTTTTAATGATAGAGAGGTGGAGAGAGAATAAAAAAAGATAATAATAGGAAGATAATAGAAAAAGAAAGGATAACCACCAGACTTGCTCTGGCTCAAGGAGCGAACTCCCTATCTGAAAGCCTCACACCTCGGCATGTCTTGCACGTGAACGATGGAATCAAACCATCAGAAACATAACTGTGGCCTTGCATCCCTCACACATAAGGTGGGAAAAGAACACAATTCATTGATTCATCTCTAATTTATGCATTACAATATTCTAGCCCCTTTTTATAAGCCAAGTACAAGAATATATATATATATATATATAAGTGAAAATTTTACAATTACATTAAATCATATGATTTGATTTTCCCTTTGAAGGAGATAATATTCTTGATTGATATGCTTTCATCCTCACAGAGATTGATCTTTATAAAACCTTTCATTATGATTTAGAATCTTCAATGACAATCATAATTTGATTTTTTCTCAAATTCTTTCCATATTTTCTTCTTCCTTGAGTAAATTAGGAAACTAGATCAGAATTATTTAGTATGTTGCCATATGACAACTTATCCTATGCGAAATAAACCCTAAACTAATCAAATTTATTTAAATAAAAGATAGATAAGATTGGTTCCACATCATATGCTTTCACTATGTAGGAACTTGCCCCGAGTTCATATTTGGCTAAACCAAAGGCTCTGATACCAAATATGATGTAAGACGAGAAGCAGCAGATTCTTTTGATGATAAAAGGGTAGAGAGAGAATAGAAAAGAGATAATAAAAGGAAGATAATAGAAAAACAAGATAAGGTTAGGGTTTACGATCTTTGTGCATGCTCATATAGCTATAGTTGTGCTATTCATAATAGTCATTGCAGTAGTTATTATTTACTGTTTTTACACTTTATTTGTTGCTGTTTATTGTTGGTATCAAAGCAATCAATAATTAGGATTAAAATTTTCAATATAGATCGCTTATCTTATTTGGATTTAGAAATTAAAAAGCAAACAAAAATAAAAAGTAATTTAGAAAGAGGGTAGAAATTAAACTATCAAATACCTGAAGAACATAAAGTACATAGTCTTCAAGGTTCACCTATAAAAAATCTGATAAAAGATTGTATTATAAATCTCTCAGAAAGTCTCCGAGAACAAGAGAAGACTAATAAAGAAATTTCAGAACTTATTGATCTAGCTAGAGAGTCAAGTCATAATAATCAAACCTTACTAGGAAATATAGACCATATAAGTGAACAAATCAGAGAAGCAGTGGAAGTTATCAAATAAAGTCCAAAAAAAGAGAATTGAATAAGGCAGTAGAAACAAAGTCGAAATAAAAGTGAATTGAAAAAGGCACTAGAAGCAATAAATATCTCAGATCCTAAAGTAATAGAACAAGAAACTAAAGAACTAGTGATAAAATTACAAACTGAAGTAGAAAATATCAAATAAATAATTAAAAATCTACAAATACAAATAAAAAAGATAAATAAAATTATGCATGAGTAAGGAAGATAGAACTTTAACAAAAGTCATACAAAAACCATAAAAAAAAAATACCTGCAACTGATTTTGATATAGCCTGATATGAGAAAAATAGTAATCAAAATTAAGAAGCTATCCTGAATACAATACTAGAATATTTAATCCAAACCAAAATAGAACTTATAGGAAAAATACAAAAGTTAGAACAATTGCAATTAGAAAAACTAAAAATCCCTTCAGGAACGTCAAGACTAACTAAACATAAGAAACTAGACTTTTCACATATAGAATTTAAAGCATCCAGTGGATCAAAAGATGGAAACCCAATTTAAAGAAATCAATACTCAAAAGACAATGGAAAAACTGTTAAGGGGAGGTTCTAAGAAAGGAAAGGAATCAGCATTAGATAACCTAGGAGACACCCAAGCATACGTTGAAAATAATCTTAAAAGACAGATAAAGAAAGAAGTTTCACCATATAAGACAAGATCTTTTGAAGGAAAAATAATAATAAGACAAGTAAAGAAATAAGATATAGCATGCGTAGACAAAGCAGTCATAACAGACTTCAATACAGATGAACTACAAAAATCATTAGCAGAATACTCAAAGTTCCATATAAGACTAATAGTTACAAGGTATAAAATTTCGAATAATACAGCCCAGTCACGGACTTAGCTAGTTTTGCCTAAGTCGTACGGCACCCTTGCGTGTCCGTCCGCAAAGGTCAGCCTCTCCGAAGCCTCCCATGGTCCCTTAGGACCTACAAAAGAGGAAACGGGTTATAGAGAAAACGCCTCACTCGGGATCCACAAACAAACATTTCCGAAAACACTTCATAGACAATGCAAATTACAAACAGACTTTACAAGCTCTGAACGGTTGCACAATAAAGGGTCAAAATGATCCACTACATACCGAATATCTCTCACAAGTATCCACATGACACAACCTTTATTACAAGTCTAAGAAGGCAACCAAACCCAACTAAAATGGGGCTTTTAAACCTTCGACCGTCCCTCTACATGCTGTGCAAAACATGAACAAACCAAAAGACACGGACATAAATAAATATTACATCAAACATCCTATTTAGAACTTTGTCTGTGACATTCTCCCCGACTTATTCCTTCGACGTCCTCGTCGAAGCCTTTTGCCGACACTACAACTCCTCGTCTTTGCTGAGTCTTCAATCTTCTGCTCCAGCTGCTCTCCGCTGCTGTTATTGAGTAGTCGAACTTTTGATTCGCTATGATGTTTCAACTCGCCAATGACTTTGACTCTAGTGTGGGGTTGGCTAAGTTGTGTTGATCCTTGTTGATTCCTGCGGATCCTCCAGATGAAGGAAAAGACCATCCTTACTATGCGCCAGTCTCTCAAATGTCTCATGCTGCTTGAACTGGGTGGATGCTTGTTGGATCTTTAACGAGCATCGCCTTGCAAACTTTCAAAGTTTTGGGTCCTTCCTCGACAAAATGTCAATCGACTCTTCTTTCATTTAGTTGTCACTTCCAAGTAGATTCGCATCACTTCCGCTTTCGATTGGCATTCTATTGGGAAATGAAGCGGATAATCTACTCTCAGTAGCACTGATCACCATTGATAAGGATTTAACAACTATTGTCTTACATTATCTTCGAAGGGTCTTTAAACTTGTGCAGCGCTCCTCTGCTGAATAGATAAGAGAATTGGGGTACTCGGTTTCGCCCATTCTCTTAAGAGTTGAGAAGACAATGGTTACTTGACTTCGCTCGCCTCCTCAATTATTGTACTCTAAGCATCGAGCTGGTTACTGAACTTCGCTTGCTCTTTGCTCACACTTCTAAAGCACTCGAAGTGTTTGCACTCCTTGCATTGAGTTAACTACTGTGATTCACCTTCTCAATGCCATCGAACTTTCAGAATGCAGGAAGTTTTCACCCCAACTTGGAGTAATTCTCTAATAGATTTGGTCGCCTCTGGGATTGTACCATCTTCTCCATCAACCTTGCCGCCTACTTCATTGAGTAGCAAAGGTACAACATCGCGTACTGCTTGCTTCGTTCCTTGGTCGTGCACTCTTGCATGACCCGAAGTACTTCACTTTCGACTATCTTGATAAGAAGCTCGTTGACATCGATCTTACAAAGTTCCTTGGCCTCTACCCTTCAGCCTTGTCTCGATACTTGGAGTTTGCCTCTGCATGCTCTACCTCCTCGGCCCCTTTCACGACCAAGCGCTCTCCCTCAATGAGAGCAAGGGATCAATGACTTTCACGGAAGTCCCGCCTCTGTGGTACCATGGTGCTGCCATGCCCATGGCCCTACTATCTGTCGCTTTGCATCTGCATCCCTTTTCTTCACGATCAGTAGATATGTCTCTGTGACACTCCTCCGAGTCCACCTCTATTCTGACTGATGCTTGATTTTGGGTAGCTAAGTCCCTCTGGACTCGTCGTCGCTTCCTCGCCCCTTTCGACCCCCTGCTTCAACACCTCTATGTTCTCCAAGCAGCTCCCTTTGGTCAATGGAAAGACAGACTGCAACTCCCATGCATGGCCTCTACCGTCACGTTGTAGGGTTTGCACCGATTCTATTCTCCTTAGCTTCCTTGGTAGCAACGTTTGTTTACTCGACCTTGTCCTCTGACTTGCCGGGCTCCCTTAAACGAATATGGTCTCTAGAGCAGTCCAACTCTCCAACTGCTTCGATCATATACCTCTGCATTATCGAGTCCCTCCCATGGGACTCGCTGGTACTTGCATTTGAACTTTTCCCTTTGTGGAACACAGCCCCCATATGCTAATGACCAAGGCTTTCAACCGATGCAAAATTCGATGCACGCACGGAAGACCCGCCTCTGCGGTACCATGGCCTTCACTCAAATCCATAGCCCATCTTGTCGTTGTGTTGTTCACCGAAGTGGAGCTTCCAGTAGCTCCCGATCATACCTCCGTATGATACAGTCCCTCACGGGACTATGTCGTGTGTATCGCGTTGCCACGAACTGTTCCACCACGATCCGTTGCACCATGTCGCCTCCTGGTGACATCTCTATTGCATTCTGATCCTTGTGGGATGAACTCGAATTGTGATCCCTCCATCTGTGGCCTCTGCCAATACATCGCAAGGTCTCTTCCACCTTCGATTTTGTTCGCTCCTTTGGCAATCGACCTTCATCCACCCGTTCTTAGGTCACACCTAGATGAAGCACCACTCTAGGACAGTCCGTCGCCTAGTAGCTCCCGAAGTCCACCGACTACGCTGAAAATGGTGCACCATTGTCTGGATCCTGGGCCTCTACCCCTACCAGCAAAATCTCCGCTGCGCACCGCTTCATTCATGGCAACTTGAATGGCATCACTGTGGCATATTCTTCAAGAGTACCCACCTCCGCGTCCTCTTGCCCTATGCCAAGGCCTTCTGAACCTAACTTTGCCTCCGCAAGTTGAGTCGCCTTAGTTCCTCCACAAATGTTTCTCCGAGATAAGGTGCATGTGCCCAAACGCTCCCTTCATCTTTGGAACTATGCAAGATGAGTTCACTATCAGAATGAAGGACCCATGGAACAACATGATCCTGCTCTTGCCTCTGCAAGAGTTCATGTCCTTGACCTCTGTCCAAGGAAAGCTTTGTGCCTCCGCTCCATGTTCCATCTTCTATGCCGGCTCACTTTATGAGGCTTGGGTACTTCGCCAAGTTATACCCAAGTTGCTCCGCTCCTCGTTTTGCATTGATTGATGGTGGCCCTCGCGCCCACCATTCCATGGGTCAGCCATCACTTGAGTCTGATCTCCATATCGACTCCAAGTGTGCTTTCATTTGTGTTGCTTTGGGTCGCTCCCCACTTGATCTCGCAATGCATCCACCAATGCATTCTCTCAAGCGAGATCACGCGACGACTCCTCGCTGCTCGCTCGGTCCATTGAGCTTTGTGGAGTTGTTGTTTTTGAGGTACTCCTCAACATGTATGGTCTGTTGCACATGATTCTCCCTCTGGAGAACCGGGATCTATCCCTCCTGGATAACTATCCCGCTAGAGCAACATCTCTCTTCGTTTCGGAGACCACCATCCCCTTGGACTACTCTGATTTGCTCAACAAACTATGCATTGTTCTACCACCTGCAAACGCACTTGCTAGATTACGACTCCACATAAATACAGCCCCCGCTGCACCACTGAAGGCCTAGCAACATATTGAACTCACTGCACACTTTAGCCTCCTACGGACATATCCTTCTCATGCCGAAGAAAAAGTTCCAATGCTCCATGGCGCCGAGTTCCGGTCGCCTTGGGATGGCCGCGAATATTCCATCATCCGCATACAAGCCCTTGCATGATTACTGAATTCTTCGAGTTAGCAATTCCCCTCACCTCTGTGAGCTTTGCAAAACTCTTTCGGTCGCTGAGCAACTCATTCCACCTTGCATGGTCTCACCCTTTACCAAGCGTCTCGCTTGCCTAGAGCACCATCAAGTGTAGTTGTCAACATCGAGCCGTAGCTCGAACTCAGCCATCCCAACCTTTGTGCGCTACACATTCTTCCAAGCTTCCTTGTTCTCGTGGTGCCTCTTGCGCAAAGGGTTGGCTATTCCTCTGAATGCCAATCTCAGATGCCCGCTCCTCCAAGCGACTCCTTTTCCCTACATCTCCATGCCTGTTTTCCCTCAAATGGTCGCGCGTGTACTGACTGCCCTCAACGCAGCCCCGTTGGGTCCCCAACATTTGCATGCCAAGTGTTTCTATGAGTACTTGTCCCGCTCTGATACCATCTGTCACGGACTTAGCTGGTTTTGCCTAAGTCGTACGAACCCTTGCGTGTCCGTCCGCAAAAGTCAGCCTCCCCGAAGCCTCCCATTGTCCCTTAGGACCTACAAAAGAGAAAATGGGTTATAGAGAAAATGTCTCACTCGGGATCCACAAGCAAACATTTCTGAAAATACTTCATAGACAATGCAAATTACAAACAGACTTTACAAGTTCTGAACGGTTGCACAATAAAGGGTCAAAATGGTCCACTACAGATCGAATATCTCTCATAAGTGTCCACATGACACAACCTTTATTTACAAGCCTAAAAAAGCCACCAAACCCAACTAAAATGGGGCTTTTAAGTCTTCGATCGTCCCTCTATATACTGTGTAAAGCATGAACAAACAAAAAGACATGAACATACATAAGTATTACATCAAACATCCTGTTTAGAACTTTGTCCGTGACAGCCCGGTACGGGCAGTACGTACTGGTCCGTCAGCTGACCGGTACACGGACCGCCCCTTATCGGACGAAACGAAATATATATATATATATATATATATATATATATATATATATATATATATATATATATATATATATATATATATATATATATTTTTTATATATATAAATATTTTTATAAAAGGCGACGTTGCATCGCCTTTTTCAACAACGTCGCCTTTTATAAGAATATATATATATATATATATATATATATGAGGCGACGTCGCCCCGCGTGGGAGAAGGAAAAGGCGACGTCGCCTTTTATAAAAATATATATATATAAATATATATAATCTTTTATATATATATTTATTAATTTATATATATATATAAACGAGACGATGTTACCGAATTATATATATATATATATATATACCGAACGGTATACCGCTCGGAATACAATATCATACCGTACCGAACGAACGTCGAAACTCCGGTACGGTACGATATTGCATACCTTGAATAGTTATAAGAATTGTAAACTTAGTCAGAAAGAGAGTAGGAGGAACATTTATGACATTTTTTGTGACCAATTTAATAATCATGACCAAGCTCAAATAGCTATGCACTAGTGTAATATGAATGACAACTATGTTGTAATAGGATGTATACCAAATTTTTCCATGAACCTAGTAGAATTCTTAAGATATATTAAGATAATGTTTAAAAGCAATAATTATGACATGATTCTTGAAGCAATAATATTGCAGTCACCATAGGCTTAATAGGAACACTACATAATAAGTGTAGGATTTTTATTACAAATAGAAAAACTAGTGGAAAGTTTTGCAATTAGAGGTATAAATATGATCCTCGCAAAAATGATTGACACTTTAAAATTTGAAGACTGGGATCTAGGAAGTATAAGTAAAAGGCAAGACATCGAACTAGAAGCAACCTCAAGACATGTATACACTAATGTCCAAGGATTTGCAGTAGCAAGATTTTCAAATTACATAGAAAAAATAACCTAGCTAGAAGATGAAAATATTATTAAAATAAATATGTTAAGTGAAATAAAGCCTAAAAATGATAATGAAATAAACTTTCATTAACTTTAGCTACTTTACCAAACAAGTAAATGAAGACATAAGAAATAACCCCATCGACTACGAGATTTATATAGAAGAAAGAAAAGACCAATGAAATATAAAGGAAATAGTCTAGAATTTATGACATTAGAAGAAATTATCTTCAAAACAGAGAGAGGAGAAGAAGAAACAAATAATATAATAGAACAAATCAAAGGAGAAGATGTAGATAAAGCCAATAAAAATGTTATAGAAAACATCAAAATCTACAAGATGGACAATGAAACAAGTAATCATACAAGAATATATCATGAACCACAAAGAATAACAAGGATTATTGAAGATGAAAAAGATGAATTTGAGATCAATGTAATAACAGAGAGAGAGAGAGAGATTTCCACGACCTATTAGAAGAATCCTTGCAACCAGAAATATGATTACATATAATAGATGAAGGAAACATAAAAGAGGAATTTGAAAATAGAGGAGCCTGAGAAAGAAGATAATGAAATATATCAACTTGAATTCGGAAGCAAAGAAGAAGAATGTTTTGATGAAGTAATGATAAACAATGAAGAAGTAATGATGAATGATGGAGAAGCTAGTTCTAGTAGGGCAACCCAAGAAAAACAAGGAGAAGAAATGGAATACAGATACATATGTAGAGAAAAACTTACTCCAAGCATAAATTTAGACACTATACTCATACAATACTAGGAAGAAGAACTAGAAGATTGGGGACAAAGACTAACATTTTCATTTTTACAATCAGAAGTAGACGACTCACTAGATTTTATAAATAGCTCCTTAAGAGGATCACTGAAAGATATATTTCATGCATATTATGCAAATAAACATACATCCTACTTAGAAGTCATCGAAAGGAAATATATACAATTATGGATACAGTTTGAAAAAGCCATAGCAAAATACTTAAGAATACCTATGACACAATTGGTAAATGTGTCATAGGAGATACCAAAAAACAAAAGCAAAATACTTAGGATACCTAAAAAAGATAAGGTGCTGTAACCTAAGTTCATTAGAAGACTCCTCAAAAGCCCTTGTAAAATATTAAGCAAATCAGGACAGGCATCTAATCCATATTACATAGGAAAATATATAACTGGAATTAAAGAAAATTTAGGAGGAAGACTGCAGAAAGAATTGCTGGAATATATAAAAATCTCAAGCAGAATTTTCAGCAAACAATAGGCCATAAGATTTGCCAAAAATTTTTATGCCCAGATATGTGACAAAGTACGATTGCTAAAAGGAAGAAATCTCTTTAGAAATGATAAAAGAGGATTCGGACCAGGAGGATGCAAAAAAAATTGCATATCATGAACCTGATGAATTCGGGTGCCAAAGACCATCACCAAGACGAAGAAAATCATATAAAGAATATAAAAATTATAGATTAAAACCAGTAGGAAAAAGAATATTTAAGAAAAAGTATTATAGAAGATCAGATACAAAAAATTATAGAAAACCCAAAAGACACCAATATAGGAGAAAATGCGAAAAGAAATGCAAATGCTACTTGTGTGGAGCTGAAAGCCATATAAAACCCAATTGCCCAAAATTAGAAAAACCTCTAAAATATATAGAATTACATCAATTACATCTAGAAGAAGATGCAGATTCAGATAACTCTAGTATATATGAAATAGAGGAGATACGAGGTTTAGAAGAAGTAAACCTTTTGGAATTAATAGACCCTAGAGACTATATAGAAATTGGTAATCTAAAACCAGTAAATAATGTAAGCACAAAAAGCATATATGTGACTTCAATTATAAAATTCAAAATGACAAATGTAGTTACTAAAGCTCTTATAGACAGAAGCCAGATCATGTGTAATACAGAAACATATAATCCCAATAGAATATCTTAAAAAGTTAGATAATCCAGGAAAAATTATAATGTTTGATAATATCCAATATGAGTTTGAATATTTCATATCAAATGTAACAATAGAAATACAAATACCATATTTTATCTACCAAGAACTCTAGTTGTCAAAATACCAGGTGTTGTACCAATCAAGGTTCGCAATACCGTACCATACCGATATTTCGACCTGGGCTCGGTACCGGTACGGTACGGTATACCGAGCGGTACACCCAGGTGTACCGAGTACTGTATCACTACTACAGTGCTACAGTGCACTCGGACCGGTAACAGGCGGTCCGCGTACCGACAACCTGTCGGACCGATATGTACCGCCCGGTACGGGGCAGTACAGTTCGGTACGGCAGACCCTGGTACCAATAATATTAGGAATAAATTTCATACGTTCAAAAGGAGTCTTATATATAAGCAACAGGACAGTAACTTTGTTCCCTAGAGCAACCAACATGGTAGCCAAAATAGAACAAAGTGAAGACTCCACAGCAGACATTATAGAAGAAGCCAGAAGAGATTGGACAATTGGGATAAACCCAACAATTAATTGGGAAAGGAATAATATAAAAGCAAAAATAGATTTAATAAATCCAGATATTACAATAATCACTTCAACTATAAAACCTTACCCCTTGGATATGGAGGAATTTAATACACAAATTAAAGAATTACTATAATTAGAAGTTATTAGAGAAAGTAGGAGTAAGCATAGATCTGCAGCTTTTATGGTTAGAAACCATTCCGAGATAAAAAGAGAAAAAGCAAGAATGGTAATAAACTACAAAAGATTAAATGATAATATTAGAGATGATACATATTTAATACCAAACAAAGACGCGATCCAAAGAATAGGAGAAGAAAAAACATTTAGGGTGCATTTGGGAATATTTTGGAGTATTATGAAAGGCATATGTTAATTCTCTGTATGACAGTATGATCATAGCAGAATATTTTGGAGTAACAAAGTTAAAAATCAAATATTCAGAAAGGCATGCATCAATATGGGACAAAATAAAAAAATGTAAAAGTTTGTCCTGCATTCTAGAAAGAGGATTAATTGAAGAAATTGATTTTTATTGTTCTCATCTCAACAATCTAGAAATAGAAGACATTCCCTATAGACTTAAAGTAGTCCTTCTTTATATACCAGGAAAGCATAATTTTATTCATTTGAAAATTGAATCCTACCTAGCAAAATGGACAAAGAATGGGCAGAAGATTCTAGGATATTCACAACTTTGATCTTATCGTCACACTATTACACATTTTTTCATTCTATCAGATCAATAGAAAAACCTACAAAGAAGTCCGTGCATCTACACAACTAAATATATTATGGAGGATAAATGGCAAACTAGAAGAAGGCTTATTGCTTAAGGAGCTTGGTTCCTATACAGCTTTTATACACAGCTCATTCCTAGAAGCAAAGAGTTTCATCAATACCTCATGTATGAAATTAAGCAAAAGATGGACAGATAGGGATAGAATCTTTTGAACGAATCATGGAATGCTATGGATTAACCTATTGGAGAATATGGCCATATGGAAAATCTATGTAGAATCTGATAAGGAAAAAAGAAATCTTCAATAGTTAAAAAATGTAAAAGAAAAGAATGCTGACGACCCTTTGGGAATGAATGAAACAGATGAAAGTATAGACCATATTATAAATAAACTTGATCAAGTTCACAGTAAATTGTAATCTCTGGCCCAGAAGATACTTGATCAGCAAATGACCGATGAAAGTCATACATAAGCTTCAGTATCCATGGGTAGGTGTCTGGTCCACCGCCTCCAGATCCGGTTTACCGCCTCAAGATAAGAGCGTCACTTAGATAAAAACAACAATGTAGTGAAGATAAATTGAAGACGTCAACAATGACATCTGCACAACACTGTTCAAATCGTCTCAACACGCCTACAAATATATCTAAAGTTTGTGTATGTGTGCTCTCAGGGTCCCTTAGCCTTCCAACCCTATAATGTTCATTATGAGTCGCCTAAGAAATCAGACACAGTTATTGTAAGTTTTCTGTTTTAGTTGTATCTTTCTAAAATATTCTTCATGCTGAATATTTGAATAATAGAGTTTCTTTGTAAATCGTTGTATTCTGAATAATATAATTTACTCGCTTTTAGAAGCTTTTTCTGCAATCTGTTCTATACCTATTTGCACTACATAAGTCTGTTGGCTCTTAGATAAGTAGAAATTGGGCAAATCAGGCAATAATTTGGGTAAAGAACTAGAGCGAAGAGATATTTCCTAGTTAGCTAGATTCTTAACAATCATAATAATAGTTCTTAATAGTATAAAAAGGATAGAGACAGAAAGAATTATTTGTAGATCCAATGAAAAAGGTTAGAAGCATAATTTAGAAAAGGGCAAAAATACCAAAAATATTCACAAAGACAAACTTCGGATAGATTTTACATAAATAGGGAGTGTATTTATGGGCATGTCGAGGGGGTTTGAACAGTGTTGTGCGAATGTCATTGCTGACATCTTAAATTTATCTTCACTAAATTGTTGTTTCTATCCAGGCGACATTCTTATCCTACGGCGAACCGGATCTTAAGGCAGCGGACCGGACACCTAGCCATGGATTCTGTAGCTTATGTATGACTTCCATCGGTCATTTCCTGATCAAAAATCTTTTGAACCAGAGACTGTAGTTCATCGTGAACTTGATCAAGTTCATTTATTATATGGTCTATACTTTCATCTGTTTTATTTGTTTCCAATGGATCGTCGATATTCTTTTCTTCTACATTTTCCAACTATTGAAGATTTTCTTCTTCTCATCAAATTATACAAGTTCAATATGGTCATATTCTTCAACAAGTTAATCCATATCATTTCATGGTTCATTCCAAAGATTTTGTTCTTGTTTATCCATCTTTTGCTTAGTTTCATACATAAATTGTTGATTAAACTCTTTGCTTCTAGGAATGAGCTATATAAAAGCTATATAGGAATCAAAATATATTTCATACCAAGGTCCTTGGGCTATAAGCCTTCTTCTAGTCTATCATCTATTGTTCATAATATATTTAATTTTGTGTAGATGTACAAACTCCTCTACAGGTTTTTCTATGGATCCGATAGGATGAAAAGATGTGTAAAAGTTTGACGATGAGGTCAAAAATTATGAAAATTCTAAAATCATATGCTCATTCTTCGTTTGTTCTACCAAGCAGAATTTTCAATCTTCAGGTGGATAAAATTATTCTTTCCCAATATATATAAAGGAGAGTTGCTTTAAGTCTATAGAGAATGCCTTCTCTTTTTAGACTATTGAAATGAGAACAACAAAAATCAATTTCTTCAATTAATCCTCTTTCTAGAAAGCAGTACAAGCTTCTACCTTTTCTGATTTTGTCCCATATTATTGTATGTCATTCCGAATATTATATTTTCAATTTTTTTACTCCAAAATATTCTACTATGATCATACTATCATATAGAGGACTGACACAATGCCTTTCATAATATCACTTATGATCTTGATGAGTCATAGTCATCCATGATACTGGAATTCCTTGTGGTGACATATTAGGAACATTTTATACTAGAAAGAAGATATCACAAAGCTTTTTTGGATTTCTAAGAGTTCCTTCCTATCTTTTGTCCTCATTATTTCTTAAATATAATCTTGAACTTTTGTTGGCAGTTTTTTCATAAAAAACTTTTTCAGCTATTGCCTAACAATGTAGTTGATGATCTGTATTTCTTTTCTTTCATACATTTTCCTGTGCCATAGAGCTTCTTCTGCTAATTCATGTTGTTCTTCCAAGCAGGATTTACGGTTCTTATTTTCCTCTTCTAATTCAGCTATTCTACTTGTTATATACTGATTTTAGCTAATATCTTGGTCCATATATTGCAGAACCTCTAACAGACATCCATTTATTGTATTTTGTGCTGATATCAAACTATTATTGTAACTGTCTATCCTTTCTGCCATTCTATGTAGACCTCTTATTACCAATTTATACTGCTTATAATAAGAAAAGTTGAAAATATCACTTAGAAGAATTTGATCTTCAGTAGGGAGAGTGCATTTGGTTTGAAATAGCCGAAAGCCTTTTGGACCTGGGAATTCTTTCGAGCTCATGTTCCTGAAGAAAACCAAACTTTATTCTGAAATTTGCATCTCGCCTTTATGTAACGATAGTTTATTTTTCATCTTATTCCTATTTCTTTTCCTCCTATCAGCGGATAGTATTGATTCATAAATTTTCTTTTGAAATATAAAAATTCAAGTCCAATATGTGCTTCTTTTATTTCAATTGCCTCTTTGCTACATGCATAAGGCATGTTGCTATATTGCATTGTATTCTATTATCGAATCTTTGCCATATTTAGAAGTAGTTACCTTTCGTACCTCTGGATTTCTATACAACTCGAAGTAGGTGAACATATTTTCATTTGGATCATAAAATATAGTTTCTTTTTCATGTCTAATCTGAAACAAAAGAATTTTATTGTATTACCTCTTTCAAAATGTATTCCAAATTCTATTGATTTCTCATAATCCAGTGAACCATGCCTGACAAGAGAAACTTTCTCTTTCAGCTAATACTTATTTGTCTTTGTCTAGAAATGTAAATAATTTATTTTGTTTGGTTCTGTTGCTTTGAAGGTGAAGATATTATATCCAAAGTTTTTCATTATGAATTGTTGTATTACTTCTAGAATGATATTATTTCTCATTGGTTTTATTAGTTCTCTACATAAATAATCTGCAATCTTATTATCCTTTCCTTTGATATGTTGGGATTGTTGCTTATAACCATTTCCAGTGATGTAGTCTACTAATCTATACCATCTTCATTGTACTAATCTACTTTTATGTGTTTTATTATAATAAGCTACAATATTATGACAGCCAACTTTAATGAATTCTTTGTCTAAGTATATTCAATAGGCATTAATTGCATTAATTATTACTTCTATTTCAGCATCTGTTGATGTTAATATAATATTTTTGTATTATATTTTCCATTTCTATACCTATAAATTTCTTCTTTGACCTCGATTTTTTGTTATAGGATCGTTCCCCGTCTATTTTATGATGCATCTGTTTCTATAATTTTTGTGGCTTCTTGTCTAGGGATTCCTAATTGCAATAGATGCTTTATTTTTTCTTTTATTTTGTATACTAACTTTTTATCTTCTAGATTAAAATGTTTTTTTTCCAGTTTTCTTTAGTTTATTATATAAAGGTTGTGTTAACTAACTCACTCGCTGTGGCTTAAGAGACGAACTCTCAGGATGAAAGCCTCGCACCACTCACACACAAGGTAGGAAAAGCATACGATTCATTGATTCATCTCTAAATAATGCATTACACTGTTCTAGCCCCTTTTTATTATCTAAGTACAAAAAAAAATGTAAAAGTGAAAATTTTACAATTGCTCCAAATCAAATATATGATTTGATTTCCTTTCGAAGAAATAATTTTCAATTAGGATTTGGAATCATCCATTAGGATTTGGAATTTTCAATCACAATCATAATTTGATTTTTCTTAAATTCTTTCCACATTTTCTTCTTCCTTGAGTAATCTAAGAAACTAGGTCAAAATTATTCAGTATGTTGTCATGTGACAACTTATGATATGCAAAATAACCCCTAAACTAATCAAATTTATTTAAATAAGAGATAGATAAGATTGATTCCACGTCTAAGATGATGGAAGTGTAGGAAGTCTCTCATGATATAGTAATATAGTACAGACTGCCAAGGAGCACAAAACGAAATAGCAAATGAAGACTTACATGAGGCCAAGGAAACAAGGATGTCATCCAAGAAAATACTTGAATTCCTTCTAAAATTTCAGCATGCAATAAAAAAAAAATTAACTCATTCTAGTTATCCTAGGCATATACTGAAACTACCAAGTCAAGACCTCCTGAATAGTAGACAACACCAACTGAATGCTGAGGCAAACAACAAAAATAATCCTAAAAACTTAAGGAAAAGGACATTTAATTTGATTACATGACCAGTGAACATCTGTTGCACGGAACCATAGCAATAGCTATGTCTCATGAAACAAGGTCCAAAATAAGATCACATAAAAGAAGCATGCCAGAGTTCATCATTGAGCTGAATAGCATAATTTTCTGAAATTGCTCTATATGAACAAACATAAGCAAAATTTTCCTAAAGTTTAATAAAACCTTAACAACAAAAACAAGAGCAAGATGCAAAATCTTATACCTGAAAACTGTTTCTTCAACCACAGCATATGTCCTGTGAAGCCTTTCCTGTATGGAATTACTCTCTAGCTGAACTTCTCGAATCTCCTTTAAAATTCGATGAAGGTCAGTGTCTTGTTTCCAGCTGTTCTTTGTTATTTCAGTCACACGATCAATGTAATATTTTCTAGAAGGAACTTTTGGCAATTTATCAAGCTCGGCAATTAGTTCAGCATGTTCAACCTCCCTGAGAACAACAAAAAGTAAGCCAGGAGAAACAAATTTGACAATCGTAATGGAGATAAAACAAAATGAGCCTAAAAATTATTGATGTAGCACATGCCTTTTTCCTACAACTGATTTGTAACAATTTACCTATTATTTCATTTCTGGAAAATTAGATCAAAGTTCTAGTTCACAAGTAAACTACAGCATTGGTACCCACACTATGATCTACATATAACCAAAGTCTTCAATTTCGAATAATACCACTCGTACCGGGCGGTACAAACCGGTCCATCAACAAACCGGTACATGGACCGCCTGCTACTGAACGGTATATATATATATATATATATAAAGGCGACGTCTCCTCGATTTTCTGCTACGTCGCCCTGCTTGGGGAGAAGAGAGGCGACGTCGTAGATTTTTTTTTTTTACTTATATATATAGGCGATGTCGCCTTGTTTTTCTGTGACGTCGCCTCGACAACATAGCCCCACATGGGGAGAAGAGAGGCGACGTTGCAGATTTTTTTTTTTTACTTTTATATATAAATATATATATAAATAAAAGATCTTTTTACTTATATATATATATATATATATATATATATATAGAGAGAGAGAGAGAGAGAGGCGATGTTGCCTCATTTTTCTGTGACGTCGCATCGCATGGGGAGAAGAGATTTTTTTTTACTTAATATATATATATGTATATGTATATGTATATATACATATATATATGTATATGTATATATATATATATATATGTATATATACATATATATATATATATACACACACTAAGCAGTATATCGAAACATACCGCTTTGTCACGGACTAAACTGGTTTTGCCTAAGTCGTGTGGCACCCTTACGTGTCCGTCCGCAGAGGTCAGCCTCCCATGGCCCCTTAGGACCCACAAAAGAGAAAACGGGTTAGAGAAAACGCCTCACTCGAGATCCACAAGCAAACATTTCCGAAAACACTTCATAGACAATGCAAATTACAAACAGACTTTACAAGCTCTGAACAGTTGCACAACAAATGGTCAAAATGGTCCATTACAAACCGAAAATCTCTCATAAGTGTCCACATGACACAACCTTTATTTACAAGCCTAAAACGGCCACCAACCCAACTAAAATGGGACTATTAAGCCTTTGGTCGTCCCTCTACATGTTGTGTAAAGCATGAACATACCAAAAGACACGGACATACATAAGCATTACATCAAACATCCTATTTAAAAGTTTGTCCGTGACATTCTCCCCCACTTATTCCTTCGATGTCCTTGTCGAAGCCTCTGCCGACACTGCAACTCCTTGCCTTTGCTGAGTCTTCAATCTTCTGCTCCAGCTGCAATGCGCCTCCTGGCTCCTAATTGCTCTCCGCTGCTGTTTTTGAGTAGTCGAACCTTTGATCCGCCATGCTGCTTCAACTCGCCAATGACTCTGACTCTAGTGTGGGGTTGGCTGAGTTGTGTTGATCCCTGTTGGTTCCTGCGGATCCTCCAGATGAAGGAAAAGACCATCCTTACTATGCGCCAATCTTTCAAATGCCTCATGCTGCATGAACTGGGTGGATGCTTGTTGGAGCTTTAACGAGCATCGCCTCGCAAGCTTCTGAAGTTTTGGGTCCTTCCTCCACAAAATTTGCCCATTGACTCTTCTTTCACTTAGTTGTCACTTCCAAGTAGATTCGCATCACTTCCGCTTTCGAATGGCATTTCGTTGGAAAATGAAGCGGACAATATACTCTCAGTAGCACTGATCACCGTTGGTGAGGATTTGACAACTATTGTCTTTTATTATCTTCGAAGGGTCTTTGAACTGTGCAGAGCTCCTATGCTAGATAGATAAGAGAATTGGGGCACTCGGTTTCGCCCATTCTCTTAAGAGTTGAGAGGCAAAGGTTACTTGACTTCGCCCATTATCTTCGAAGGGTCTTTGAACTGTGCAGAGCTCCTTGCTTCGATCATACCTCTGCATGATCAAGTCCCTCCCATGGGACTCATTGGTACTTGCATTCAAACTTTTTCCTTGATGGAACACTGCCCCCATATACCGATGACAAAGGCTTTCATCCAATGCAAAATTCGATGCACGCACGGAAGACCCACATCTGCGGTACCATGGCCTTCACTCCTTAAATCCATAGCCCTTCTTGTCGTCGTGTTATTCACCGAAGTGAAGCTTCCAGTAGCTCCCGATCATACCTCTGTATGATCTAGTCCCTCACGGGACAATGTCGTGTGTATCGCATTGCCACGAACTGTTCCACCACGATCCGCTGCACCATATCGCCTCCTGGTGACATCTCTATTGCATTCTGATCCTTGTGGGATGAACTCGAATTGTGATTCCTCCATGTGTGGCCTCTGCCAATACATCGCAGGGTCTCTTCCACCTTCAATTTTGTTTGCTCCTTTGGCAATCGACCTTCATCCACCCACTCTTGGGTCACACCTAGATGAAGCACCGCTCTAGGACAGTCCATCGCCTAGCAGCTCCTGAAGTCCACCGACTTCGTTGAAAATGGTGCACCATTGTCTGGATCCTGGGCCTCTGCCCCTACCAGCACAATCTCCGCTGCGCACCGCTTCCTGCCTAGCAACTTGACTGGCAACACTGTGGCATATTCTTCAAGAGTACCCGCCTCTACGTCCTCTTGCCCCGTGCCAAGGCCTTCTGAACCTAATTTCGCCTCCGCAAGTTGAGTTAGCTTAGTTCCTCCATCAAATGCTCTTCTCCGAGATAAGGTGCATGTGCCCAGAAGCTCCCTTCGTCTTTGGCACCATGCAAGATGAGTCCACTCCGTCAGAATGAAGGACCCATGGAACAACATAATCTTGCTCTTGCCTTTGCAAGAGTTCATGTCCTTGGCCTCTGTCCAAGGAAAGCATTGTGCCTTCGCTCCATGTTCCATCTTCTATGCTGGCTCCTTTCATGCGGCTTGGGTACTTCACCAAGTTACACCCAAGTTGCTTCGCTCCTCGTTTTTGCATTGAGTTAATGGTGGCCCTCGTGCCCACCATTCCACGGGTCAGCCCTCCCTTGAGTCCGATCTCCATATCGACTCCAAGTGTGCTTTCATTTGTGTTGCTTTGGGTCGCTCCCCCACTTGATCTCGCAATGCATCCACCAATGCATTCTCTCAAGCGAGATCATGCGACGACTCCTCACCGCTTGCTCGGTCCATTGAGCTTCGTGGAGTTGTTATTTGTTGAGGTACTCCTCAACATGTGTAGTCCGTCCCACATGATTCTCCCTCTAGAGAGTCGTGACTTATCCCTCCTGGATAACTGTCCTGTTACAGCAACATCTCTCTTCGTTTCGGAGACCATCATCCCCTTGGACTACTCCGATTTGCTGAATAAACTGTGCATTGTTCTGCCTCCTGTAAACGCACTTGCTAGATTGCGACTCCACGTCAATACAGCCCCCACTGCACCACTCAAGGCCTAGCAAAATGCTGAACTCGTTACACACTTCAGCCTCCTACGGGTGTATCCTTCACATGCCGAAGAGAAAGTTTCAATGCTTCATGGCGCCGAGTTTCGGTTGCCTTGGGATGGCCACGAACATTCCATCGTCCGCATACAAGCCCATGCATGAGTACCGAATTCTTCGAGTTAGCAATTCCCCTCACCTCTGTGAGCTTTGCACAACTCTTTCGGTCGCTAAGCAACTCATTCCACCTTGCATGATCTCATCCTTTACCAAGCGCCTCGCTTGCCTTAAGCACCATCAAGTATAGTTGTCAACGTTGGGTTGTAGCTCAAACTCAACCATCCCAACCTTTATGCGCTCCGCATTCTTCCAAGCTTGACTGTTCTCGTGGTGTCTCTTGCGCGAAGGGTTGGCCATTCCTCTGAATGTCAATCTCAGATGCCCGCTTCTCCGAGCGACTCCTTTTCCCTACATCTTTATGCCCGTTTTCCCCTAAACGGTCGCGCGTGTGCTAACTGCCCTCAACGCAGCCCCGCTAGGTCCCCCACGTTTGCATGCTAAGTGTTTCTATGAGTGCTTGTCCCGCTCTGATACCATCTGTCATGGACTTAGCTAGTTTTGCCTAAGTCGTGCGACACCCTTGCGTGTCAGTCCGCAAAGGTCAGCCTCCCCAAAGCCTCCCATAATCCCTTAGGACCCACAAAAGAAAAAACGGGTTAGAGAAAATGCCTCACTCGGGATCCACAAGCAAACATTTCCGAAAACACTTCTAGACAATGCAAATTACAAACAGACTTTACAAGCTATATACAGTTGCACAACAATGGGTCAAAATGATCCATTACAGACCGAAAATCTCTCACAAGTGTCCACATAACACAACCTTTATTTACAAGCCTAAAGCGGCCACCAACCCAACTAAAATGGGACTAGTAAGCCTTCGGTCGTCCCTCTACATGCTGTGCAAAGCATGAACATACCAAAAGACACGGATATACATAAGCATTACATCAAACATCCTATTTAGAAGTTTGTCTGTGACAGCTTGGTATACAGTACCGTATCATACCGAGTGTATCTCGAAACTTCAGTATGGTACGATATTTCAATTCTTGCATATAACAATTATTCATTAACTAACAGTTGGCATTCTTATCAATAAGTTTTACCTTCTGTGAATTTCTGACATTGTGGCCTCTGTCACTTGTTTAATTTCTTTTAATTTCAAAAGCTTTTCTTGCAGTTCAGGTTTTTGAGCATGTATCGACTGCTCAAGCAATAGTGGTCTCACTTCTGCTGTTCCTTTTAGTGCATTCCTGCAATCAAATAGATAAAGCAGTGTGAAAGTTGTAGAGGAAAGTTGCAGTTGATTTGAGCCTCCATAACTTTCATCCTCTGGTACATTCACTGTCCAAAAGTACAGTAGCTTTAATAATGCTTTCAAGCAATCAGCATTTACTTGCCATGTTTAGCTAGATTGTGGTAAGATATACAATCAAGAATTAGCTACCATTATCTCATATGAATGAGCTGCAGACAGAGGAGAATTGGAGCTTGATTATTGTAAAGAAACATGATATGTACTGCAGGGAAGATTGTGTCTCAGAAAAGGCATATAAGAGTAAACAAAACATAAAGAAGCACAGAACTTGCAAGTCAATATGATGATCGAGAATGGATAACATGTTTAGCAGTTGCACCTAAAGAATGACATTGAAATCATTAAAGATCTTTACCAACATGGACATCCATCAATGTGGTGTGACATGATGTATCAATAAAACCTTACTAATATTTCAAAGAATAATGAACACAATGTAGTGCAAATGCCAAGTTCCTATGAAATGCATTGTTCAAGAAAAGAGGAGCTTGCAAGGTTTATAGTCTCTCTTTTTTTTCAGCTTTCATGATTCCACACGTGCAGCATAGTTTTTTTTGACAGCAAATCAAGTTCCTTTTTGTCTTTTTAATACCAGTGCAATGCGAGTTCCACTACCTGTTATGCTTTGGAGTCCAAAAAGGCTTGCACAACATTGAAGAAAACTTAACAGCAATAAATAATTCATTAATACGATGGATTGAGCACTCATAGTATCATCAATAATTGTGCCAAGGAATATGCTTTCCTTCGTGCTGAAGTTAGAGAAATATCTGATGAAAGGATAAGAATGCGATGGGGCCCAATGAGCACCCGGTTCTATCCTCTTCCTCTATATATTCTCTGGCTTAGTCTCTTGCAAGACATCGGTCTAAAAACCAGAGTCTTACTTGAGCAGAAATCTATCCTCTGTAAGCATTTCAAGCTTTGTTTATATCCAATCTATTGTAAGCATTTTAAGCTTTCTATAGTTCTTTGTGCTTATCATTTCTTATAATATTTTGGATCTCGCTTCCGTCACCTTTCGCGTCACCTTTCTGGTATCAGAGCTTATTGTATTCTGTTTTGATATAGTCTCTAACCGAATTGGTATGATATTTATGCTAAGTTTGCTTTGTAAAACATCACTTACGGTTTAAAACTTGTGAGGAGCCCGAGGAAGGCAACCAGGTCAGGGAACCACAGTAAGACCTTTGACGCAAGCCCTCGAAGTTAAGAACGTAAGTAGATCTAAAACAATGCATATTTAGCATATGTCTAAGCTTTGGGAAGAAGCTATTCAAAAATGGTATACAGACTCCCATACCTCCCATCTGGACTACCTAAATCTAGCGGAGACTTCAAAACCCACTAAGAAAGAACTAGCTCAGAACATCTCTGTCATTTACGACCGAACTTGTCTATCAAGTAGAGTAAATCTGAGAAACTTCAAACTTTTGCTTGAAGAAAACCGCAACCTTGAGCATAGGGTTAAGAACCTTGAATCCTCAATAACAATGCTATCTTCCTTACTCATCGAGAACAAGCCTCTTACTCAAGCTGATGTTCAAAAATTGGTGCTAGAAATAACTAAGCAACCCAAACTCATTGAGGAAGAAGCCTTACGACTTTCACAGAGCCTGGACCAAAAACTCCAAAGGATTGAAATTTTATTATCCAAAATAGAAAAACAAATCTTTGGATGAGCCATATATCCTCTAGTAGTACCGAATCTTACAAGGAAGCTCTTAAAGCCACTGAATCTATTGAACCCCCATCACTTGGGTTTCTCAAAACAAGTGATTTTCCGGGAACTCTCAGCCATCAGGTAGCCGTAATCAAGCAGCATAACGTACAAATTCAACTTCTGGTACAAATTGCTGAAGACATAAAAGGAATACGAACGGAGCTACAGACAATACGGGAACTGCAACAATCAAAGGCAACGCAATCCCAAGTAGTACCAGACGAACTCATCACCAAATTAGCAAACCTCAACCTAGGCCCCTCTGAAAGGCCTAAAGAAACAAAAGGAAGAATATTAGTCTTTAAAGACCCTATAAAGATCTTCCAAGAAGATAGAAGATGACTTCCAGAACACAGACCCAAGAGGTATCTACGTCAACTCCTCTCGTAGAAGACCAAATCAGGAACTACAGAAGAAACCAGAGGAGAATATTCAACGCTAGAAGACGACTTGGGCAACTTATCTTCAGAAATACAGACTCAAACGCGCAGGTTCTGGAACAACAAATAGACCCTCAGGCGCAGCTGCAATTATCCACGAGGGAAAGAGCTCTCGACAGCAGCAGCAATAGAGGAACTAGACCTGGAAGAGGATGACTATATTCAAATCCAGGAGTCAGTATTTTACTCTGCAGAAGCTCAGCAAAGCAATGAAAGAATAAGAGCCAAGTTCGGAAGCCTACTAGACCAGCTAAAGGCCCAAGGTTATATTGGGGAGAACCCTCTCAAGCATTGGAGAAAGAATGAAATAACATGCAAGTTGGAAATCAAAAATCAAGATTTTGTGGTAGAAGACAAGCCTCTCAGACATTTGACACCACAAGCAAAGGAAGCTTTTTCCAAGCATATAAGAGCACTACTGGAAATAGGGGTTATCAGACCAAGCAAAAGCAAGCACCGTACCACTGCTATAATTGTTAATTCAGGAACCACGGTGGACCCCATAACAGGAGCGGAAAGAAAAGGGAAGGAAAGGATGGTTTTTAACTACAAAAGGCTCAATGACATCACGGAGAAGGATCAATATAGCCTCCCTGGTATTAACACCATCCTCAAAAAGGTCAGCAATAGTAAAATTTACTCAAAGTTTGATTTAAAATTTGGCTTTCATCAAGTCGCTATGCACCCTGATTCCATCGAATGGACTGCATTCTGGGTACCTGAAGGATTGTATGAATGGCTTGCAATGCCATTTGGTCTCAAAAATGCCCCTGATGTATTCCAAAGGAAAATGGATAATTGCTTCAAAGGTACGGAACAATTCATTGCAGTCTACATTGATGATATCCTTGTTTTCTCAGAAAACGAAAAGGAGCATGAGCAACACCTCACCAAGATGTTAAAAATATGCCAAGAGAATGGCTTTGTTTTAAGCCCGACAAAGATGAAAATTGCAGTAAAGGAAATTGAATTTCTTGGAGCAGTCCTAGGGAATTCCAAGATCAAACTGCAACCCCATATCATTAAAAAAATTACTGATTATCGGGAGGAAGACCTTACTACCAAGAAAGGCCTCAGATCATGGCTAGGGATCCTAAACTATGCAAGAAGCTACATACCCAACCTGGGCAGACTCTTAGGCCCGTTATATTCAAAAACAAGCCCAACAGGTGAGAAAAGGATGAACAATCAAGATTGGGAACTGATCAAGAAAATCAAGAGCTTAGTACAAAATCTTCCTGACCTGGAAGTACCTCCTGAAGACTGTTTCATAATACTAGAAACAGACGGATGCATGGAAGGATGGGGAGGAATTTGTAAATGGAAAAAACAAAAATATGACCCCAAAAATACTGAAAAGGTATGTGCCTACGCCAGTGGAAAGTACAATCCCATCAAGTCTACTATAGACGCTGAAATGCATGCAGTTATGAAAACCCTGGAGACATTGAAGATTTATTTTCTTGACAAAAGAGAAATCATTATTAGAACAGATTGCCAAGCAATAATAAGCTTCTTCAACAAGTCAGCTCAGAACAAACCATCTAGAGTAAGATGGATGGCCTTCGTAGACTATATCACTGGGAGCGGCGTGGAAGTAAAATTTGAGCACATCGAAGGAGAAAGTAACATTCTAGCTGACTCTTTATCCAGACTAATAAATATTTTGGTTGCAGGATGGCCAAGCGAATCATTACTCCTAATCCTGGAAGCCACCCAGGAAGTTCAAGCCAAACCAAACCTCAAGGCTGCTACACACCTGAATCAACTAATAAACCAGGTGACCTCCTCCTGCAATACCAACAGGAAATGGACAAGCTCAGAACCAGGACACGTGACGGACTCTCATTTAATGAAGTGGGATTATCTGAAAGAAGACTTGGATCAATTCAAAAGGAAGCCTCCCGACAAGCACTTGAAGCATTGCAACAATTCTTCGACGTCCACTTAATCAAGACTAAAGAGTATCAGAGAAGGAGCGGTGGAAAAGACAACTGGTACAGGGACTGGTTACCAGTCGTTCTTCAACAGCATGACGAAACATTCAGCGATGAAGAGGAAATCCGAAGCCACACAATAGCTGTCAACATTCAATTAAACGACAGCGAGGACGAGGCTGAGGAGCTACGGGAAAACCTTAATTCCTACTTCCGAGACACCCACATCACAGGAGAGGAAGTAGAGATGTCGTACCCCCGGAAGCATCAGAAGGAATTAATCGCAGTAGGACTAGAGGAGGAACTGATAATGGAATACCCACAGTTAGCAAGGCTATCTCAACAGGTATATTCATCATCTGCCATATCAAATTACAGGCCACCGACGGACTCAACCATGGGACCTGTAAACTATCCCCCGGCTGTAAACATAGAGTCCACAAGTCAGAGACCAGAATATGAAGGACACTCAAGACAGCCAAGGTTCAAGGCAAAGAACTTCTCGGAAGCCTGGAACCTCCCTTCGGCTTTCCAACAGCAAGGAGCGATGTTCACAATCCCATCCCAATTGGGAATGTTCGATGAAGTGTTTATGAGGTGGGAATCAATAACAAAGAATTTAGTATCTTTACAAGGATTCACAGATCCTCTAGCAAAAATGGAATTTATTGAAAATCTGCTCGGAGAAGCGGAGAAACTAGCGTGGATCCAATGGCGGATGGCCTACCCAGAAGAATACCAACTACTTCTAGCCAATGCAGATGGAATGGGAGGAACACAAAATATCCTCTCACAACTGAGGACGATTTTTATACTAGAAGACCCATTTCAAGGATCTACGACAACACAAGAAGAAGCTTACAGAGATCTCGAAAGGTTATCTTGCACTAACCTCAAATATATTATTCAATTCTTAAATGATTATATGAGGTTGGCATCCAAAACAGGAAGGATGTTCTTAGGACCAGAATTATCCAAAAAGTTATGGTCCAAAATGCCAGGGGAGCTAGGAAAAAGGATCAAAGAGGCATTTGAAGCAAAATATAGGGGAAACACCATAGGGGTAATCCCAAGGATTCTCTTCTCCTACAAATATTTAGAAGCAGAGTGCAAGGATGCTGCATTCAGAAGAGCATTAAAAGACCTATCCTTTTGCAGTGAGATTCCTATCCCAGGATATTACAACAAACCCGAAAGAAAATATGGGGTAAGAAGATCAACTACCTACAAGGGCAAACCCCACTCATCTCATGCAAGAATTGAAAAGAGAAAGCATTTGATAAGAAATAAGAAATGCAAGTGCTACCTTTGTGGAGAGGAAGGGCATTTTGCAAGAGAACGCCCTAACGACCGAAAAAAATATCAAAAGAGTAGCAATATTCGAACAATTAGACATTCCGGAAGAATACGAAATACTATCAGTACAAGAAGGAGAGAACCAAAGACCCAGAAATCCATGCCATTCAATATTAATACCAAAAGTGCTACATTCCATGATTGAAAGCATAAAATTATGACAAATATTATTAGTAATCATTATGAATAGAATCAGAAATTCTTACAATACTGTGACTTCTAGTAGCAATATGTCAAAGTTCCAAGCATCAACTTATATTGAGATTTTGTTGTGATTGAAGATATACCACAATATCCTACCATTGCATTTCCAGTTTCACAAGATTGCCCCTTCTTGCTTCTGCTTGCTCATTGAGCTCTTTCAAACAGAGCTCAATAGAATGTTGATCATCAAATGCCATTTTCACAGCTGCTTTTAGGAGCTCATACTCAGCTTCTAGACCCTGAATTTCGAAGACTTTAGACTGTGTTTTCTCCTTCAATGACTTCTCTTGATCTTTCAAACACTCAGTCTCATTTCTTAGCTGAAGCAGATATTTGAGGCAAGTAACATCACATAAAGATAATAATCATATTCAAAAATAGATATGAAAAAGGGTACCATCTATGTAAAACTCCAAAGAAAACCTTTTAGTAATAGCACATGGGTTAAAGGAAGACAAATTTATAGAAAGATAAAAATAACTCCAAAGTGAGAGGTCTGAATAATCTAGTACAGTTAATTCGAAGTCAAGCATTTGAAATGATTAATAATATCCATTTTCCTCTGAAAAAATGTTTGATCGCAGACAATTTCAACGACACAAATCAAATGTTAGAAATTGTTTATTTAAACAAGAAGCAGATCATCTATAGCTTTGTGTTCATAGAGATATGTACTTAATGTCTAAGGTTCACTGTATACCCCACACTCATATAAAAAGTTTTTGATGAAAGGTATGTCCGCAGAATTTCCTCAAAAAAATATATGTTTGTACAAATACATGCTTTTATCAAAAGGAATAAACAACAAGAAGCCTAGAAAGCATACAAAATAGACTCTAGTAAGAAAGATTGTGATTTCACAACTTACCTTCAATTTTTCCAACCGGAGAGAAGCCAGTGTCTGTTCAAGTTCAACAATACATTCACTATCTTCCTGCACAGTATCCTCTTTATTGGCACATACCTCTGTGGAATTCCTTGGTTGTTCTGAAACATATCCAACATTTCCCTCCTTGCAATGAATCTCTATATCACATTTCCGATGCCCGTATAACGATCCTGCATCATCTGACTCTTCCAGTGGCCCTGGAACTGCACTAGCACCAAGCAACCCATGTGTGTTTACTTCCGTAACATCTATATCAGATATCCCCCATAATTCTTTGTATGATCTTCCGGAAGTACATGGAAAATCATGTAAATCTTGACTCTCATACATTTTATTAGGCCACTCTGTAAGCAATTTTGATGTATCGTTAGAACTATCACCACTAGCTAAGGTGCTGTCAGAAGCATGACTGGTTGTTGTATCAGCTGATGCACCTGTATTCAAAATTGATTCGGATAGCCTCTCCACTAAAAACCTCAGCAACTTGTACGATTCCTCATTTGTTGGATATAGAAACTGGCAAAACCAATAGATTATTCTGCTTCTGAGAATATTTGTTAAACAATGATTAAATCATCAACAGAATCAGAAGAAGAAGAAGACACCAAATATTAACACAAGGAAAGAGGATAATCTGAATTTAACTTTTGAAGCTTGGATATACAACCAAACAAGTTCTTCAGGAACATCAAGGATCAAACTAGTTTTAGAGCTCAAATGGTAATGATTAAGCATGAAGTTCAAAACCATAAAACAGGAACCCAATCATTAGTCTGGAAGACTGAAAGTTTTTCTCATTTTGTTTCCCTTACCTGATCTCATTTTCACACCATTTATAGTTATAGTTACAAGGAAAAAAGAGCAGATATTAACATCGACAATTAGGGACTTAAGTGAATTTATACGATTAGGGTTGATAAAAGATTCCACTTGATCCTATTCTAAATTATTGTTTGCAGTAACAGAAAATTCAGGGAAAGTTATTGTTTGCAGTAACAGAACAAACTCTTAATTCTAAATTCTTCCTCTCCTTATTCATAGTAGACTCTTAGATATGGATTCTTCGAATATAAAATAAAGGTCTTCTCACCCGAATCATCATTGTCGACAAGCGAACAGATTGGTCGCTTACGAACAAAAGAAAAAGGGGGAGCAACTACCTGGTGGAAGCTGAGATCGTCTTTATATCCGATCGACTTGATGACCGCGGCAACATCCGCGCAAACCTTGAACCGCTCCGCGGCGGCATCCGGGATCGAGGTCGGGAGGGACGCCGAGGCGGCGCCACGGATTAGGCGAAGAGATTGAGCGCAGACGGAGACGAGGGCGTCGGGGGAGAGACCTTTGATCGAACAGGAGGAGGCGGAGAGGCCCGAAGGAAGCGAAACGCCAGAACTGCGCAGCGAACTCAGAAGGATCTCCTCCGCCTCGTCCATGGCGGCGTCTTCTCCCCGATAACAACCCCCCTACCCTTGAGACTGTTAGCTATGTTATAAGTTATTTGCTTAGCCTCTCCGTGGGAATCTCTATAGAGAAGGCCTATGACTTCATTCTTTTAAACTGCGAATTCTCAAAAAGATTTGAAATTTTTAGGAAAACTTTGAATATGACACTTATGGATATATGTCACTCGTTTTTTATTTTTAAAATTTTTTTGATATTTTTATAAATTTTTAAGCGTCTAAACAATATGTCATTTTTCTATTTTTGTTCTTATTTTTTATATTTCTAAAAAAATTATAAAGCATCCATACAATATTTTTTCACATTTGAGCTTCTAAATAAGTCAGCAATATATGTAGAAATTTTGGTGGAGCAAAACTTTTTCCTAATAGATGATGTATATTATTAAGAAAAAATATAAAAAATTTTCTAAAAATAATCTCAAATTTTGAGGAAAGCTATAAATATGACACTTATTAAAATATGTCATTGTTTTTTGTATTTTTATGAATTTTTTAGCATCTAAAATGTGTGTTTTTTTATTTTTTATTTCTAACAAATTATAATGCATCCATATAATATTTTTTTCACATTTAAGTTTCTAAATAGGTCCTCAATATATACAGAAAATTTGATCTAGAAAAAAAATAATTCTAATAGGTGATGTGGGGGACTCTCTGGTGATCGCCGGACGGTTGCGTTGCCTGAGGCAAAGACATGGTGGAGGAGGAAGACCGGAGACTGCAGCTGAGCTACGAAGAAGAATTAATGCATGCTTCCGTCCTTGTTCAGATCTGACAGGAGACTTGTAGTCGTTGGCATTGCTACAACCACAACCAGCAGTGTTTTTTTGCTTGTCCTGTTCAATTCGAACGATATTTTATTCGATGTTTCCTTACCTTCTACTATCCGTTTGCTTTCTTCATGTCTATGCCTTGCAAGCCGATATGAATTGGGTCTCACATGGATGCCTACAATATAGGTTCTCAGTGTGTACAGTGGGACGCACCTTCCCGTTGAATTTTATTCTCCATCTTCACTGCTTCTTTGATTGAAATAGCGTGTAATAGTAATTACATATTAATAGGAACATCTCCTCTATGGTAATGCACTACCAGGATGATATACCATTGCTTGATAAAGTAAATTACTATGTTGTTTTTTATATATGGAATAATCATTTAGCGTAATTCAAACTTAAAGCTGTCCAAATCTTAAAACAGAAGACAGAAGCATGCAACTCTAAGGTCCCTAAAGATCAACAAATAAATGAACATAAGCTTAATCTAGACAAACTGAGATATAGCGAAAGCAGATCCAAGAGCTGCCATGAACACGGTGTTCTTGAAGGAAGTAGCAAAACCCACGGCTGCGCTGGAGATGGAGCTGCCACTGTGGCGTGGCTGAGGAGATGGAGCATCTCCTGAGATGACCACTTCCCAGTGCACCATCACGCGAATGATCAACCTCTCCCCTGCCTTGCAGTTGCCTGGTTCGCCACTGATGAAGTAGAAGTAGCCGTGGCGGTCGAACGTGAACGTCGTGTTGCCGCCTACGAACTTGAAGAGTGGCGCCTTCGTGTCGCATTCTTTGTACGCGTTCTTGTCCACCACTAGCACCGAGTCGTTCTCATACTTGAAATCTGACAGCTCATCAAGAAATGAACTATCGAATGTTATTCGTGCCAGCAAAACGATCTTAATACTATATAATGAGAGTGAAAGCTTACACAAGGAATCTCCAATATGGAAGCGGTTCTTCGTCGCCCAGTGGTTGTAGTTCTCCAACTCATCTCCCGTGGGTTTCGTCCAACCTCTCGGTCCTCCAACACGGAACTCGTAAGCCGATAAGGTGGAGGAGAGAAGAAGCGAAACTGAAAGGAAGAAGAAGAGGTGAGAAGCAGCAGCCATTGATGAGACTGGAAGGCCACAAAACCTCGACCTGCTCGTGTTGGACTCGTGGACGCTCTTCAGGTGAAAGTGCTGTAGCAACAAAGAAGACCTTTAAAAGGAGGCAAGTATAGAGAGAGAAAGTAATGGGTAGTTAATGTTCGTTGGATTGGATCGAGAATGCAGTCTCGAGGGGGAGTGGGGTGTATGACGTGAGTGATTCAAACAGGTGAGTTCATGTACGTGTTAAGATTCGATGTTTGAGTGTGTGTGTGTGTGAGAGAGAGAGAGAGAGAGCGAGAGAGAATGCCGGAGTTTTGTTTGTGACTACGTGTCGTTGAACGAGTCAAATCATGGCCGAACACGTCGCGTGTGGAGGACGTGGTGGCATTGACCAAGTCTAACAATCATGAACGGGACCCATCTATACTAAAAGTTCTTTTACTGGTTATTAAGGCAGGTACTTTAGGTAAGTAGTGGCTTAAGCTGCCATATGTACGTAAATTAGTATTATCACATAACAGTACATGTTATATCTTAAGCAGATAAGCCCCGTGCTAGGTGTGGATCACAAGTCTAAATTCTTTGTCCTGGTCAAGTCCACACGTCGCGTGACAAACCTATTCAGGATGGTGCACCTCAAGTGATATAACATTAACAAATAACAAATAGTTACTAATCCATATGTGAAAAATTATGTCAAATAGGTAACTACTCGGTTCTGTGAGGCCAAGTTGGTTGTCTGATCTACATGCAGTGTAAAGTGCAACTTATACGAGGATATATATTGTTGGACTCGTCAATTATTATTGTGCGCGAAGCCAAATAGTATTACTCATTCACTCTTATGTATAGTTAAAAGACATGCAAATGGAACGTATGTTCAAGTGCAATGAGAGTACTAAGTCTTGCTCATGTGCCTAAACCTGCAGGCCTAAGCTTGTCTTGGCTTGCATTTGAACTTAAGCCTGTACATAAATGTTGGGTCACGTGACACCTGACTGTAGTGGTATTATCATTATTAAGTATAGGACAAACAGCTCTAATGCACAAAGCAACATGCGGTGGCATGAACTCAACTAATTTCAAGGTGCTTAGGTCGTTAATGCTGCTACTGT
Source organism: Musa acuminata AAA Group (assembly GCF_036884655.1). Lineage (NCBI taxonomy): Eukaryota > Viridiplantae > Streptophyta > Magnoliopsida > Zingiberales > Musaceae > Musa > Musa acuminata. Next base: position 13,907,833 of record NC_088347.1, on the reverse strand, counting down.
GACTTACGGCAACATGGTGGTTGTAGTTATAAGGGAAGCCAGGAGATTACCTAGTCATTTATAACCCTTAAACACGTTCTATACTTAGTCATGCATTATAATCTTATATATGATAGTTTCTCTCCAGCAAGATTCAATCATGAAATCATGAAAGAGGTTTACTAATGCATACTCTAATTATTGGATCACATAGAAAAGTGGGACCAAGCTTTAGGTCCCGAACCATGTAAATACTATTTCTATGGGAATCATACGTTGCAGAGAAAGAGGGTTGGCATGGCAGCAGCCTAATAAACTTGCACATCAAGCCGGGTGAGGGACGCCCGACTTGTAGCAGGTTGCATGCTAGCAGCAACCATGCGTTCTAACAGTCCACGTGCGCTGTCATGTTTGCAAGGGATTATGTGTTCTGGTGCGTTCTGGATTGTGTCATGCACTGTTACTGTGCTTATAAAGGATGGGCATGGTGTTACATAATTCCATACAAAGAGATCAATTGTCTAATCTAAGGTGATGCTATGCAGTAAACACAATCTGCAGTGTGCAACAACACCCTTGGAACCAATCGTGCTGCCGCCTGCAGGGTATGCACCGAATTGCATTGTGTGGCTGTACGATGTAACTATGGTTTGTAGCTGCAATCATAGTGTGGACGTTACTATGGTGACCGAAACCATAGTATCACTGTAAGACATAAGTTATAGCAACTACGGCTCGTGGCAGCCGACAGTTGCTGCACCCGGAGAGCCCGCCAACCCGTGGTGGTCATAGGGTTGGCTGCAGCAATCTCACAATATCTAATACGTAGCCCTGGAGTGGGCTGGTTTCCTATGATCTACGGCATGTCGGTGAGTACGTCAATATTAGTCCTTGATGAGTTGATCCACAACAGGAACCTCAACCATCTTTAATTCTCTTTTTATATCATAAGAAAGGATCACATACATCTCGATCCAATTACAAGTTTATGGATCATGAAAGATGAATAAATCAATTGAACAGTCAATTTAATTGATGTAAAGATAAGTTATTAATCAAAGAAATATAAGTGTAAACAAACGAACATCCCTATCAACGAAGGTGATATCCATGCCCTTTTTTCTCTCTCCCTCGGCAGCATCATCTCCATCGTCGACCTCACTCCTTTGACAACTTGGGAGAAAAAGGATCATGATATATTTATACGATGGATATCTATCTCTCCAAAGAACCCTAACCCAAATCTATTAGGAGCCCTAATTTAATTAACATGGCTTGATTTGCAATCCTAATCTAATTAGGTTTTCTATTAAATCTCGACATTCACTTTTAATCAAAATATATATTCTTAACATAATTAGGAGGAGTATCTATTTATCAAAATATCTTTTATTAATTTTAACATAGATTTAGTTATAAAATTATCAAAATAACGTAAAAATTTGGGTATAACATTTAAATGTTACGATCCAATGGGATAATTGATTTATTAACTATGTTTGATCCAAACCACTAATTAAAGTACTTAGATTGAAATCAATAGTAGTTTACTTATCAAACACTTATAAGTCTACTTAGTGGAGGTATTAGAGTTATTCTTCTAAAATAGATAAGAAAATGTTACCTAAGACAAATAAGTAAGAATGTGAAATAAATCATTAACTAGGTTTTCAAAGAGGCACTATCCTTTTCTCCAAAATTTGTATCACTTAGTTCAACGTCGAATTCCACCATAATTTAATCAACTCCTCTCTCTTTAGTAAGCATCTAACCCCTTCTTAATAGTGGTAGTCAGTTCATTGTAAAGACTTCTTCTTCCTTTAATAAATCTATCCTTGAAGGAGACAAGATCCGGTACGAGAAAACCAAGACCCTTCTCATTTATTTGCTAAAAAGAAGTATACATTTACATTCAATTTTGTTCATGCATCATCCAGGCAAATCCACTTTACCACCACAAAAGACTTGTTTCCCCTAATCCCCTTAGATTGAAATAATGATAAGTTAGAAAAGGACAAGACCCTATAGAAGAACATCATTTATGTTATCTTATTACCTTTAAAAATATCATTATTTGGGACCTTCTACACTACCAAGATTAAGCTATAAGTGCTGTAAGGCTAGAGAATTACAATCATTCTCTTCTTTTGAGTCATTCCCTAAGTCAAGGATATATAAAATTAAATTAAAAACCTAATTTATTTTTACTAATCAGAAACCTATCTCATTTAGATATGAAATTGTGAACATGATATTTTTTGATATACTAATTTTTCTGTCTTGTCTTACTTATGAGTCTTTGCACCTAATTCTGATTTGGACAAAGCTTGCTTCATCTAAAATTAGACTAGTAGATCCATTACAAATATCATCAATGTTAATAATGTATATATTATTTTATTTTAGGATAATCATAGATATATTTTTGTGTAGTTTTTCTATAATACAAGCATTAGATTCAAATCTAACAATATATCTTTTATCACATAATTGATTAATGCTCAAAAGGTTGTGCTTTAAGCCATCAACCAACAAAATATCTTCAATAAAAAGGTTAGATTTGTTATCTATGGTTTCTTTGCCAATGATTTTACCCTTGTTGTTGTCTCCGAATGTAATATATACTTCGTCTAGCTAATGAGCTTAGAGAATTGAGATGGATCTCTAGTCATATGCCTTGAGCACCTACTATCAAGGTACCATCTTTTGCTCCTAGCTTGTGATGGTAAATATTTCTACAAAAAAGGATGATTTTTAGGTACCTATTTAATCTTGGGTGCCTCAAAAATATAACCCTTGTTAGCAATGATCATGTTCAAGGACTTGTTACCAACCTCAAATTTTTCTAAGGTTTCTTTCGGTAGCAAGCTTTCCTTTTGAAGTATTTCTAGTTCATCACATTTCGTACATACAACTAAACTATCATTGTGCTCAACCTTTAATTTATCAAAATTACTAACAAGAGAAGCATGCTCTTTTTTCAACAATTTATATTTTTTACTAATTAATTTATATTCATCAAATAAATCATGAAAAGTATTTAGTAGTTCATCAAAGGATAAATTTGCATCAAAGGAACTACTCACCTCATCTCTAATAGCTATTAGCGCATAGTGAGCAACTTGCTCGGTGTTGGTTGGTTCCTCATCTTCGGATGCACTTGAGTCATCCCAAGTTGCTTTAAGAGCCTTCTTCTTCTTCGGTTGCTTCCTCTTTGCTTGGGGACATTCACTCTTGAAGCGTCCCGACTTCTTGCATTCATAGCATATCACTTGTTCTATCTTAGGTTTAAATTTATTTTTTGTATCATTTCTAAATTTATTCCTTTTTATGAATTTTTTAAACTTTCTTGTAAAGAGTGCCAAGTCATCATTAAGGTCCTCATCACTTGAATTTTCTTTCAAGTGGTCTTCTTGAGTTCTTAGTGACATATCCTTTTTGTTCTTTGGAAGGTTGTTCTCAAACTCTTCATGAGCATTATAAGTAATCTCATAGGTCATTAGTGATCCGATTAGTTCTTAGAGAGGAAAGTTATTTAAATCTTTGGCCTCTTGAATAACCGTGACTTTAGGATCCCAACTCTTTGGAAGGGATCTTAAAATTTTATTAACAAGTTCAAAATTCGAGAAACCTTTACCAAGTCCTTTTAGACCATTGACGACATCCGTAAATCGAGTGTACATGTCTCCAATGGTCTCACTCGGTTTCATTAGAAACAACTCATAAATATGCACTAAAAGATTAATTTTTTACTCATTCACTCTACTAGTGTCTTTATGAGTCACTTCGAGAGTGTGCAAAATACAAAAGTGGTTTCACAAATAGACACACGATTGAACTCGTTTTTATCTAAAATACAAAACAAAGTATTCATAGCCTTAGCGTTTAAAGCGAAAGTCTTCTTCTTTAACTCATTCCAATTGTTCATTGGAAGAGAAGACTTTTAAAACCCATTTTCAATAATATTCTATAATTTAAAATCCATTGAAATTAGGAAGATCCTCATTCTAGTCTTCTAATATGTGTAATACGTCCTATTGAACATGGACGAATGTGTAATTGAATGAACCTCTTGGTTGCTAGTAAATGCCATATCTCTTGGGTTTTAAACCAAATGAGAGTAAACCTTACTTTGATACCAATTGTTAGGATTAAGAGCGGCACTAAGACGCGGGGGGGGGGGGAGGTGGGGGTGAATTAGTACAGTGAAAAATTCTTCGATTTCGTATAAAGTTTGTATCGATTCAAATCGTTTCAAAAAGATGTTGAACTTAAAACTTTTGTAAGATTGGAGAAGCTCAAGGAGATTTACAGTAAAGTAAATTGTACAAAAGAAAAAACAAACCAGAATTTAGAGTGGTTCGGTCAATGAGACCTACGTCCACTTTGGATTCCTCCTTCGTCGAGATCACCGGCGTCTATAAAAGGCCTTCCTTCAATAGGCAAAGACCAACTACCTTTTACAATGCTTTCTCCTTTTGCCGGGTTTAGGAGACAATCCTTACAAGTCTCACTCCTCTTTCTTGGATGGTTATAAGGCTAAGAGAGAGAGGAGGAGGACTCTTCTCACTTTTACAACACTTTTCACACCCCCAAACACTTAGAATTTTTCACACATATAATAACACTTTGTTACCCTTTCATACAAAAAAGGGTGGGGGATTTATAGGCCCCAATAACTTCAAAAGTTGGAGCCAAAAAATTTAAATCCTTGGATTTCAGGATGCTGGTGGTACCACCACCATTAATGGGCAGTACCACCACTTGATAGAGCTTGGAGACCGAGCTCTGGAGGTACCACTACTGGCAGCATTGACTACCGACGGTACCACCGTCCAGACCACTTGGGAGATTGGGTCTCCCAAGCGGTGCCACCACCAGCCATGTTTCTTGGGGCTGAATGAGTTATTCAATCCGGCCCAATTCAGCCCTATTAAGGGCCCAGTTGGCCTCTATCTGAGTTAGTGGAATTACCTCTCAATCCTAACTCAACTAATGTATTAACTATGATTAAGGCAAGCGATTAGTCTGGTATGTCGATTTCTATCAGCGATCCTCTGGCGAACTTCTTGGCGAGTCTTCCAGCGAACTCCCGATGATGTCTAGGTGATCTTCCGACAAGCTTTCGATAATCTTCCAATGAGCTTCCAGTGACGAACTCTCGGTGATCTTCCGACGAACTCTCGGCGATCTTCAGACGAGCTCTCGGCAAGCTCCCAGTATATTATCTGAATCTTCAATTTCGACTCATCATCTGCTTTAAGCCTTACTGCTATCATAGTTAATCATATATACTTATCTCAACACATAGATTAGGTCAAACAATTTACCAATTGATTTCATCATCAAAATCTGAGATTCAATAGTACTGCCCAAACACAGTCTCTGAGAGACTGTCAGGCGGTGTCAAGCAGTGGTACTGCCCAATGTTAGAGCTACAGGTAGTGGTACCACCCAACACAGGTGGTGGTACCGCCAGGACCCCGAAAACCAGGGATGAGACATTTTTAGGCTCCAAGTTTGAATCAACTTGAGTCCTATAAATACCCCTCTCATCCCTAGTTAAACCACACATAATTGAGAGCAAAAAAAGGAAAGAAAACTCAGTTTTAATTGTATGTGAACTCCTCTCAAAGCTTTAAGTGTTAGTGTAGTTTGAGAGAGGAGTAAAGGGGGTTGTAAAGGTTCTCTTCTGAACATATCAAAAGGAGAATCGAGTTGTAAGGGTGGTTGATCTTCGCCCATTGAAGAAAAATCGATAGTGGATGCCAGTGGCCTCGACAGAAGAGGAATCGATAGAGTGGATGTAGATCAAGACAACCGAACCATTATAAAAATCCAGTTTGCATTTCTTTTGAGCAATTTATTTTAACTACAAACTGCCTTACTTGTTTTACATCCACTACATGCTCCCTTACGATTCTAAGTTAATATCTTTATGAAACAGTTTTCGTCAAAACTGGTTAATCGCAACGAGATTTTGAACTAACGTAATTTTATCGCACTAATTTACCACCGGCACCCCCCCCCCCCCCCTCCCCCCCTCCCCCTCCTTATTGCCAACTCATTCCTAACAATACAATCATGGGGTTCTGATGTGGAATCAATTTAAGAACCCACTATTGAATCGTTTCGGACCTACGAAGTATAAAAATATCGATGGCCAATTCACAAAGATGTTAAATCTCGGATTTTGATGATGAAACCAATTGATAAGTATTTATGACTTAATCTACGTTTTGAGTGACGCAGGATGCTTTGATCAAGGAGAGATAATTAATACAGGAAGAATCATGTTGGGCCAAAGGAAAACGTGTCAGAAGATTGGACGTCGGGCCGGAGGATTAGTTGATGTATCGACAGAAGGCTTCGAGCTATGGATTCGGGCATCGGGCTAAGAAGAGCGGATATTGCACCAAGGATATTGGAGTTGTAGAGGTTAACTGACCGAATGGGCAATAGACCGCAAGATTGGACTAAGCGTTGAAGAATCAGATGAAGTGTTGATTGACTAATGACATGTCGGACAACATGATTCATGCATAGAAATAATTATCTAGATCGAAGTGTGTTTTTGTGTGTAGGATTAACTATGATAGTAAGACATAAGGCAAAATGAAGTCCTAGAGTCAATAACGTGATTTCGTTAGGAGTTCGAGAGTTCGTCGGAAGTCCGGACGTTCGTCAGAAGTTCTACCGGAACCAACTGAGAAGTCTAGGAGCTTATCAAAGAAGCTCGTCGGAACTCACCAAGAAGATCATCATGAAGTCCAGGAGCTTGCCGAGAGTCCACCGGAACATTGCCAAGAGTTCGTCGGAAGTTCGTTAGAAGATCGTCGAAAGCTCGCTAGAAGAAATCAGACTTATCTTACTTAGAATATATCTTAGGAATCGTAGTTAGCACATAATTAGAGTTGGGATTGGGAGGTAATCTCATCAACTCTATTAGGGGCCAACTGGGCCTGAACTTGGGCTGGTTTGGGCCAGATTCAAGGCCCAACCAGGGTGCTGAAACCCCGATCGGCGATGGTACCACCCCTGTTCGGCAATGGTATCGCCCCTGTTCGGTGGTAGTACTGCCCAATGGCAGATCCTGTGGTGGTAGTACCGCCCAGGAACGGTAGTGGTAGCGCTAGAACCTAGGAAACCTGGGATGAGACCTTTTTAGGTTCTAAGTTTGAATCAGCATGAAGCCTATAAATACCCCTCTCATCCCTAGTTAACTTACATAAATATAGAGAGTTTAAAAGTATGTAAAGGTTATCTCCTAAACCTATGAAAAGGAGAAGAAGGGTGTAAGAAGGAGGTTGATCTTCGCCTATTAAAGGATGATCGATAGTGGATGTCGATGGCCTCGAAGGAAGAGGAATCGGTGGAGTAGATATAGGTCACGACGATCGAACCACTATAAAAATCTGGTTTGCCTTTTCTTTTGTGTAATTTATCTTACTGTAAACCTCCTTTCTTACTACTTTCAATACGTTTATGAATACGCTTTCAAGTTGAGTAAGTTTTCGAAATCGGTTTTATCGTACGAAACGAAAGAAATTTTCAGAACTGACGTGATTTTACCGCTACACTAATTCACTCCCCCTCCCCCCTCCCCCCTCCCCCCCCCCCTAGTGCCGACTCTATTAGGATCAAGAGCGGCACTAAAAGGTGGGGTGAATTAGTGCAGCGGAAAACTTTCACTATTTTAAAAAACTTATTTCGATTGAAACCGATTCCAATGAGAATGGTTTCAATTTAATCCATTTCGGAAGGAATTTAAACTTGAAACATTTCATGAAAGTGCAAGAGAAGACTAAGGTGATTTGTAGCAATATAAATTACACAAATGAAAAGCGTCGGTTTCATAAAGTCTGTTGAATCTCGTATTTTGATGATGAAACTACTTGATACATGTTTATGATTTAATCTGCGTTTTGAGTGACGCAGGATGCTTCGATCAGGATGAGACAATTAAAGCAGAAAAATCATGTTGTGCCGAAGGAACATGTCAGAAGATTGGACGTCGGGCCGGTGGATCGGTCGGCGTATCGACAGAAGGCTTCGGGCCGTGGACTCGGGCATTCGCCCAAGAAGAGCAGGTATTGTGCCAAGGATATCGGAGTTGCGGAGTCAACTGGCCGATTGGGCAATAGGCTGCAGGAGAGGACGATGCGCCGAAGAATCGGACGAAGCGTCGAGAGACCAATGACATGTCGGACAACTTGGTAAATTGCTTAGGATTAATTGTCTCGATCGAAGTTTTGTTTTTGTTGTGCAGGATTAACTACGATGAGAGTAAGACAAGCAGCAGGAGTTGCGCCGGAGTCAAGATCATGATCACGTTGGGAGTTCGAGAGTTCGACGGAAGTTCGGACGGTCGTCGGAGGTTCAGAGAGAACAGATCCGAGAAGTCCAGAAGCTTGCCAAGCGAAGCTCGTCGGAACTCGCCAAGTGGATCGTCGCAAAGTCCAGGAGTATGCCGGATGTCCGCAGAAGGATCACCGAAGGTTATCGGTTGATCGACGGAAGTTGGCCGGAAACTCGCCGGAAGAAGCGATTGACGCATCGGAGCAAAGCTGCAGAAGTTGTCTTAGAGATATTCGTAGTTAGCACGATGATTAAGCATGAAAATGGGAGGTGATCCCATTAGCTTAATCTTGGGGCAATTGGGCCCCTGAAAAGATTCAAAGTGGGTCGAATGGAGTGAACCATTCGGACCCTGATTGCACCAGGAGGTGCAACCGCCCCAGCCAGGAGGTGCAACCGCCTGGGCTGTGGGGTTGAGAGGTGCAACCGCCCCAGCCAGGAGGTGCAACCGCCAGGGTTGCAAGGCTGGGAGGTGCAACCGCCCCAGCCAGGAGGTGCAACCGCCAGGGTTGCAAGGCTGGGAGGTGCAACCGCTCCAGCCAAGAGGTTGCACCGCCAGAGCTCAAGTTCCGAGCTCTGCCAGGCGATGCAACCACCGAGCTCAGTCTTCGAGCTCTGGCAGAGTGGTGCATCTGCCTGAGCTCAGTCTCGAGCTTTGCCAGGTGATGCATTCACCAAGCTCAGTCTTCGAGCTCTGGCAGAATGGTGCATCAGCTTGAGCTCAGTTTGGAGCTCTGCCAAGTGATGCAACCACCAAGCTCAGATTTCGAGCTCTGCCAGGTGATGCAACCACCAAGCTCAGTCTTCGAGCTCTGCCAGGTGATGCAACCATCGAGCTCAGTCTTCGAGCTCTGGCAGAGAGAAGCAATCGGCAGAGCTCAGTCTTCGAGCTCTGCCAGGCGGTGCCACCTCTCCAGTCGAGAGGTGCAACCGCCTGATCCCAGAATTCTGAGATTTGATCGATTTGATCGTTTTGAGCTCGAATTTTGAATTGGGTTGGGGCCTATAAATACCCCACCCATTCAGCACTGAAAAGATACAGACCAATACCGAAATCTTGATCTTTTCTGTGATTCTAAGAGCTCAAAAGTGTTGTAAAGCCTTTAAGTCTCCTCCTTTTGTTCTTCAAGTTTTCAATTGTAAAGTGAGGAGAGAAAGGTCTGTAAAGGTTGTCTCCTAAGCCTGTCAAAAGGAGAAGAAATTGTAAGAGGGAAGTTTGGCCTTCGCCCATTGAAGGAAGGCACCTAGTTGACGTCGGCAACCTCATCGGTGGAGGAAGCCAAAAGTGGAGTAGGTCAAGGCTGACCGAACCACTCTAAATCTCTGGTTTGCGTTTATTTTCGAGCACTTTATCATTACTGCAAACCTCCCTCATCACTACTGCTCTCTGCGCTTTCACGAACAAATTCTAAGTGCTGTTCTTCCAAATTTGCATTCAGACGTAAACTCGTATTTTCATACAGTACAGTTTACGTTTACGTTTGATTCTGCAGAACTGTTTTTCGTGCTTTTACGAACGAGCCGTTTTTGCAGTTTACGCTTACATTTTAATCCTATTAATAACTGCAATCTGTCCTCTGTGATTTTACGAACGAGTTTCAACATTTAGACGCAAAACTGCATTCAGACGTAAATCGGCTTTCCTCGCTCAATCGTCAGATTTCAGTTCACGTTTACATCTTGATTTCAACTGCATACTGCCTTCTGCGAGTATACAAACGAGTTTCAAAGTTTAGACGTAAATCTGTGTTTAGACGTAAATCTGCGTTTAGACGTAAAACTACGTTTAGACGTAAATCTGCGTTTAGACGTAAAACTGCGTTTAGACGTAAAACTGCGTTTAGACGTAAAACTGCGTTTAGACGTAAATCTACGTTTAGACGTAAATCTGCGTTTAGACGTAAATCTGCATTTAGACGTAAATCTGAGTTTAGACGCAAAACTGCGCTTAGACGCAAAACTGCGCTTAGACGCAAAACTGCGCTTAAACGCAATCTGCGCTTAGACACAAACTGCACTTAGATACAAACTGAGAATTTGCTTTTGCATCATAATAGTTTTTGAACGAACGCAGCTTTTGGTTTTTAAATTAATATAAGATTTCCGCTGCACTAATTCACCCCCCCCCTCTTAGTGCTCTCGATCCTAACAAAGTCTTCATACGATTAAAGCCAAACTTGGAAGATGTTTACGTGAAAGCATATGTAGACGTAGTTAAAGCACAGTAAGGAGGAGAGGCAGTTTGCTATAAAAGAAAGTTGCTCAAAGTAAATGCAAACCGAGTTTTAGAGTGGTTCGGTCAAGTTGACCTACATCCACTTTCGGCTTCCTCCTCCAACGAGGTCACCGGCGTCCACTAGAGGCCTTCCTTCAATAGGTGAAGGCCAACCACCTTTTACAGCTTTTCTTCTTTTGCTGGGCTTAAGAGACAACCCTTATAAGTTTCACTCATCTCTTGAATGATCTCAACACTTAGAAAGGAAGGAGGAGAACTCTAGCACTTTACAACTCTTTAACACTTTAAAGACTCAAGAATATATCAAGATATCGTTGGCCCTTTAATGTAGAAAAGGGTGGGGTATTTATAGACCCCAATGGCTCTAAAAAATGGAGCCAAGAAGTGTCTTATCCCAAATTTCTGGGGTACTAACGGTACCACCGCCATTATTATGCAGTACTACCACCTAACACCTAACATTGGGCAGTACTACCGTTTAGTCTGGATGGTACCACTGCTTGACAGAGCTCGGAGACCGAGCTCTGGCAGTGCCACCGCCTGACAGGGGCGGTACCACGACCCATAATTCTTGGGAGATCGAGTCTCCCAAGTAGTGCCACCGTTGGCCAGGAATTCAGGGTCCTAGTTGGGCCTTGAATCCGGCCCAAGCCAGCCCAACTTAGGGCCTAGTTGGCCCCTCATTAAGTTAGTGGGGTTACCTTCCAATCCTAACTTAATTTATGCTCTAACTACGATAATTAAGACATAATTACTGCACTTCATGTTCCGGTGCGTCAATTGCTCTTATGGCGAGCTTCCGGTGTACTTCCGGCGAACATCCGATGAACTCTCGACAATGCTTAGGTAGACTCCCAGCAAGCTCTTGGACTTTGCAATGATCTTCTTGGCGAGTTCCAATGAGATTCTATGGCAAGCTCTTGGACTTCTCGGTCGGTTCCCGTAGAACTTTCGACGAACGTCCGAACTTCCGTCGAACTCTTGAACTCTCAACGTGATCTCGATCTTGACTCCGGAACAACACCTACTTTATGTCTTACTGCCATCGTAGTTAATCCTACACACTTTTCTCAACATATAGATTAGATCAAACAAATTATAATTAACTTCATTATCAAAATCCGAGATTCAACAATCTCCCCCTTTTTTATGATGACAATCAATTGATGACGGAGTTAACCTTAACTCCCTCTATCTATATGTCATACTTGAGAAAAGACATTCTTGAATTCATGGCCTTTGAATTCAAGAGAAATATTGATAAGTTATGTTCATTTAAACTTATCAATACACACATCATGATTCCTATCATGATCCAACATTTTCAAAACGATGTCAAGGCATGACATCCATTTTCAAGTCTAATATTTCAAATATGAATGATGACAAATATAACAATTCATCATTCTATGGCAAGATATCAGTTTATAAAATTACAAGTTAAGCTCTAAATATCTTATCATAATGAAGAAAATTTATCAAGCAAACATTTCAAGTATATATCATAAAATACATTGCATATATTTGTCATCAATTTACCACATTTTGGTATTATTTCTCCCCCTTTATCATCAACAAAAAGGAGAACAATTCAATAATGCAAGTGTGGTAAAAATTTATATCACATTTCAATTTATTCCATCAAAAATTATTTCTCCTTCTTTGTCATAAAAACTTTTCATGTAGAGGGGAAGTCCATTAAGAACCAAATTTGAATGAAGTTAAAAATGATAAAAAAAATTTCATTAAATCATGCTTCAATTTTCACAAGGATCAAAATATTCATGTAAAATCAAATCCTCATTTTTGCAAGTGTCCATCTCATAAAAAAAATCATAAAAATTCTTCCTTCATTAAGAAAGAATTCATGTGAAAGAGTCATCATACGAAGGATAAAAGAAATTCTGAGAATTAATCTTCGTAATGAGCATCACATCAAATTTATTTCTCAATAAAAATTCACAAGAGAGAAATCCGAGAGATGCATTTGTTAATGAAATCCATAAATCAAACATCAAGATATGTATAAATACTTCATGCATTTATAAAATATTTTTTCATAGCTTTTCATCACTACTTGCATGAGGTAATATCATTAGTGTTTTGTAGTACTCAAAGATTAAGAATCCGATGTATGATTAAAACTTCTCAATATTCAATAGAAATCATAATCATCAAAGTAAACTTCATGCTATTCCATCATTGTATGATAACATACTCATAATTATAGAAACTTTTAGCATCAAGGTACAAAATTTCCAACTTCAAGGTAAACATGTTATTGAGGCACACAACCTTATCATCATATAAAATTCACATCATAAAATTATCAACACAGAATTTAAATGAGTGATCAAAGAATCAAGAAAGTCCAAAAACAAAATTTAACAGATTCATGCATTCTGACACATTAACATTCCTAACTCTCTTCTAATAAAATCAAATTATTCTTCGCTTAAAGGCTTTGTAAAAATATCAGCTAATTGATGTTTTGTATCAATAAACTCTAGGATTACATCATGATTAGTGACATGATCCCATATAAAGTGATGCCTAATGTCAATATGTTTTTTCTAGATTGTTGAATGAGATTCTTTGTTAAACATATTACACTTGTGTTATCACATTTTATGGAGATATTTTTAAGATGAATCTTATAATCTTCTAAAGTATTTTTCATCCATATAACTTGTGCACAGCATGCACTAGCTGCAATATACTCGGCTTCAATTGTAGATAGTGCAACCAAATTTTGTTTCTTGGAAGTCCAAGAAACAAGTGCATGTCCTGAAAATTGACATGTTACTAAAGTGCTTTTTCTATCTAGTCTGCATCCAACAAAATCCACATTAGCATAAGCAATTAGCTCAAAGTTTCTTAGATTTTGGATACCATAATCCTAGATTTATGGTTTTTTTAAGATATCTAATTATTCACTTAACTGCTTTAAGATGAGATATCTTAGGATTAGATTGAAACATAGCACAAAGTCCTATACTAAACATGATATCCGGTATAGTTGTGGTGAGATAAAGTAAGCTTCCTATCATACCCCTATAAGTTTTTTCATCAAAGCTTTCTCCACTTTCATCAATTTATAACTTAGTGGAGGTGCTCATAGGAGTGTTAATAGCCTTTGAGCTATTCATATTAAACATCTTTAGCAAATCTAAGGTATATTTTGTTTGACTAAGAAATATATCATTACTTAGTTGTTTGATTTGTAAGCCCAAAAAGAAAGTTAATTATCCCATCAAACTCATTTCAAATTCAAGACTCATACTTTTATCAAATGATTCACAAAGAGATTCATTCGTAGAACCGAAAATGATATCATCAACATAAATTTGAACAATAAGAAATTTATTTTCAAATTTTTTGATAAATAATGTAGTATCGACCTTACCTTTAGAGAAATTATTTCCAATAAGAAATGAACTAAGTCTCTCATACCAAGCCCTTAGGGCTTGTTTTAAACTATGGAAAGCTTTAGTTAATTTAAACACATGATTAGGGAGACTATCATTCTCAAATCCGGGAGGTTGTTCAACATAAACTTCTTCGGAAATAAAGCTATTAAGAAAAGTACTTTTAATATATATTTGAAACAACTTAAAATTATTACTACTAGTATAGGCAAGGAGCATCCTTATGGCTTCTAATCGAGCCGCACGAGTGAAGGTTTCTTCATAATCGATACCTTCTTCTTGGTTAAAACCTTTGGTCACTAATCTAGTCTTGTTTCTAACCACGATACCGGATTCATCTTGCTTGTTTCTAAAGACCCATTTAGTACAAATAATTAAATGGTCATTTGGCCTAGGAACAAGCTTCCACACATCATTTCTCTCAAATTGATTTAACTTATCTTGCATTGCAATGACCCATGAATCATCTTTCAAGACCTCGTCAATGTATTTTGGTTCAATTTGGGAGAGAAAAGCCGCGTTGACACAAAAATTATTAAGAGAAGAACGAGTTTGAACCCCTTTAGATGTCTCCTATGATTAGCTCCTTTGGATGAGCATCTATATACTTCCAATCCTTAGATAAGAATGTTTCGGAAGTAGATGCATCCAAGTTGTTAGATGGAGAAAGGGTTTCATTTAAATTCAAAGCATCAAAATTAATATCATTATCAAAATTATTTTTCTTAATTTCGAAAGCCTCATTAAAAACAACATGAATGGATTCTTCTATAATCAAAGTTCTTTTATTAAAGATATAAAATGCTTTAGAAATAAAAGAATAGCCAAGAAAAATTCCTTCATCGGATTTAGCATCAAATTTTTCTAAAGCATCTTTTTCATTCAAGATAAAACACTTACACCCAAAAATTTTAAAATATGAAACATTGGGTTTTTTGTTGTTCCATAACTCATAAGTAGTTTTGGTGAGGACGGGTCTTACTATAACTCTATTAATGACATAGCATGCCATGTCTACGGTTTCGGCCCAAAAATATTTGGATAGACTATGTTTATTTAACATGGTTCTTGTAAGTTTTTATTCTTTCTTTCTATTACTCTATTTTGTTGAGGATTTCTTAGAGTAGAGAAGTTGTGCTTGTATCCATTAGATTCATAAAATTCTTCGAAATCATGGTTTTGAAATTCACCACCGTGATCACTTCGAATTGACGAAATCATAAAATCTTTTTCATTTTGAACAAGTTTATAAAACTTGAAAAAATATCTAACGTATTCACTTTTGTGTGTCAAAAAATAAGTCCATGTGTATCTACTATAATCATCCATGATGACAAATGTGTATTTGCTACCTCCTAGGCTTGTTGTAGAAATTGGTCCGAACAAATCCATATGGATTAATTGCAAAGGTCTAGAGGTGCTTATTTGGTTCTTAGGTTTGAAGCTACCTTTTATTTATTTTCCTAGTTAACAAGCATCACACATATTATCTTTGACGAACTTGATATGAGGGATTTCTCTTACAAGTACTTTAGATAAAATTTGGGTGTTAGTTTTATATTAGCATGACCTAATCTCCTATGTCAAAGTTAAGCATTGCCATTTAAAATCAAAAAATATATTTCATTGCAAAGATCATTAATGTCAATGGTGCATACGTTATTTTGTTTTAGTGCAATCATAGATGTGTTTTTGTGTGGTTTTTCAATAATACAAGCATTAGATTCAAATTTAATAATATATCCTTTATTACACAATTGACTAATGCTCAATAGGTTATGCTTTAAGCCATCAACTAACAATACATCTTCAATAAAGAAGTTAGATTTGTTACCTATGGTTCTTTTGCCAATGATTTTACCCATGTTGTTGTCTCCGAAGGTGACATATCCTTCGTCTATGCTAGTGAGCTTAGAGAATTAAGATGGATCTCTGGTCATATGCCTTGAGCATCCACTATCAAGGTACCATCTCTTACTCTTAGCTTGTGATGGTAAACGTTTCTACAAAAAAGGATAATTTTTAGGTACCCATTTGACCTTCGGTGCCTAAAAAATCATTCGGCTTAGCTTATCATTTTGCATGGAATTCTTTATGGTTCCTTTAGAAACCCAAATCAATTTGTGTGGGCTGCATTTCTTAAATGGATAATGATAAGCTACATATCCACGTTTGCAACAAAAGTTACAATTGTTTTGGGGTGAAATATGCAAGATAGGGCCTTTAACAAAATTGGTTGGATTTTGATGAGAGCTACTCACAAATCTGATTCCACTTCTTTTATGAATGTGACCCTTATTAGCAAAGATCATGTTTAAGGACTTGCTACCAACCTCAAATTTTTCTAAGGTATCTTTGAGTAGCAAGTTTTCCTTTCCAAGTGTTTCTACTTCATGGCATTTTGTACATAGAGCTAAACTATCATTATGCTCAATTTTCAATTTATCGAAATCACTAATAAGAGATTCATGCTCCTTTTTAAATAATTTATATTTTTTTACTAATTATTTTATATTCATCAAATAAATCATGAAAATCATTTAATAGTTTATCAAATGATAAATTTGCGTCTAATAAACTTGTTACCTCATCTCCAATGGCCATTAGCGCATAGTAAGCAACTTGCTCGGTGTTGGTTGGCTCCTCTTCTTTAGATGTGCTTGAGTCGTCCCATGTTGCTTTGAGAGCCTTTTTCTTTGGTGTCATCTTCTTGGTTTGGAGACATTCACTCTTGTAGTGTCTCGGCTTCTTGCATTCGTAGCATATTACTTGATCTTTCTTGGGTTTAAATTTATTTTTAGTGTCATTTTTAAATTTGTTCCTTTTAATAAATTTTTTAAATTTTCTTATTAAAAGTGTCAAGTCATCATCAAAGTCCTCATCACTTAAGTTTTGTTTCAAGTAGTCTTCTTGAATTCTCAGTGCTATATCCTTCCTGTTCTTTGAAAGGGTGTCCTCAAGCTCCTCATGAGCTTTGCATATCATTTCATAGGTCATTAGTGACCCAATTAGTTCTTTAAGAGGAAAATTATTTAAATCTTTGGCCTCTTGAATAGCCGTGACTTTATGGTCCCAACTCTTTAGAAGGGATTTTAAAACTTTATTAACGAGTTCAAAATCCGAGAAACCTTTACCAAGTCCTTTTAGACCATTGACGACATCCGTAAATCGGGTGTATATGTCTTCAATAGTCTCACTCAGTTTCATTCGAAATAAGTCATAAGAATGAACTAAAAGATTGATTTTTGACTCCTTCACTCTACTAGTGCCTTCATGAGTCACTTCAAGTGTGTGCTAAATATCAAAAGTCATTTCACAAATTGACACTCGATTAAACTCGTTTTTATTTAATACACAAAACAAGACATTCATAGCCTTAGAATTTAAAGTGAAAGTCTTCTTCTCCAACTCATTCCAGTTGTTCATTGGAAGAGAATACTTTTGAAAACCGCTTTCGAAAACGTTCCAAAGCTCAAAATCTATTAAAATTAGGAAGATCCTCATTCTAGTCTTCCAATATGTGTAATCCGTCTCATTGAATATGAGTGAATGTATAATTCAAAGACCCTCTTAGTTATCGGCAAATGCTATCTCTCTTGGGTTTAAAACCAACTAAGAGTGAACCTTGCTCTGATACCAATTATTAGGATCAAGAGCGGCAATAAGAGAGGGGGTGAATTAATGCAGCAAAAAACTTTCACTATTTTAAAAAACTTATTTCGATTGAAACCGATTCCAATGAGAATGGTTTTAATTCAATCCGTTTCGGAAGGAATTTAAACTCGAAACCTTTCGTGAAAGTGCAAGAGAAGACTAAGGTGATTTGCAGCAATATAAATTACACAAATAAAAAGCATTGATTTCATAAAGTCTTCGTACAATTAAAGCCGAACTCGGAAGATGTTTATGTGAAAGCGTATGTAGACGTAGTTAAAGCACAATAAGAAGGAGAGGTAGTTTGCTATAAAATAAAGTTTCTCAAAGTAAATGTAAACCGAGTTTTAGAGTGGTTCGGTCAACTTGACCTACATCCACTTCCGGCTTCCTAGTCCGACGAGGTCACCGACGTCCACTAGAGGCCTTCCTTCAATAGGCAAAGGCCAACCACCTTTTACAGCTTTTCTCCTTTTGCCGGGTTTAGGAGACAACCCTTACAAGTTTCACTCCTCTCTTGAATGTGTTAGGATCGAGAGCACTAAGAGGGAGGGGGGTGAATTAGTGCAGCGGAAATCTTACAGCGATTTAAAAACCGAAAGCTGCGTTCGTCCGATAAAAATCGATTTCGATATAAAAGCAGAATCACAGTGCAGTTTGCGTCTAAGCGCAGTTTTGCGTCTAAGCGCAGTTTGCGTCTAAACACAGTTTGCGTCTAAGCGCAGTTTGCGTCTAAGCACAGTTTGCGTCTAAGCGCAATTTGCGTATAAACTCAGTTTTACGTTCAAACGCAGTTTTATGTCCAAACGCAGTTTTACGTCTAAACGCAGTTTTGCGTCTAAACGCAGTTTTACGTCTAAACGCAGTTTTGCGTCTAAACGCAGTTTTACGTCTAAACGTAATTTTACGTCTAAATGTAGTTTTGCGTCTAAAAGCAGTTTTGAACCTTGAAAAACGTTTTACGTAGAAAGCAATTTGCAGTTATAAATGGAATCCGAATGTAAGCGAAAACTGCAGTGTGAAGATCGTACGAAAACACGATTTACGTTTGAATGCAGATTCTGAAAGATCAGAGCTTAGAAACTTGTTCATGAAGGCGCAGAGGGCAGTAGCAATGTAGGAGGTTTGCAGTAATGATAAAGTGCTCAAGGTAAAAGCAAACCAGAGATTTAGAGTGGTTCGGTCAGTCTTGACCTACTCCACTTTTAGCTTCCTCCTCCGACGAGGTCACCGACGTCAACTAGCTGCCTTCCTTCAATGGGCGAAGGCTAACTGCCCTTTTACAGTTTCTCTCCTTTTGACAGGCTCAGGAGACAACCTTTACAGATCCTTTCTCTCCTCTCTTTACAACTCAAAACTTGAAGAACAGAAGGAGGAGAACTTTAGGACTTTACACAAATTTGAGCTCTTAGAATCACTGAAAAGATCAAGAATTCGGTGTGGATCTGTATCTTTTCAGTGCTGAATGGGTGGGGTATTTATAGGCCCCAACCCAGTTCAAATTTGGAGCTCAAAACGATCAAATCGATCAAATCCCAGAATTCTGGGATCAGGCGGTTGCACCTCTTGACTGGAGAGGTGGCACCGCCTGGCAGAGCTCGACGACTGAGCTCAGGTGATTGCATCTCTCTGCCAGAGCTCGAAGACTGAGCTCGATGGTTGCATCACCTGGCAGAGCTCGAAGACTGAGCTCGGTGGTTGCACCGCCTGGCAGAGCTCGAAGTCTGAGCTCGGTGGTTGCATCACCTGGCAGAGCTCGAAACTGAGCTCAGGCTGATGCACCTCTCTGCCAGAGCTCGAAGACTGAGCTCGGTGGTTGCATCACCTGGCAGAGCTCGAGACTAAGCTCAGGCTGATGCACCTCTCTGCCAGAGCTCGAAGACTGAGCTCGGTGGTTGCACCGCCTGGCAGAGCTCGAAACTTGAGCTCTGGCGGTGCTACCTCTTGACAGAGGAGGTTGCACCGCCCAGTCTAGCTCGAAGACTGAGCTCTGGGCGGTTGCACCTCTTGGCTGGGGCGGTTGCACCTCCCAGCCTCGCAGCCCTGGCGGTTGCACCTCCTGGCTGGGGCGGTTGCACCTCCCAGCCTCGCAGCCCTGGCGGTTGCACCTCCTGCCTGGGGCGGTTGCACCTCCTGGTGCAATCAGGGTCCGAATGGTTCGCTCCATTCGGCCCAATTTGAATCTTTTCAGGGGCCCAATTGCCCCAAGATTAAGCTAATGGGATCACCTCCCATTTTCAAGCTTAATCATCATGCTAACTACGATTAACTCTAAGACAACTTCTGCAGCTTTGCTCCGATGCGTCAATCGCTTCTTCCGGCGAGTTTCCGGCCAACTTCCGTCGATCATCCGATAAACCCTCGGTGATCCTTCTGCGGACATCCGGCATACTCCTGGACTTTGCGACGATCCACTTGGCGAGTTCCGACGAGCTTCGCTTGGCAAGCTTCTGAACTTCTCGGATCTGTTCTCGCTGAACCTCCGACGACCGTCCGAACTTCCGTCGAACTCTTGAACTCCCAACGTGATCATGATCTTGACTCCGGCGCAACACTTGCTGCTTGTCTTACTCTCATCGTAGTTAATCCTGCACAACAAAACAAAACTTCGATCGAGACAATTAATCCTAAGCAATTAACCAAGTTGTCCGACATGTCATTGGTCCCTCGACGCTTCGTCCGATTCTTCGGCGCATCGTCCTCTTCTGCAGCCTATTGCCCAATCGGCCAGTTGACTCCGCAACTCTGATATCCTTGGCACAATACCCTCTCTTCTTGGCCCGATGCCCGAGTCCACGGCCCGAAGCCTTCTATCGATACGTCGACCGATCCACCGGCCCGACGTCCAATCTTCTGACATGTTCCTTCGGCACAACATGATTTTCCTGCTTTAATTGTCTCATCCTGATCGAAGCATCCTGCGTCACTCAAAACGCAGATTAAATCATAAACATATATCAAGTAGTTTCTGTTAGGATCGAGAGCACTAAGAGGGGGGGGGGTGAATTAGTGCAGCGGAAATCTTATATTAATTTAAAAACCAAAAGCTGCGTTCGTTCAAAAAACTATTATGATGCAAAAGCAAATTCTCAGTTTGTATCTAGGTGCAGTTTGCGTCTAAGCGCAGATTGCGTTTAAGCGCAGTTTTGCGTCTAAGCGCAGTTTTGCGTCTAAACTCAGATTTACGTCTAAATGCAGATTTACGTCTAAACGCAGATTTACGTCTAAACGCAGATTTACGTCTAAACGCAGTTTTACGTCTAAACGCAGTTTTACGTCTAAACGCAGTTTTACGTCTAAACGCAGATTTACGTCTAAACGTAGTTTTACGTCTAAACGCAGATTTACGTCTAAACGCAGATTTATGTCTAAACTTTGAAACTCGTTTGTATACTCGCAGAAGGCAGTATGCAGTTGAAATCAAGACGTAAACGTGAACTGAAATCTGACGATTGAGCGAGGAAAGCCGATTTACGTCTGAATGCAGTTTTGCGTCTAAATGTTGAAACTCGTTCGTAAAATCATAGAGGACAGATTGCAGTTATTAATAGGATTAAAATGTAAGCGTAAACTGCAAAGAAGCTCGTTCGTAAAAGCACGGAAAACAGTTCTGCAGAATCAAACGTAAACGTAAACTGTAATGTATGAAAATACGAATTTACGTCTGAATGCAGATTTGGAAGAACAGCACTTAGAATTTGTTCGTGAAAGCGCAGAGAGCAGTAGTGATGAGGGAGGTTTGCAGTAATGATAAAGTGCTCGAAAATAAATGCAAACCAGAGATTTAGAGTGGTTCGGTCAGCCTTGACCTACTCCACTTTTGGCTTCCTCCACCGATGAGGTTGCCGACGTCAACTAGGTGCCTTCCTTCAATGGGCGAAGGCCAAACTTCCCTCTTACAATTTCTCTCCTTTTGACAGGCTTAGGAGACAACCTTTACAGACCTTTCTCTCCTCACTTTACAATTGAAAACTTGAAGAACAGAAGGAGGAGACTTAAAGGCTTTCCAACACTTTTGTGCTCTTAGAATCACAGAAAAGATCAAGATTTCGGTATTGGTCTGTATCTTTTCAGTGCTGAATGGGTGGGGTATTTATAGGCCCCAACCCAATTCAAAATTCGAGCTCAAAACGATCAAATCGATCAAATCCCAGAATTCTGGGATCAAGCGGTTGCACCTCTCAACTGGAGAGGTGGCACCGCCTGGCAGAGCTCGAAGACTGAGCTCAGCCGATTGCTCTTCTCTGCCAGAGCTCGAAGACTGAGCTCGATGGTTGCATCACCTGGCAGAGCTCGAAGACTGAGCTTGGTGGTTGCATCACCTGGCAGAGCTCGAAATCTGAGCTCGGTGGTAGCATCGCCTGGCAGAGCTCGGAACTTGAGCTCTGGCGGTGCAACCTCTTGGCTGGGGCGGTTGCACCTCCCAACCCCACAGCCCAGGCGGTTGCACCTCCTGGCTGGGGCGGTTGCACCTCCCAACCCCACAACCCAGGCGGTTGCACCTCCTGGCTGGGGCGGTTGCACCTCCCAACCCCACAGCCCAGGCGGTTGCACCTCCTGGCTGGGGCGGTTGCACCTCCCAGCCCCACAGCCTAGGCGGTTGCACCTCCTGGCTGGGGCGGTTGCACCTCCTGGTGCAATCTGGGTCCGAATGGTTCACTCCATTCGGCCCACTTTGAATCTTTTCAGGGGCCCAATTGCCCCAAGATTAAGCTAATGGGATCACCTCCCATTTTCATGCTTAATCATCATGCTAACTACGATTAACTCTAAGACAACTTCTGCAGCTTTGCTCCGATGCGTCAATCGCTTCTTCCGGCGAGTTTCCGGCTAACTTCCGTCGATCAACCGATAACCCTCGGTGATCCTTCTACGGACATCCGGCATACTCCTGGACTTTGCGACGATCCACTTGGCGAGTTCCGACGAGCTTCGCTTGGCAAGCTTCTGGACTTCTCGGATCTGTTCTCTCTGAACCTCCGACGACCGTCCGAACTTCCGTCGAACTCTCGAACTCCCAACGTGATCATGATCTTGACTCCGGCGCAACACCTGCTGCTTGTCTTACTCTTATCGTAGTTAATCCTGCACACTTATCTCAACACATAGATTAGATAACAAATGACAATTGACTTCATCATCAAAATCCGAGATTCAACAATCTCCCCCTTTTTGATGATGACAATCAATTGATAAAGGAGTTGTCCTTAACTCCCCCTATCTATATGCCATAGTTGAGATAAGTCAACCTTGAATTCAAGACCTAAGAATTCAAGTGACGTATTGATAAGTTAGATCAGTTAAACTTATCAATGCTCCCATCATGATGCCCATCATGATGTATCTCTTCAAGAATTATGTCAAGGCATGACATACATCATCAAGTTTGTATGATAGTGTTTGTAACCATTCATCATGTAATCATATAAAGCTACGAAGGACTTTTTACATGATGCTCACATTTGAGATTTTCTAGCAAGTTTGCATTTTCTATAGAATATCAAATCAAGATATGATGCAAACTATAGCACATGTTCACATATCTCTTGGTGATGCAAGGATGGCATAACATTGTTTATAGCATCACTCAAGTATTTGCAACTATGATTTTCTAGCAAGTTTGCATTTTCTATAGAATATCAAATCAAGATATGATGCAAACTATAGCACATGTTCACATATCTCTTGGTGATGCAAGGATGGCATAACATTGTTTATAGCATCACTCAAGTATTTGCAACTATGACATATGATTATGGCAGTTCAGTTATGACATAGTGTTTATCAATTCATATGTTTCTCCCCCTTTGTCATCAACAAAAAGCATGATAGCATTATCAAGCATATGAAGGAAGTCATGACACATATATCTCTTTATTGTTTTTGCTTGACGGAGGAAAGTCATTTTCCAAAGAGTTTTCATAAGAGTGTACGGGAACATCCCATTTTTAGCATACAACCCGAAAAATGAACTTCTTACATGCATTTGGTTAAAAATATTTGTCACATAATTTGCAAAATGTTATTTGATCAAGCGTTGTCAAGGCATGTAATAGTAATAACATTCGAAAAATAATTTTAACTAGTTTAAGTATTCGGACACATCAACATTCCTAATTCTCTTCTTATGTAATCAAATTGTTCTTCACATAGGGGTTTTGTGAAGATATCAGCTAGTTGATGTTTGGTATCAATAAACTCTATGGTTACATCATGATTAGTGACATGATCTCGTATAAAGTGATGTCTAATATCAATGTGTTTTGTTCTTGAGTGTTGTATAGGATTTTTAGTTAAGCATATTGCACTCGTGTTATCATATTTAATGGGAATATCTTTAAGATTCACTTTGTAATCTTCTAAAGTGTTTTTCATCCATACAACTTGTGCACAGCATGCACTTGCTGCAATGTATTCAGCTTCGGTTGTTGATAGGGCAACCGAGTTTTGTTTCTTAGATGACCAGGATACGAGGGCATGTCCTAAAAATTGACATGATCCTGATGTGTTTTTTCTGTCTAGTTTACAGCTAGCGAAGTCCGCATCAGCATAAGCTGTTAATTCAAAATTTTCTGATTTTGGGTACCATAATCCTAGATTGGTAGTTCCATTAAGATATCTGAGTATTCTTTTGACTGCTTTGAGATGAGATATCTTAGGGTCTGATTGAAATCTAGCACAAAGTCCTACACTGAACATGATGTCTGGTCTGGTGGCAGTGAGGTAAAGTAAACTTCCTATCATACCCCTATAGGTTTTTTGATCGAAGCTTTCTCCATTCTCATCAATTTCTAACTTAGTGGAGGTGCTCATAGGAGTGTCAATGGCTTTTGAATTATTCATTTTGAACTTCTTTAGCAGACTCACAGCATATTTGGTTTGACTAATAAAGATGTCATTGCTTAGTTGTTTGATTTGTAGGCCTAAGAAGAATGTTAACTCTCCCATTAGACTCATTTCGAATTCATGACTCATAGTTTTCGAAAAGGATTCACAAAGAGATTCATTTGTAGAACCAAAGATAATATCATCAACATAAATCTGAACAATGAGAAAATCATTTTCAAAATTCTTGATAAATAATGTAGTATCAACCTTGCCTTTTATGAAATTATTTTCAATGAGAAAAGAGCTAAGTCTCTCATACCAAGCCCTTGGGGCTTGTTTTAAACCATAGAGAGCTTTAGTTAATCTAAACACATGATTAGGGTAGCCATTGTTTTCAAATCCAGGAGGTTGTTCAACATAAACTTCTTCGGAAATGAAACCATTTAAAAAAGCGCTTTTAACATCCATTTGAAATAACTTAAAATTATTGCAACTAGCGTAGGCAAGGAGCATCCTTATGGCTTCCAATCGAGCCACAGGTGCGAAGGTTTCTTCGTAATCGATACCTTCTTCTTGGTTGAAACCTTTGGCCACTAATCTAGCCTTGTTTCTAACCACGATACCATTTTCATCTTGCTTGTTTCTAAAGACCCATTTAGTACCAATTACTAAATGGTCATTTGGCCTAGGAACAAGCGTCCACACCTCATTTCTCTCAAATTGATTTAATTCATCTTGCATTGCGATGATCCATGAATCATCTTTCATGGCTTCATCAATACATTTGGGTTCAATTTGGGAGAGAAAAGCGGCGTTGGCACAAAAGTTTTTAAAAGAAGATCGTGTTTGAACCCCCTTTGATGTGTCTCCTAGGATTAGCTCCTTAGGATGAGCATCAATATACTTCCAATCCTTGGGTAAGGATGTTTTGGAAGTGGATGCAACCAAGTTGCTAGTTGGAGACGGGGTTTCGTTTAAATTCAAGGAATCAAAATTAACATCATCATCAAGATCATTTTTCTTAATTTCTGAAATCTCATTGAAAACAACATGGATGGATTCTTCAATAATTAAGGTTCTTTTATTGAAGATGCGAAAAGCTTTAGAAACCGAAGAATAGCCAAGAAAGATTCCTTCATCAGATTTAGCATCGAATTTTCCTAAGTTATCCTTTTCATTCAAGATAAAACACTTACACCCAAAGACTTTAAAATATGAGACATTGGGTTTTTTGTTATTCCATAACTCATAGGGAGTTTTGGTGAGTAAGGGTCTTACTAGGACTCTATTTAAAATATAACATGCAGTGTTTACAGCTTCGGCCCAAAAATATTTGGGTAGGCTATGTTCATTCAACATGGTTCTTGCCATTTCTTGCAAATTTCGATTTTTTCTTTCTACTACCCCATTTTGTTGAGGATTTCTTGGAGTAGAGAAGTTATGGTTGTATCCATTGAGTTCACAAAATTCTTGGAAGTCATGGTTTTGAAATTCTCCACCGTGATCACTTCTAATTGACGAAATCATAGATTCCTTCTCATTTTGAACAAGTTTACAAAACTTGGTAAAATGTCTAAAGCATTCATTTTTTTGTTTTAAGAAGTAGGTCCATGTATATCTGCTGTAGTCATCAATAATGACAAAGGCGTATTTGCTACCTCCTAGACTCGATGTAGAGATTGGTCCGAACAAGTCCATATGGATCAATTGTAAGGGTCTAGAGGTGCTTATTTGATTCTTAGCTTTGAAGCTACCCCTAATTTGCTTACCTAATTGGCAAGCATCACATACATTATCTTTGATGAACTTGATATGAGGAATTCCTCTTACAAGTTCTCTAGATGATACTTGATTGATTAGTTTCATACTAGCATGACCTAATCTTCTATGCCATAGCCAAGCATCCTCATTCATAACGGCAAAGCACATTTCATCACATAAGTCATTGATGTCAATAGTGTATACGTTGTTTTGTTTTAATGCAATCATAGATATATTTTTGTGTGGTTTTCCAATGATGCAGGCATTAGATTCAAATCTTATAATATATCCTTTATCACATAATTGACTAATGCTCAAGAGGTTATGTTTTAGACCATCAACTAGTAAAACATCTTCAATAGAGAGGTTGGATTTGTTACCTATGGTTCCTTTGCCAATGATTTTACCCTTGTTGTTGTCTCCGAAGGTGACATATCCTTCGTCTATGCTAGAGAGCTTAGAGAATTGAGATGGATCTCCGGTCATATGCCTTGAGCATCCACTATCAAGGTACCATTTCTTGCTCCTAGCTTGCGATTGTTTAGTTTTCTACAAGAAAGAATGATGTTTAGGTACCCATTTGCTTTTGGGTGCCTCATAAATAGATCTACATTTTTTATCATGTTGCATAGAGTTTATCATGGTTCCTTTAGGAACCCAAATTAATTTGTTTGGACTTATTTTCTTGAATGGACAACAATGTGTCTTGTGTCCAGATTTGCAACAAAAGTTGCACTTGGTTTGGTGATGAACGTGTAAGATGGGGCCTTTTACAAAGGTAGTTGGATTTCGGTGAGGACCCCTCACAAATCCAATCCCACTTCTTTTGGGAGCATGACCCTTGTTTGTAAGGATCATGTTTAATGACTTGCTACCAACCTCGAATTTCTTCAAGGTGTCCTTAAGTAGCAAGTTTTCTTTTTGTATAGTTTCTAAATCATGACATTTGATACATGACTTTAAACTATCATGATGTTCGACTTTTAATTTATCAAACTCACAAGTAAGATTATCATGTACCTTTTTTAGCAACTTGTATTTTCTATTTATAACTTTGCATTCATCAAATAAATCATGGAAGGCATTTAATAATTCATCGAAAGATAAATCAGCATCTAATAAATCCGTTACCTCCTCTTCAATTGCCATAAAGGCGTAATGAGCAACTTGCTCGGTGTTGGATTCCTCTTCCTCAGATGCGCTCGAGTCATCCCATGTTGCTTGGAGCGCCTTCTTCTTTGTTGTTCTTTTCTTGACTTGGGGACAATCACTTTTGTAATGTCCCGGCTTTTTACATTCATAGCAGATCACTTGGTCCTTCTTAGGTTCAAGTTTATTTTTCACATCGTTTTTAAACTTGTTTCTTTTGAAGAATTTTTTAAACTTTCTTGTCAAAAGTGCCAAGTCATCATCACAGTCCTCATCACTTGAGTTTTCTCTCAAGTGGTATTCAGAAGTTTTAAGTGCCATATCCTTCCTGTTCTTTGGAAGGATGTCTTCTTGCTCTTCATGAGCTTTGCAAGTCATTTCGTAGGTCATTAATGACCCGATTAGTTCTTCAAGAGGGAAATTTCGTAGATCTTTTGCCTCTTGAATGACGGTGACTTTAGGATCCCAACTCTTAGGAAGGGATCTTAGTATCTTATTAACAAGCTCAAAATCCGAAAAGCTCTTTCCGAGTCCTTTTAGACCGTTGACGACATCCGTGAAACGGGTAAACATGTCGCCAATGGTTTCACTCGGTTTCATTCGGAAAAGTTCAAAAGAATGCAGCAACAGATTGATTTTTGACTCTTTCACTCTACTTGTGCCCTCGTGGGTCACTTCAAGTGTGTGCCAAATATCAAAAGCAGTTTCGCAAGTTGAAACACGATTAAACTCGTTTTTATCAAGTGCGCAAAATAAGGCATTCATAGCCTTTGCATTAAGAGCGAAAGCCTTCTTCTCCAAATCGTTCCAATCGATCATTGGAAGAGAAGATTTTGAAAATCCATTTTCAACAAGGTTCCACAGTTCAAAATCCATAGAAATAAGAAAGATCCTCATTCGGGTCTTCCAGTAAGTGTAGTCCGTTCCACTGAACATGGGTGGACGTGTAATCGAATGCCCCTCTTGGTTTCCGGCGTATGCCATCTCTCTTGGGTTTTAATCCTTTAGAGAGTTAACCTTGCTCTGATACCAATTGTTAGGATCGAGAGCACTAAGAGGGGGGGGGTGAATTAGTGCAGCGGAAATCTTATATTAATTTAAAAACCAAAAGCTGCGTTCGTTCAAAAAACTATTATGATGCAAAAGCAAATTCTCAGTTTGTATCTAGGTGCAGTTTGCGTCTAAGCGCAGATTGCGTTTAAGCGCAGTTTTGCGTCTAAGCGCAGTTTTGCGTCTAAACTCAGATTTACGTCTAAATGCAGATTTACGTCTAAACGCAGATTTACGTCTAAACGCAGATTTACGTCTAAACGCAGTTTTACGTCTAAACGCACTTTTACGTCTAAACGCAGATTTACGTCTAAACGTAGTTTTACGTCTAAACGCAGATTTACGTCTAAACGCAGATTTATGTCTAAACTTTGAAACTCATTTGTATACTCGCAGAAGGCAGTATGCAGTTGAAATCAAGACGTAAACGTGAACTGAAATCTGACGATTGAGCGAGGAAAGCCGATTTACGTCTGAATGCAGTTTTGCGTCTAAATGTTGAAACTCGTTCGTAAAATCATAGAGGACAGATTGCAGTTATTAATAGGATTAAAATGTAAGCGTAAACTGCAAAGAAGCTCGTTCGTAAAAGCATGGAAAACAGTTCTGCAGAATCAAACGTAAACGTAAACTGTAATGTATGAAAATACGAATTTACGTCTGAATGCAGATTTGGAAGAACAGCACTTAGAATTTGTTCGTGAAAGCGCAGAGAGCAGTAGTGATGAGGGAGGTTTGCAGTAATGATAAAGTGCTCGAAAATAAACGCAAACCAGAGATTTAGAGTGGTTCGGTCAGCCTTGACCTACTCCACTTTTGGCTTCCTCCACCGATGAGGTTGCCGACGTCAACTAGGTGCCTTCCTTCAATGGGCGAAGGCCAAACTTCCCTCTTACAATTTCTCTCCTTTTGACAGGCTTAGGAGACAACCTTTACAGACCTTTCTCTCCTCACTTTACAATTGAAAACTTGAAGAACAGAAGGAGGAGACTTAAAGGCTTTACAACACTTTTGAGCTCTTAGAATCACAGAAAAGATCAAGATTTCGGTATTGGTCTGTATCTTTTCAGTGCTGAATGGGTGGGGTATTTATAGGCCCCAACCCAATTCAAAATTCGAGCTCAAAACGATCAAATCGATCAAATCCCAGAATTCTGGGATCAGGCGGTTGCACCTCTCAACTGGAGAGGTGGCACCGCCTGGCAGAGCTCGAAGACTGAGCTCAGCCGATTGCTCTTCTCTGCCAGAGCTCGAAGACTGAGCTCGATGGTTGCATCACCTGGCAGAGCTCGAAGACTGAGCTTGGTGGTTGCATCACCTGGCAGAGCTCGAAATCTGAGCTCGGTGGTAGCATCGCCTGGCAGAGCTCGGAACTTGAGCTCTGGCGGTGCAACCTCTTGGCTGGGGCGGTTGCACCTCCCAACCCCACAGCCCAGGCGGTTGCACCTCCTGGCTGGGGCGGTTGCACCTCCCAACCCCACAGCCCTGGCGGTTGCACCTCCTGGCTGGGGCGGTTGCACCTCCCAGCCCCACAGCCCAGGCGGTTGCACCTCCTGGCTGGGGCGGTTGCACCTCCTGGTGCAATCTGGGTCCGAATGGTTCACTCCATTCGGCCCACTTTGAATCTTTTCAGGGGCCCAATTGCCCCAAGATTAAGCTAATGGGATCACCTCCCATTTTCATGCTTAATCATCATGCTAACTACGATTAACTCTAAGACAACTTCTGCAGCTTTGCTCCGATGCGTCAATCGCTTCTTCCGGCGAGTTTCCGGCTAACTTCCGTTGATCAACCGATAACCCTCGGTGATCCTTCTGCGGACATCCGGCATACTCCTGGACTTTGCGACGATCCACTTGGCGAGTTCCGACGAGCTTCGCTTGGCAAGCTTCTGGACTTCTCGGATCTGTTCTCTCTGAACCTCCGACGACCGTCCGAACTTCCGTCGAACTCTCGAACTCCCAACGTGATCATGATCTTGACTCCGGCGCAACACCTGCTGCTTGTCTTACTCTTATCGTAGTTAATCCTGCACACTTATCTCAACACATAGATTAGATAACAAATGACAATTGACTTCATCATCAAAATCCGAGATTCAACAGTTTCATCATCAAAATACGAGATTCAACAATCTCCCCCTTTTTGATGATGACAACCACTTGATGACGGAGTTAAACTTAACTCCCGAAGTTTAAACAAACTCCCCCTATCAATATGCCATATTGATAGAACCTTGAATTCAAACTGAATTCAAGTTATTGCAATATTCATCATGAATACTTGCAACACGTCAACATGAACATATGCATAAACTTATGCATCACATGTCATGTCATCAACATACTTTCATCAACATACTTCTCCCCCTTTGTCATCAACAAAAAGAAGAAGTATCACAATCAAGTGTTTGTGATATTGATTCAACTCATTGCATGAAAAACATAGTATCAAGTTTTATCATCATGCAATCTTGGAGCTAGAAGATTTAGCAAGTGTTACATCATGCTTAGAACATTCATGCTATCAAGTTTTAGATATGCAAGTTTTATAGCATATAAGATAGCACTTTTGGTAATGTTCAAGATAGCAAGTTCTACATCATGCAAGCTAGCAAATTAGAGATGTTCAAGAAGGCAACTCTTGCTTCTTGAAAATTTTGCTCACTTTGCTAGATGAGCAAGTTAGCATTTTTGCCTCTTGAGATAGGCAAGATAGCACATTTGCTTCTTTTGAGATAGCAACTTTTTGCTTCTCTTTAGACCAACAAGCTAGCAATTTTTACGATATACAAGTTTCACGATATATAAGCTAGCAAAAATTTCGAAAGCAAATGCAAGATAAATTTCTTGTGTAAGCTCATGATTCTTGCTTCCTATTGCAATGTGCAAATTGCAAGTTTTGCTTCTTGAGATATTCAAGATAGTGATGTTCAAGAAGACAATTTTTCTTCTTTGAAATAAGCAAGTTAGCAATCTTTGCTACTTAAAATAGGCAAGCTATCAATCAAGTTTTTGCATCTTCTTGACTTGTACAAGCTAGCTATCTCCCCCTTTGTCATTGTAAAAAAGAAAGAGAGAATACAGTTTTGTAGTTCTCTTTTCCTTTTACAACGATTTCAAAATCATGACAAATGATGAATAATCAAGTTATGAATGTCAAGACAATTTTTCATCATGAATATTTTATCATTGCATGCATCATTATTGAAGTATTACATGCATGATATCATATCACCATTCATAATTACATTAATGTTTCAATATAACAATTTCTTCTCAAAATGTGTAACTTGGCACTCATAGCATTTTAAATTATGATTTACATTATATGCAATACATCACATCATAATTAGAAAGCACAAGTATTGCATGCATAATTGCACATCATAAATGTTTCATATCATGATGGTATCAATTTTGTCAAATTATATCCTACCATGCATGACCAAAACTTCTCCCCATTTTATCATTGAAAACAAGAAGAAAGTAGGGGGAAGAGCATAAAAGTGTTAAATATTTCAATCATTTCAAGGCATTTACATCATAGATCAAGTCATGATTCGTGATTCATCATAAAGCAAGTTAGTTTTCAATCATCACATAAGGCATTCAAGGAATTTTTGAAACATAGGAGAATGATTAATTTAAGCATACAATGTTTCAATCCAATTTAAGTCATGAATATTAATGTTTTCATATTGTGAGTATCAATTCATGACTACCACAAGATATTATTTGTGACTTCAATTTTGCAAGATCAAGATTATGATTTAGATAAAACTTATTCAAATTAAATCATTAACTTGAAGTTCATAATCAAGTCATTAAAATTAATTTCGAGATTCATAAAATATCATGAAATCATTAATCTCGATCAAATGGGAAAAGCATTTTTTAAAAGATTCTTTTTCATCTAAGCATGCCTTAGTCTTTATATGCCAAATTAAGATAAGTATAAGGCAAAGAAATCTTGTATTATGAGATATATGATATCAAGGCTCATGATTCATTTGAAAAGATATAGTACAAAGAGCAACTTGAAACATTCTTATCAAAGATCACATTTTAAAATATTCCAAGTTTCAAGATATCAATATGACACTTCATTGAATTGCATTTCATTTGAAGAAACCCTTTTTGATAAATGTAGGGAGCATAATGAACGATCTTGATTTATAAAGAGCTTCATGTTATAATTATCAAGATCATGATTATGATTATTCTCTTTAGCAAGGAATCACAAAAGCACTTTATTTTTGCATAAGAAATCTCATTGTATTATGATTTATAAATTCTTTTTCTGCACATGAATCATAGGAGATATGAATGTGAAACAAATCTTTGCAAGCAAAAACACTATCATTCATATTTCAAGATGGAATTTATAAGCAGGAATCATTTCATCAAATCTATTTTAGAAAAATATTTTTTATAAGTGTATGAGAAAATTTGATTGTTAGGATATCAATTGTTAAGTGAATCCGAAAATGAAATTAACATTTTCATATATTCAGACATGATTTTTGCTATAGATCTTGAAATTAAATCAAGAAGATCAAACAAGCTCATGATCATGGATAACTTAAAATCTCACGCATAAAATTGTTAATAACCATTTAATATTACATCTTTATGCATTACTTTAAATCAAACGTGATTTCATTCAACAATGTTAATCAAACATGATACACATTATTACTTCTTAACCATGATCAAAATCATTTTATTTGTTTGTCATGCAATATTATCATTTTTGAAATTATCAGCATGATCATAATTTTTGTATTTTTATTTTTAAACATGTAATTTTCAAGAAAATTAATTCTAAACTAAAAAAGAAAATATATCATGAAAGCATCAAGTAATTTTAAAATAAACCAAAGGCATTTTAATTACCTCAATGTCGTAGGCTGGTAAGGCGTAGTTTGCCGCCTCGCTTTTGTTGACTTTCTCGTCTTCAGAGGAGCTCGATTCATCCCAATTTTTGCTCTTCTTCTTGCGTTTAAAGCAAGTATTTCCATTCTTTTTGCTTTTTAATTTTCGTTTCATTTGTATTTTAAGTTCACCATCACTTGAGCTTATGCTCGAGTGGTCTTCAAATGTTCTATGTCCCAAATCCTTCCTGTTCTTTGGAAGGTTGGTTTGTTCATCATTGTCCTCATCACTTGAGTCATCGCTCAAGTGGCATTCATTTGTCCAGAGTTCCAAATCCTTCCTGTTCTTTGGAAGGTGATTGTGTTCAACAGGTTCATCATGTGCATTGTGCACCATTTCATATGTCATCAATGAACCAATTAGTTCTTCAAGTGGTAAGTTGTTTAGATTTTTAGCTTCTTGTATTGCAGTTACTTTTGAATCCCACTTTTTAGAAAGAGAACGCAAAATTTTGTTTACGAGTTCAAAATCCGAAAAACATTTTCCAAGAGCTCTTAAACTATTGACGACATCCGTGAAACGGGTGTACATGTCGCCTATAGTCTCGCTTGGTTGCATTTGAAAAAGCTCGAAATCATGCAATAAAAAGTTAACTTTCGAGTCTTTGACTCTACTAGTTCCCTCGTGCGTGATTTCAAGTGTTCGCCAAATGTCAAAAGCCGTTTCGCACGTGGAAATCCGATTGAACTCATTTTTGTCCAAAGCGCAAAATAAGGCATTCATAGCCTTTGCGTTTAAAGAAAAATACTTTTTCTCCAAATCCGACCATTCGTTCATCGGTTTGGAGGGAAGTTGAAAACCATTTTCAATGATACTCCATAAATCCAGATTTAGAGAAATCAAGAAAACTCTCATTCGAGTTTTCCAATAAGTGTAGTCCAATCCGTTAAAGAACGGTGGACGAAAGACCGAAAAGCCCTCATGAAGAGACATTTCTCTCGGGTGTAAATCCGAAATGAGAAATACCCCGCTCTGATACCAATTGTTAGGATCGAGAGCACTAAGAGGGGGGGGGTGAATTAGTGCAGCGGAAATCTTACAGCGATATAAAAACCGAAAGCTGCGTTCGTCCGATAAAAATCGATTTCGATATAAAAGCAGAATCACAGTGCAGTTTGCGTCTAAGCGCAGTTTTGCGTCTAAGCGCAGTTTGCGTCTAAACACAGTTTGCGTCTAAGCGCAGTTTGCGTCTAAGCACAGTTTGCGTCTAAGCGCAGTTTGCGTATAAACTCAGTTTTACGTTCAAACGCAGTTTTACGTCCAAACGCAGTTTTACGTCCAAACGCAGTTCTACGTCTAAACGCAGTTTTGCGTCTAAACGCAGTTTTACGTCTAAAACTGCGACGCAGTTTTACGTCTAAACGCAGTTTTGCGTCTAAACGCAGTTTTGTGTCTAAACGCAGTTTTACGTCTAAACGTAATTTTACGTCTAAATGTAGTTTTGCGTCTAAAAGCAGTTTTGAACCTTGAAAAGCATTTTACGTAGAAAGCAATTTGCAGTTATAAATGGAATCCGAATGTAAGCGAAAACTGCAGTGTGAAGATCGTATGAAAACACGATTTACGTTTGAATGCAGATTCTGAAAGATCAGAGCTTAGAAACTTGTTCATGAAGGCGCAGAGGGCAGTAGCAATGTAGGAGGTTTGCAGTAATGATAAAGTGCTCAAGGTAAAAGCAAACCAGAGATTTAGAGTGGTTCGGTCAGTCTTGACATACTCCACTTTTGGCTTCCTCCTCCGACGAGGTCACCGACGTCAACTAGCTGCCTTCCTTCAATGGGCGAAGGCTAACTGCCCTTTTACAGTTTCTCTCCTTTTGACAGGCTCAGGAGACAACCTTTACAGATCCTTTCTCTCCTCTCTTTACAACTCAAAACTTGAAGAACAGAAGGAGGAGAACTTTAGGACTTTACACAAATTTGAGCTCTTAGAATCACTGAAAAGATCAAGAATTCGGTGTGGATCTGTATCTTTTCAGTGCTGAATGGGTGGGGTATTTATAGGCCCCAACCCAGTTCAAATTTGGAGCTCAAAACGATCAAATCGATCAAATCCCAGAATTCTGGGATCAGGCGGTTGCACCTCTTGACTGGAGAGGTGGCACCGCCTGGCAGAGCTCGACGACTGAGCTCAGGCGATTGCATCTCTCTGCCAGAGCTCGAAGACTGAGCTCGATGGTTGCATCACCTGGCAGAGCTCGAAGACTGAGCTCGGTGGTTGCACCGCTTGGCAGAGCTCGAAACTTGGGCTCTGGCGGTGCTACCTCTTGACAGAGGAGGTTGCACCGCCCAGTCTAGCTCGAAGACTGAGCTCTGGGCGGTTGCACCTCTTGGCTGGGGCGGTTGCACCTCCCAGCCTCACAGCCCTGGCGGTTGCACCTCCTGGCTGGGGCGGTTGCACCTCCCAGCCTCGCAGCCCTGGCGGTTGCACCTCCTGGCTGGGGCGGTTGCACCTCCTGGTGCAATCAGGGTCCGAATGGTTCGCTCCATTCGGCCCAATTTGAATCTTTTCAGGGGCCCAATTGCCCCAAGATTAAGCTAATGGGATCACCTCCCATTTTCAAGCTTAATCATCATGCTAACTACGATTAACTCTAAGACAACTTCTGCAGCTTTGCTCCGATGCGTCAATCGCTTCTTCCGGCGAGTTTCCGGCCAACTTCCGTCGATCATCCGATAAACCCTCGGTGATCCTTCTGCGGACATCCGGCATACTCCTGGACTTTGCGACGATCCACTTGGCGAGTTCCGACGAGCTTCGCTTGGCAAGCTTCTGGACTTCTCGGATCTGTTCTCGCTGAACCTCCGACGACCGTCCGAACTTCCGTCGAACTCTCGAACTCCCAACGTGATCATGATCTTGACTCCGGCGCAACACTTGCTGCTTGTCTTACTCTCATCGTAGTTAATCCTGCACAAGAAAACAAAACTTCGATCGAGACAATTAATCCTAAGCAATTAACCAAGTTGTCCGACATGTCATTGGTCCCTCGACGCTTCGTCCGATTCTTCGGCGCATCGTCCTCTTCTGCAGCCTATTGCCCAATCGGCCAGTTGACTCCGCAACTCTGATATCCTTGGCACAATACCCGCTCTTCTTGGCCCGATGCCCGAGTCCACGGCCCGAAGCCTTCTGTCGATACGTCGACCGATCCACCGGCCCGACGTCCAATCTTCTGACATGTTCCTTCGGCACAACATGATTTTCCTGCTTTAATTGTCTCATCCTGATCGAAGCATCTTGCGTCACTCAAAACGCAGATTAAATCATAAACATATATCAAGTAGTTTCATCATCAAAATACGAGATTCAACAGAATGATCTCAACACTTAGAAAGGAAGGAGGAGAACTCTAGCACTTTTACAACTTTTTAACACTTCAAAGACTCGAGAATATATCAAGATTTTGTTGGCCCTTTCATGCAGAAAAGGGTGGGGTATTTATAGACCCCAATGACTTTAAAAAATAGAGCCAAGAAGTATCTCATCCTGGATTTCCGGGGTGCTGGCGGTACTACCACCTGTCACCTGACACAGGGCAATACTACCGCTCAGTCTGGGTGGTACCACCACCTGACAGAGCTCGGAGACCGAGCTTTAGCGGTACCACCACTTGATAGGGGCGATACCACCGCTGGCAGCAATAACTGTCAATGGTGCCACCGCTTGACAGGGGTGCTGTTAGGAAAATCTTTGGGGGCGACATCACATACGCAGCGGAAGAACAAGAAAAACAAAATCTCCGATTCCCAAAGAGATGTTCGTCGTCGTGCAAAGATTAGTGTGAAAAATCTGCGAAACTGAAAAACTGTGTATAGAATAGATTGTGTTACCTAGGGAGATCGTATATCCCTATTTCCTTACAGATCCTTAGGAGAGGGTGAAGGAGGTCAAGCATCCTCCTCTCTACGGGTGATCCACACAGCAAGGCTGCGACGACACTCCTCAAAACTCCAGGCTTGCTCTAAGGTGGAAAGGGGAAGGAGAATAGGAGAGGCAAGCAAAGGCTCTAGCCTATGAGGCTCTGAATCCCTCCTATTTATAGAGGTCCCCCGTCAAACCCTAATGGATCCTTGCCTAATGGGTATTGGATCTGTATCCAATAACCCAAGCCTTTTAGATTAGTGGATCTCTATTCAATATTCTCTCATGGGCTCTTATTGGATCTCATCCATGGGATCCAATAATTCAGGGGCTTATTTGATATCCAATAAGACAAGGGCTCCGTCGAATATTTCATATCTGAACCTCTACTCATCGCAATGCCTACCATATGTGTGTGACCCTCTAGGCCCAATATCGAGCTGGCCGTGAGTCATACCTGTCAGAACTCCTTCTAACTCAGTGAATTATTGTCTCTGTAATAATTCACTTGACTCATCGACTACAAACGTACTAGGCCACTATGCTGTAGTCCCTAGACGATACAGGGGAATCCAATCCATTCGACCTATCTGTCCTCAGTTATAGTGTACCTAAAGTCCCTCATCCATCTAATATCCCAGAGACCGTATATCGAGCATGGTGCTGTCAGACCCATACGATTTCTACTTGAGTTTCGCTCTAATTGGATTCTTCCGGAAAACTCTTTCTCTCTCAACCCGAATGACCCTGGCCAGAGATTTGTCTGAGCAAGAACACATGGGATATTCTTCTCATGACGCCGAGAGTGGATGATCCTCTATTGACACTCAATAGCCCTCGTAAGGTCGACTACCACTCCCAATGACCAACTGTACAAGATCTGGGACAACCAAACCTATAAGTCTGGTATCAAATAGTGGAGCACTCATACAGGACATCCTTAGTGTCTCAAGTCTAAGGACCATATATACCACTAGGACTACGGAATCGCTGTCTGACAATAAGGCATCATCAACCATCCAACATTCCGTAAGTGGATCAATCAGTGAACTCATTCTCCAATGAGCACCTGTACTGTATCCCTAGTGTCCCTACACGAACAACTATGAGACCCGCTGCATCCATCATATGGACGGGTATACAGCACACTAGTCTGTCCGGTTATCACGATGTCCCTCTCGAGTAACCTATGATCGGGATTATTTAGGATATGTGTTTAAAGGTGAATCGATCTCATTTTCGTGATCTCATCACGATCTGATTCCCATTGCACAAATCCAAGGACATCACAATATATATATATATATATATATATATATATATATATATATATATAGTTATAAAGTGATATATGCCAAAATATAATAAGTAAAAAAGATTCTGTATCAAGTCATATGTGCCATCACTCACGTGATTGGCTTGTTGGGCATATATGACTAGCAATCTCCCACTTGACCTAAAGCCAATCATCTATGTGTATGATCCCCATCAGACCCCTGCGACACTCAAAGACAATCTGAGACAACGGCTTTGTCAGTGGATCTGCAATATTATCTTCGGATGGAACTCTTTCCACTACAACATCTCCTCGGGTTACGATCTCTCTGATAAGGTGGAACCTCCTCAGAACAAGCTTAGATTTCTGATGAGACCTAGGTTCCTTCGCTTGAGTAATAACCCCGTTGTTGTCGCAATATAAGGAGATCGGCTCCTCGCTACCCGGCACGACTCCTAAATCTGTGATAAACTTCTTCAACCATAGTCCCTCCTTTGCTGCATCTGATGCAGTAATGTACTCCGCCTCTATGGTCGAGTTAGTAGTAGTATCTTACATGAAACTCTTCCTGCACACTGCTCCTCCATTCAAGGTGTACACGTACCCTGAATTCGACTTGCTATCATTGACATCAGACTGAAAACTTGAGTTTGTGTAGCCTTCAAACTTGAGTCCTTCTCAAGTACTTAAGGATACACTTTACTGCTTTCCAATGCTCCAAGCCTGGATCCGCTTGATACCTGCTCGTGACACTCAGAGCATGCGCTATATCAGGCCTAGTACATAGCATGACATGCATGATATATCCTATTATTGAGGCATTATGTATCATATCCATGTTCTCCCTTTCTTCTGAAGTCTTTGGGGACATACTCGTAGAAAGCGATATCCCATATCTCATCGGTATGAGACTATTAGGATCAAGAGCACTAAGAGGGGGGGGTGAATTAGTGCAGCAGAAAACCTTCTACAAAAAA
This sequence comes from Musa acuminata AAA Group, assembly GCF_036884655.1. Taxonomy (NCBI): domain Eukaryota; kingdom Viridiplantae; phylum Streptophyta; class Magnoliopsida; order Zingiberales; family Musaceae; genus Musa; species Musa acuminata. The sequence goes on along the minus strand of NC_088347.1, from coordinate 13,868,336 downwards.
TAAAATCTGCGTTCGTTCGTTAAAAGTGATTTTGGTAAGAAAGCCGATTCGTAAATCACTTTAACTTTTGTTTAAGCGAGATGCAATAGAGATATAAATGTAGTTTGCAGTTATGATTCTACTCAGATAGTAGGCGCAAACTGAAGTATGATATTCGTACGAAAAAACTGCTTTCCGTCTAAATGCTGATTCGTAAATCACTTGATTAAGCGAGATGCAATTTAAGTAAGGATATAAAGGTAGTTTGCAGTTGTGATAGAAATCAAAACGTAAATGCAAACAGAAATATGATGATCGTACGATGAAACTGTTTTACGTCTAAACGCCGATTCGGAAAGTGCAAAGCTTGAAACCCGATCGTATATGTGTAGAAAGCAGTAAGCTTTAGAGGAGGTTTGCAGTAAAGATAATATGCTCAAAGTAAATGCAAACCAAGATTTAGAGTGGTTCGGTCAATCTTGACCTACTCCATTTTTGGCTTTCTCCACCGACGAGATCACCGACGTCAACTAGAGGCCTTCCTTCAATAGGCAAAGGCCAACCACCCATTTACAGTTTCACTCCTTTTGATGGGCTTAGGAGACAACCCTTACAGAATTTTCTCTCATCTCTTTAAAGCTCAGAACTTGGAAGAAAAGAGGGAGAAGAACTTTTGGCCTTTACAACAATTTTGAACTCTAAAAATCACAGAACAAGATCAGGATTTCGGTGTATATTGAGTGTCCTTTCAGTGCTGAATGGGTGGGGTATTTATAGGCCCCAACCCAGTTTGAATTTTGAGCTCAAAACTGTCAATTCCTGGAATTCCGGGATCTGGCGGTTGTACCTCTTGACTGGAGCGGTTGCACCGCTTGGCAGAGCTCGAAGATTGAGCCTCTGGGTGGTGCCACCTCCTGTCAGGGGCAGTTACACCTCCTGCCAGAGCTCGAAGACCGAGCTCAGGCGGTGCCACCTCCTGACTGAGGCAGTTGCACCGCTCAACCAGAGCTCGGAGACCGGCCCAAGCGGTGCCACCTCTGTCTGGGGAGGTTGCACGGCCCAGTCTCGCTCGGAGACTGAGCCCAAGCGGTGCCACCTCCTGGCTGGGGCGGTTGCACCGCCCAGTCTCGCTCGGAGACTTAGCCCAGGCGGTGCTACCTCCTGGCTTGGGCGGTTCAACCGCCTGGCTGAAATCAAGGTTCGAATGGGTTGATCCATTCAGCCCAATTTGGGTTTTTCAGGGACCCAATTGCCCCAAGATTAAGTTAATGGGATCACCTCCCATTTCCAACTTAATCATTATGCTAACTATGATTTTTCCTAAGATATTTACTGCAACTTGCTCCGGTGCGTTAATCACTTCTTCTGGCGAACTTCCGTCGATCATCCGATGAACCCTCGGTTATGCTCCTGTGGACTTCCGGAAAACTCCTGGACTTACGATGATCCACTTGGCGAGTTCCGACGAGCATCTTTGGCAAGCTCATGGACTTCTCATATTTGTTCCCGCAGAACCTCCGACGACTGTCCGAACTTTCGTCGAACTCTCGAACTCCCAACGTGATCATTGTCTTGACTCCGGCGCAACTCCTGCTACATATCTTATTTTCATCGTAGTTAATCCTGCACACTTATCTCAACATATAGATTAGATAACAAATGACAATTGACTTAATCATCAAAATTCGAGATTTAACAATCTCCCCCTTTTTGATGATGACAATCAATTTATAATGGAGTTAACCTTAACTCCCCCTGTCTATATGCCATACTTGAGATAAGTCATTCTTGAATTCAAAACCTTTGAATTCAAGAGACATATTGATAAGTTAAAATCATTTAAACTTATCAATACTCTCATCATGATTCCCATCATGATGTTTCTCTCTAAAGATGATGTCAAGGCTTGACATTCATTTTCAAATTTTACATAACAGGTTTGAATGATGGTAATAGTAGCAATTCATCAGATTGTAAGATATCAACATGTAAAACTGCGAAGTAAGATTTTGATATCATTACATGATACAAACAAGGCATAATGCAAATTATAGCAATCATAGCATCAATTCATATATCTTTTGGTGATGCAAGCATGGCATTAATACTCATATATTTCTTGGTGATGCAAGCATGGCATTAATACTCATATATTTCTTGGTGATGCAAGCATGGCATTAATACTCATATATTTCTCCCCCTTTGTAATAAACAAAAAGCATAGTAATTGTGATAGCAGGAGAACAATAAGCGAATTTTGAGCATAAGTGTGATAGTTGTTCATGCCTTTACATGTTATTTTCCAAGCATATAAAGGAAAGCATGATACATAGATTGCTTTGAATACTTCTTCCTTTTTATTTGTTATAATCTTTTTTCATGAAGGAGGAAGGCTATTTGTGATACTAGCTATTTGTGAGTTTACTTTGAGTGAAGTTAAAACTGATGAGAGATCAACTCATGAAGTTAAAGTCGATGAGAGATTGAATCATGCTTCATTTTTACAGGTATCAAGATATGTATGTGAAACAAATCTTTGCAAGTAAAAACACTATCATCCATATTTCAAGATGGAATTCATAAGCAGGAATCATTTCATCAAATCCATTTCAGAAAAATATTTTCATATAATAAGTGTATGAGAAAATCTGATTTTTAGGATACCAATTGTTAAGCGAATCCAAAAATGAAATTAACACTTTCATTCATTCGGACAAGACTATGCTATTGATTTTCAAATACAATCATGAAGACAAAACATGCACATAATTCCCAACATGTTAATCAAGTGATTTGATCATTCAATAAAGTCCGAAAGATAATATTAACTAGTTTATGTATTCGGAAACATCAACATTCCTAATTCTCTTCTTATGAAATCAAATTGTTCTTCATTTAAAGGTTTTGTAAAAATATCAGCTAGTGATGTTCAGTATCAATGAACTCTATGATTACATTATGATTAGTAACATGATCTCGTATAAAGTGATGTCTAATATCAACATGTTTTGTTCTGGAGTGTTTATAGGATTCTTCGTTAAGCATATTGCACTTGTGTTATCACATTTAATGGGAATATATTTAAAATGAATTTTATAATCTTCTAAGGTGTTTTTCATCTATACAACTTGTGCACAGCATGCACTTGCTGCAATATATTCGGCTTCGGTTGTTGATAGTGCAACCGAGTTTTGTTTCTTAGATGACTAGGAAACAAGGGCATATCCTAAAAATTGACATGTTCCTGATGTGCTTTTTCTATCTAGTTTACAGCCAGTAAAGTCCGCATCAGCATAAGCAATTAACTCAAGATTCTTTGATTTTGGGTACCATAATCCTAGATTTGTGGTACTATTAAGATATCTAAGTATTCTTTTAACTGTTTTGAGGTGAGATATCTTAGGGTTTGATTGAAATCTAGCACAAAGTCTTACACTGAACATGATATCTGGTCTAGTTGCAGTGAGGTAAAGTAAACTTCCTATCATGCCCCTATAAGTTTTTTGATCGAAGCTTTCTCCACTTTCATCGATTTCTAACTTAGTGGAGGTGCTCATAGGAGTGTTAATAGCTTTTGAGTTATTCATATTAAACTTTTTTAGCAAATTCATAGTATATTTAGTTTGACTAATAAAGATGTCATTGCTTAGTTGTTTGATTTGTAAGCCTAAGAAGAATGTTAATTCTCCCATTAAACTCATTTCGAATTCAAGACTCATAGTTTTAGCAAAAGATTCACAAAGAGATTCATTTGTAGAACCAAAGATAATATCATCAACATAAATCTGAATAATGAGAAAATCATTTTCAAAATTCTTGATGAACAATGTAGTATCAACCTTGCCTTTTATGAAATTATTTTCGATAAGAAAAGAACTAAGTTTCTCATACCAAGCCCTCGGAGCTTGTTTTAAACCATAGAGAGCTTTAGTTAATCTAAACACATGATTAGGGAGGCTATTATTTTCAAATCCAGGAGGTTGTTCAACATAGACTTCTTCGGAAATAAAGCCATTAAGAAAAGCGCTTTTAACATCCATTTGAAACAACTTAAAATTATTACTACTAGCGTAGGCAAGGAGCATCCTTATGGCTTCTAATCGAGCCACAGGAGCGAAGGTTTCTTCATAATCGATACCTTCTTCTTGGTTGAAACCTTTGGCCACTAATCTAGCCTTGTTTCTAACCACGATACCATATTCATCTTGCTTGTTTCTAAAAACCCATTTAGTACCAATAACTAAATGGTCATTTGGCCTAGGAACAAGCTTGTATACCTCATTTCTCTCAAATTGATTTAATTCATCTTGCATTGCGATAATCCATGAATCATCTTTCATGGCTTCGTCAACACATTTGGGTTCAATTTGGGAGAGAAATGCGGCATTGGAACAAAATTTTTTAAGAGAAGAACGTGTTTGAACCCCCTTTGATGTGTCTCCTAAGATTAGCTCTTTAGGATGAGCATCTACATACTTCCAATCCTTGGGTAAGGATATTTCGGAAGTGGATGCATCCAAGTTACTAGTTGGAGACGGGGTTTCATTTAAATTCAAGGAATCAAAATTAACATCATCATCAAAATCGTTTTTCCTGATTTCGGAAATCTCATTGAAAACAACATGAATGGATTCTTCAATAATTAAAGTTCTTTTATTGAAGATATGAAAGGCTTTAGAAACCGAAGAATAACCAAGAAAGATTCCTTCATCGGATTTAGCATCAAATTTTCCTAAGTTATCCTTTTCATTTAAGATAAAACACTTACACCCAAAGACTTTAAAATATGAAACATTGGGTTTTTTGTTGTTCCATAACTCATAGGGAGTTTTGGTAAGGGTCTTACTAGAACTCTATTCAAAATATAGCATGCAGTATTTACAGCTTCGGCCCAAAAATATTTGGGTAGGCTATGTTCATTCAACATGGTTCTTGCCATTTCTTGTAAATTTCGATTTTTTTTTTCTACTACTCCATTTTGTTGAGGATTTCTAGGAGTAGAGAAATTATGGTTGTATCCATTGAGTTCACAAAATTCTTGGGTAGGCTATGTTCATTCAACATGGTTGCTACCTCCTAGGCTTGATGTAGAGATTGGTCCAAACAAGTCCATATGGATTAATTGTAAGGGCCTAGAGGTGCTTATTTGATTCTTAGATTTGAAACTGCCCTTAATTTGTTTACCTAATTGGCAAGCATCACATACATTCTCTTTGATGAACTTGATATGAGGAATACCTCTTACAAGTTCTTTAGATGATATTTGAGTGATTAGTTTCATGCTAGCATGACCTAATCTTCTATGCCATAGCCAAGCATCCTCATTCAAAACCGAAAAACACATTTCATTACACAAATCATTGATGTCAATAGTGTATACGTTATTTTGTTTTAATGCAATCATAGACGTGTTTTTATGTGGTTTTTCAATGATGCAAGCATTAGATTCGAATCTGACAATATATCCTTTATCACATAATTGACTAATGCTCAAGAGGTTATGTTTTAAACCATCAACTAACAAAATATCTTCAATAAAGAAGTTGGATTTGTTACCTATGGTTCCTTTGCCAATGATTTTACCTTTGTTGTTGTCTCCGAAGGTGACATAGCCTTCGTCTATGCTAGTGAGCTTAGAGAATTGAGATGGATCTCCGGTCATATGCCTTGAGCATCCACTATCAAGGTACCATCTCTTGCTCCTAGCTTGCGATGTTATAGGTTTCTACAAGAAAGGGTGATCTTTAGGTACCCATTTGCTTTTGGGTGCCTCAAAAATAGATCTACATTGTTTATCATGTTGCATAGAATTTATCATGGTTCTTTTAGGAACCCAAATTAATTTGTTCGGACTAATTTTCTTGAATGGACAATAATGCATTTTGTGTCCAAGTTTGCAACAAAAGTTGCATTTATCTTGGTGTCGAACATGTAAGATGTGGTCTTTTATGAAGGTGGTTGGATTTTGGTGAGGACTTCTCACAAATCCGATTCCACTTCTTTTGGGAACGTGACCCTTGTTTGCAAGGATCATGTTCAAGGACTTGCTACCAACCTCGAATTTCTTCAAGGTGTCCTTAAGTAGCAAGTTTTCCTTTTGGAGAGTTTTTAGATCATGACATTTTATGCATGAACCTAAACTATCATGATATTCAGCTTTTAACTTATCGAAATTACAAGTAAGACTATCATGCTCCTTTTTTAGCAATTTGTATTTTCTACTAATAATCTTGCATTCATCAAATAAATCATGAAAGGCATTTAATAATTCATCAAATGATAAATCTGCATCTATTAAATTCATTACCTCCTCTCCGATGGCCATTAAGGCGTAATGAGCAACTTGCTCGGTGTTGGACTCCTCTTCTTCGGACGCGCTCGAGTCATCCCATGTTGCTTTGAGCGCCTTCTTCTTTGATATTCTCTTTTTGACTTAGGGACAATCACTCTTGTAGTGTCCCAGCTTTTTGCACTCATAGCAAATAACTTGGTCCTTCTTGGGTTCAAGTTTATTTTTTGTGTCATTCTTAAACTTGTTTCTTTTAATGAATTTTTTAAATTTTCTTGTTAGAAGTGCCAAGTCATCGTCACAGTCCTCATCACTTGAGTTTTCTCTTAAGTGGTCTTCTGAAGTTCTAAGTGTCATATCCTTCCTATTTTTTGGATGACTGTCTTCTTGCTCTTCATGAGCTTTGCAAGTCATCTCGTAGGTCATTAATGACCCGATTCGTTCTTCAAGAGGAAAGTTGTTTAGATCTTTCGCCTCTTGAATACTAGTGACTTTAGGATCCCAACTCTTAGGAAGGGATCTTAGAATCTTATTTACAATCTCAAAATCCGAAAAACTTTTTCCGAGTCCTTTTAGACCGTTGACGACATCCGTAAAACGGGTAAACATGTCGCCAATAGTCTCACTCGGTTTCATCCGGAAAAGTTCGAAAGAATGTAACAAAAGATTGATTTTTGACTCTTTCACTTTACTTGTGCCTTCGTGAGTCACTTCGAGTGTGTGCCAAATATCAAATGCGGTTTCACAAACCGAAACACGATTGAACTCATTTTTATCAAGCGCACAAAATAAGGCATTCATAGCCTTTGCATTAAGAGCGAAAGCCTTCTTCTCTAATTCATTCTAATCGATAATTGGAAGAGAAGACTTCGAAAATCCATTTTCGACAAGATTCCAAAGTTCAAAATCCATATAAATAAGAAAGATCCTCATTCGGGTCTTCCAAAAGGTGTAGTCCGTCCCATTGAACATGGGTGGATGTGTAATAAAATGGCCCTCTTGGTTTCTGGCGTATGCCATCTCTCTTGGGTTTTAATCCGTTTGAGAGTTAACCCCGCTTTGATACCAATTGTTAGGATCAAGAGCACTAAGAGGGGGGTGAATTAGTGCAGCGGAAAACCTTCTACAAAAAATAAAATCTGCATTCGTTCGTTAAAAGTGATTTTGGTAAGAAAGCCGATTCGTAAATCACTTTAACTTTTGTTTAAGCGAGATGCAGCAGAGATATAAATGCAGTTTGTAGTTATGATTCTACTCAGATAGTAGGCGCAAACTGAAGTATGATATTCGTACGAAAAAACTGCTTTACGTCTAAATGCTGATTCTTAAATCACTTGATTAAGAGAGATGTAGTTTAAGCAAGGATATAAAGGTAGTTTGCAATTGTGATAGAAATCAAAATGTAAACGCAAACAGAAATATGATGATCGTACGATGAAACTGTTTTACGTCTAAACGCCGATTCGAAAAGTGCAAAGCTTGAAACTCGATTGTATATGTGCAGAAAGCAGTAAGCTTTAGAGGAGGTTTGCAGTAAAGATAATATGCTCAAAGTAAATGCAAACCGAGATTTAGAGTGGTTCGGTCAATCTTGACCTACTCCACTTTTGGCATCCTCCACCGACGAGGTCACCGACGTCAACTACAGGCCTTCCTTCAATAGGCGAAAGCCAACCACCCATTTACAGTTTCACTCCTTTTGACAGGCTTAGGAGACAACCCTTACAGAATTTTCTCTCCTCTCTTTAAACCTCAGAACTTAGAAGAAAAGAGGGAGAAGAACATTTGGCCTTTACAACAATTTTGAACTCTAAAAATCACAGAACAAGATCAGGATTTCGGTGTATATTGAGTGCCATTTCAGTGCTGAATGGGTGGGGTATTTATAGGCCCCAACCCAGTTTGAATTTGGAGCTCAAAACTGTCAATTCCCAGAATTTCGGGATTTGGCGGTTGCACCTCCTGACTAGAGCAGTTGCACTGCTTGGCAGAGCTCTCAGACTGAGCCTTTGGGCGGTGCCACCTCCTATCAGGGGCGGTTGCACCTCCTGCCAGAGCTCGAAGACCGAGCTCAGGTGATGCCACCTCCTGACTGTGGCGGTTGCACCGCTCAGCCAAAGCTCGGAGACCGAGCCCAAGCGGTGCCACCTCTATCAGGGGAGGTTGCACTGCCCAGTCTTGCTCGGAGACTGAGCCCAAGCAGTGCCACCTCCTAGCTGGGGCGGTTGCACCGCCCAGTCTCACTCGAAGACTTAGCCCAGGCGGTGCCACCTCCTGGCTTGGGCGGTTCAACCGCCTGGCATAAATCAAGGTCCGAATGGGTTGATCCATTCGGCCCAATTTGGGTTTTGCAATGGCCCAATTGCCCCAAGAATAAGTTAATGTGATCAGCTCCTATTTCCAACTTAATCATTGTGCTAACTACGATTTTTCCTAAGATATTTACTGCAACTTGCTCCGGTGCGTTAATCGCTTATTCCGGCGAGCTTCCGACGAACTTTCGTCGATGATCCGATGAACCCTTGGCGATGCTCCTACGGACTTCCGAAAAACTCCTGGACTTGCAACGATCCACTTGGCGAGTTCCGACGAGCTTCTTTGGCAAGCTCATGGACTTTTCGGATTTGTTCCCGTAGAACCTCCGACGACTGCCCGAACTTCCGTCAAACTCTCGAATTCCCAACATGATCATTGTCTTGACTCCGGCGCAACTCCTACTGCATATATTACTTTCATCGTAGTTAATCCTGCACACTTATCTCAACATATAGATTAGATAACAAATGACAATTGACTTCATCATCAAAATCCGAGATTCAACAAAGACCTCTCTTGAATTTTTTCTTGCCAAACCTTTTGAGAATGGTTTCTATGTACCTGGACTGGGACAAGCCAAGCATCCTCTTGGATCTATCTCTATAGATTCTAATCCCCAAGATATATGATGCTTCCCCTAAGTCCTTCATAGAGAAGTGTCTAGATAACCAAGCCTTTACTGTGGATAGCATTCCTATGTCATTCCCAGTGATCAGGATCTCATCCACATATAACACCAAAAAGGTGATAGCGCTCCTACTTAACTTCATGTACACACAAGGCTCATCTTTGTTCTTAACGAAGTCATAAGATTTGATTGCCTCATCAAATCTTATGTTCCAACTTCGGAAAGCTTGCTTTAGTCCATAAATGGATCTAAGCAACCTACACACCTTATCTGGGCAGTTCTTGGACACAAATCCCTCAGGTTGCATCATATACACCTCCTCAATGAGGTTCCCATTGAGGAATGTGGTTTTCACATCCATCTGCCAGATCTCATAATCATAGTGTGCTGCAATAGCCAATAGAATTCTGATGGATTTTAGCATTGCTACGGATGAGAAGGTTTCGTTGTAGTCAACACCTTGCCTTTGACGATACCCCTTAGCTACTAGCCTTGCTTTATATTTCTCTACCTTTCCATCTACTCTAATCTTTTTCTTAAAGATCCACTTGCAACCAATGGGTACAATACCTTCGGGCGCATCAACTAGGTTCCAAACCTTGTTGGAGTACATAGAATCCATCTCAGAATTTATGGCTTCTTGCCACTTCCTCTCCTCTAATATGTCCCACATATCTCTTAGGAGAATGGGATACACTATCAGACCTACGTAAAGTTGAAACTTGTGTATTAGGTACCTGAACAGACTCAGGCTATAGAGTGGTGCTTGAGCTTGGTTCTCCAACCTCGCTCAACTCTATCATTCTCCCACTATCTCCGCCAAGAATGTATTCCTTCTCAAGGAATATTGCTCTCTTAGCTACAAAGACCTTTTGGTCCTCGAGATGATAGAAATAATACCCACAATTTTCCTGGGGGTATCCCACAAATTTACATCATTTTGTCCTTGATTCTAACTTATCGGGGTTGTGTCTTTTAATGTGGGCAGGGTAGCCCCAAATCTTAATAACCTTAAGATCAGGCTTATTCTCTTTCCATATCTCATATAGTGTAGACACTACCGACTTAGTTGGAACTCTGTTCAGAAGGTAAGCTGTAGTTTCTAGGGCATATCCCCAGAATGAGATGGGTAGGTCAGCGAAACTCATCATGGACCGTACCATGTCTAATAGCATACGATTTCTCCTTTCAGAGACACCATTGAGCTGAGGTGTATAAGGAGGTGTCCATTGGGATAATATCCCATGGTCCTTGAGGAACTGAGTAAACTCTGTACTTAAGTACTCACCTCCTCGATCTGATCGAAGAGTGATAAGACCCTAAGTCTTATCGTAGGCTCTGATAACAAATGATAAGACCCTAAAGTCTTATCGTAAGCTCTGATACCAAATGATAAGACCCTAAAGTCTTATCGTGGAAGAAAGGGGAGGAATAGGGATGAAAATGATCGCTTCGAGGGGATCGGCCTGTTAGGATCGAGAGCACTAAGAGGGGGGGGGGGTGAATTAGTGCAGCGGAAATCTTACAGCGATTAAAAACCAAAACCTGCGTTCGTTCAAAAACTGTTATGATGCAAAAGCAAATTCTCAGTTTGTATCTAAGTGCAGTTTGCGTCTAAGCGCAGATTGCGACTAAGCGCAGTTTTGCGTCTAAGCGCAGTTTACGTCTAAACTCAGATTTACGTCTAAACGCTGTTTTACGTCTAAACGCAGATTTACGTCTAAACGCAGATTTACGTCTAAACGCAGACTTACGTCTAAACGCAGTTTTACGTCTAAACGCAGATTTACGTCTAAACTCAGATTTACGTCTTAAACTCAGATTTACGTCTAAACGCAGATTTACGTCTAAACGCAGTTTTACGTCTAGACGCAGATTTACGTCTAAACTTTGAAACTTGTTTGTATACTCGTAGAAGGTAGTATGCAGTTGGAATCAAGACGTAAACGTGAACTGAGATCTGATGATTGAGCAAGGAAAGCCGATTTACGTCTGAATGCAGTTTTACGTCTAAATGCTGAAACTCGTTCGTAAAATCGTAGAGGAAAGTTTGCAGTTATCAATAGGATCAAAATGTAAGTATAAACAGCAAAGAAGCTCGTTCGTAAAAGCACGGAAGACAGTTCTGCAGAATCAAACGTAAACGTAAACAGTAACGTATGAAAATACGAATTTACGTCTGAATGCAGATTCGGAAGAACAGCACTTAGAACTTGTTCGTGAAAGCGCAGAGAGCAGTAGTAATGAGGGAGGTTTGCAGTAATGATAAAGTGCTCGAAAATAAACGCAAACCAGAGATTTAGAGTGGTTCGGTCAGCCTTGACCTACTCCACTTTTGGCTTCCTCCACCGACGAGGTTGCCGACGTCAACTAGGTGCCTTCCTTCAATGGGCGAAGGCCAAACTGCCCTTTTACAATTTCTCTCCTTTTGACAGGCTCAGGAGACAACCTTTACAGACCTTTCTCTCCTCACTTTACAACTGAAAACTTGAAGAACAGAAGGAGGAGACTTAAAGGCTTTACAACACTTTTGAGCTCTTAGAATCACAGAAAAGATCAAGATTTCGGTGTAGGTCTGTATCTTTTCAGTGCTGAATGAGTGGGGTATTTATAGGCCCCAACCCAATTCAAAATTCGAACTCAAAACGATCAAATCGATCAAATCCCAGAATTCTGGGATCAGGCGGTTGCACCTCTTGACTGGAGAGGTGGCACCGCCTGGCAGAGCTCGAAGACTGAGCTCAGGCGATTGCTTCTCTCTGCTAGAGCTCGAAGACTGAGCTCGATGGTTGCATCACCTGGCAGAGCTCGAAGACTGAGCTTGGTGATTGCATCACCTGGCAGAGCTCGAAACTGAGCTCGGTGGTTGCATCACCTGGCAGAGCTCCAAGCTGAGCTCAGGCTGATGCACCTCTCTGCCAGAGCTCGAAGACTGAGCTCGGTGAATGCATCACCTGGCAGAGCTCGAGACTGAGCTCAGGCTGATGCACCTCTCTGCCAGACCTCGAAGACTGAGCTCGGTGGTTGCATCGCCTGGCAGAGCTCGAAACTTGAGCTCTGGCGGTGCTACCTCTTGGCAGAGGAGGTTGCACCGCCCAGTCTAGCTCGAAGACTGAGCTCTGGGCGGTTGCACCTCTCGGCTGGGGCGGTTGCACCTCCCAGCCTCGCAGCCCTGGCGGTTGCACCTCCTGGCTGGGGCGGTTGCACCTCCCAACCCCACAGCCCAGGCGGTTGCACCTCCTGGATGGGGCGGTTGCACCTCCTGGTGCAATCAGGGTCCGAATGGTTCACTCCATTCGGCCCACTTTGAATCTTTTCAGGGGCCCAATTGCCCTAAGATTAAGCTAATGGGATCACCTCCCATTTTCATGCTTAATCATCATGCTAACTACGATTAACTCTAAGACAACTTCTGCAGCTTTGCTCCGATGCGTCAATCGCTTCTTCCGGCGAGTTTCCAGCCAACTTCCGTCGATCAACCGATAACCCTCGGTGATCCTTCTGCGGACATCCGGCATACTCCTGGACTTGCGACGATCCACTTGGCGAGTTCCGACGAGCTTCGCTTGGCAAGCTTCTGGACTTCTCGGATCTGTTCACGCTGAACCTCCGACGACCGTCCGAACTTCCGTCGAACTCTCGAACTCCCAATGTGATCCTGATCTTGACTCCGGCGCAACACCTGCTGCTTGTCTTACTCTTATCGTAGTTAATCCTGCACAATTAAAACAAAACTTCGATCGAGACAATTAATCCTAAGTAATTAACCAAGTTGTCCGACATGTCATTGGTCCCTCGACGCTTCGTCCGATTCTTCGGCGCATCGTCCTCTCGTGCAGCCTATTGCCCAATCGGCCAGTTGACTCCGCAACTCCGATATCCTTGGCACAATACCCGCTCTTCTTAGCCCGATGCCCGAGTTCACGGCCCGAAGCCTTCTATCGATACGTCGACCGATCCACCGGCCCGACGTCCAATCTTCTGACATGTTCCTTCGGCACAACATGATTATCCTGCTTTAATTGTCTCATCCTGATCGAGGCATCCTGCGTCACTCAAAACGCAGATTAAATCATAAACATATATCAAGTAGTTTCATCATCAAAATACGAGATTCAACACGGCCTCCTTGATCGCTTCGAGGGGATCGGCCCTCCTTGATCTCTTCGAGGGGATCGGCCCTCCTTGATCACTTCGAGGGGATCGGCCTCCTAGGGTTTTTCCAAAGATAATAGTATTTTTCATAGATTACTGAAAAGAAGCAGTTACATCCCTATTTATAGAGTTCCACCCAGAGTCCATCAGGACTTGAACTCTAATAATAAATAAATATTAAATAGACCTCTACTTGACTCTAACTGAACCAAACCGACTCAATAAATAATTGGACTAAATAGACTCAACAAACATTATTCAAAAGCTTAGAAAAAGGGTCCTAATAGTTCCTCCTTCTTCAAATCAGCCTTGTCCTCAAGGCTGAGCAGCATCAATCTCGGGGAGGTTCTCTTTCAGCACTTTAGCCATAGACTATCTGCAACGCATCACAACCCATTGATCAAGTAAGTATGGTCTCTACTTTTTGACAGTGTAAGCAATAGGTCGATCTTTCAATGTAGTAATCATTGCAAGAAATTCCTGACCTTTGCTATCATAAGTTAAAATCCATCCATCAGCTTTGAATATATCACAGCCTTCAATGTGATGGGCTAATTGGGCTGTAACTTTCCTGTCCATAAAATTATTAGTGTTATCTGTATCAATCAAAATAGTGACAGGTTGATGCTTCAAAGTTCCTCCGATTTTCATAGTTTGTGGGTTAGTGTAGCCAGCCAATGCATGCACTGTATGTGTGATGACTTTAATATCTTCATCGGTTTTCATACCTTTATGATCGGAGTCCAACTCTTTTACTTCCGGTTCCTCTCTAATTGGCTCAATCATCAGAAGTTGCTCTTGTTTACATTGGTGCTCCATATTCCAATTTTCATCATAGTACAAATCCCTTGCTGATATTTCCTTGCTAATTTTTTTCTCATATAGATTTGCAAATGAGATTGCAGCTATCATAGTGCGAGGTTGACGAGCCTTAACTTCACATCGGATCTTTGGAATAAGCCCTTCAATAAATGTATCCAGAAGTTGTCGGTCTGACCAATCTCTAGCTTGATTTGATAATTTTTCAAACCTACTCTTATATTCTAACACTGTAGAAGTCTGACGAATTTTGGCAAGCTGGCAATCAACATTCTCATATTTGGATGGGTCAAAGCGAACAAGAAGTCCTCTTTTGAATTGCTCCCACGAAGGAACTCCGTGGAAAGTTTCATACCAATCGTACCACCGGAGTGCATCTCCCTTGAGCTGGATTGAGGCCACTTCTACCTTGGATTCTTCTGGGGTTCTGTGAAAACGAAAAAAAATTTCTGCCTTAGAGATCCAATTGGTCGAATCTCCATCTTTCCATCTTGGAAATTCCATCTTCATGTATGAGTAATTTGTGTCACAATGTTGGGGCCCTTTTCCTATATTTTCAGATCTATGCAACGTAGAACTTGAGCCCACATTTTGTTGAAATTTGCTGAGGCTCTCCATTAGGCTCTTTTTGAAATCATTAAGTGTTTTTTGCAGTCGATTCTCAATTCTGATTTCCAATGCTTCCATTTGTACTTTCACCGAGTTATCAGTGGCCATCGCGTAAGAGTGCAAATCTGTAATCTCAACTCCTGTTTTTGGTGTCGGGTCAAGGGCATCAACACTATCGATGCGAAGTTGCCAAGGAGGTGGACGCCAAGGCAGTGCTGTGGTCGCTGCGTTAGAGGAAGAGTAGCTACCCTGTGTTTGTGTCACTGCGTGAGATGAGAGCACCGAGGCTGAAAGACGACGATTGCGACTGTTGTGACCCAAGGAAGCAATCCCCGAGCAGCCGTGTTGAAGCTGCGATGATGGCAACCGACAACTGCAGCAGCGGAGGCAGAACAAGAGGGAGGTGGCGTTGAAGCGGCCGGGGTTGAGGCTGCGGCAACGATGCAGAGCAAGGTGGACTGCAGCAACGGTGCAGATCGAGGGGGTTGAGGTGAAGGCTGCGGTGGCTAGCAGCAGCAGTCGTTGCTGGCCGGAGCGCAGCGGCGTCGGTGGAGAAGGAGGCAGCGAGGGTCGTGGCAGGCTGGGCGGCGAGCGGCGTCGTCGCTGGCTGGGCAGCAGTGGCGACGGTGGTGGCAACCGGCGTTCGCAGCAGCAAGGGATCCACGACTGCGGCAGCAAGGGGACCCGCGACTGCGACGGTGGTAACTGCCCTGTTTCGGTCACCACCGATGCAGAGCAAGGGGAAGCAGCGGCTGGGAAGCGAGCGGGAGCAGCGGCTGGGAGGCGAGCGGCGGTCGTCGCACGGGGGAGCAGCGGCTGGAAGGCGATGGCGACGGCACTCGAGGCGACGTCGGCGGCTGGAACCAAGGGCAGCAGATGTGAGTTGCCGTGATAGCCCTGTTTCGGTTACAAAAGATGCAGAGCAAGGAGGATCGGCTGCTGGGAGGCGTGCGGCGGTCGTCGCACGATGGCTGGCAGCGGGGGGGGCGGCACGATGGCGGACTAGGGCAGCGTCGCCGACGGTAGAAGCGGCGATGGGGTGGTCCGCTGGCTGGGATCGGCGCCGGCAGGCCTTCTCGCTCGAGTGAGATGGGGAAGCGAGGAGGAGAGGTCGATGGCCGGGTGGGGGCAGCGGCGGCGGCGGTGGCTGCTGGCTGGGCGACAGCGGCGGCAGTGGTGATCCCTCGGCCGGGAAGCAGCGGCGGCGGCTGGGCTGGCCGGAAGCAGGGGTCCGGCAGGGAAAGCAGTGGTGGCTGCGGCTTCTTCTTCTTCTTTTCTTTCTTTCTTCTTTCTTTTCCTTTTTTTTTTTTTTTTTTTTTTTTTTTAATGAAGATGAAGATAACTGCAGCAAGGGGGCAGCGGCGGTGGTGACGACTGCTGGCGGGGCAATAGCGACGACGGTGGAGATGAGGTAATGGTGGTCGTTGACCAAGACGCAAATGTTCCTTCTCGGTTGAGAGGATCGGCGTTCGTGGCTGTTGGCTTCACCCTTCCTCACACAACGGCAACACTGCAGCAAGAACGCCAAGGATCGCCGCTCTGATACCAAATGATAAGACCCTAAGTCTTATCGTAGGCTCTGATACCAAATGATAAGACCCTAAAGTCTTATCGTAAGCTCTGATACCAAATGATAAGACCCTAAAGTCTTATTGTGGAAGAAATGGGAGGAATAGGGATGATAATGATCGCTTCGAGGGGATCGGCCTCCTTGATCGCTTCGAGGGGATCGGCCCTCCTTGATCTCTTCAAGGGGATCGGCCCTCCTTGATCACTTTGAAGGGATCGATCTCCTAGGGTTTGTCTAAAGATAATAGTATTTTTCATAGATTACTGAAAAGAAGCAGTTACATCCCTATTTATAGAGTTCCACCCAGAGTCCATCAGGACTTGAACTCTAATAATAAATAAATATTAAATAGACCTCTACTTGACTCTAACTGAACCAAACCGACTCAATAAACAATTGGACTAAACAGACTCAACAAACATTATTCAAAAGTTTAGAAAAAGGGTCCTAACAAAGAGTTTTGATACTCTTTCCAGTCTGGTTCTCCACCTCATTCTTATACTCTCTGAATTTCTCAAAGGCCTCGGACTTGTACTTCATTAAGTACTCATATCCATACCTTGAGAAATCATCAGTGAAGGTAATGAAATAGGAGTAACCACTAATGGCATGAGTTGACATGGGTCCACATACATCACTATGTATGAGTTCCAACAACTCAGTGGCTCTCTCTCCAGTTCCACTAAATGGAGAGTTGGTAAGTTTTGCACGAAGGCAAGACTCGCAAGTTGCATATGACACATAGTCGAATGGATCTAGATATCCATCATTTAGCAACTTTTGAATCCTTCTTTCATTGATGTGACCTAGCCTACAATGCCACAAGTATGCACTGTTCATCTCATCTCGTTTCCTCTTGGACACATTTACATTCATGATATGTACTTGAAGCTTCATCAAGCTTTTGTTTTGCCCTTTCTACAAGGTACTCTTTGCAGTTCCTCTTCCAATGCCCATCTTCTTGGGAAAACTTGGGGGCGACATCACATGCGCAGCGGAAGAACAAGAAAACAAAATCCCCGATTCCCAAAGAGATGTTTGTCGTCGTGCGAAGATTGGTGCACAAAATCCGCGAAACTTAAAACTGCGTATAGAGTAGATTGTGTTACCTAGGGAGATCGTATATCCTTGTTTCCTTGCAGATCCTTAAGAGAGGGTGAAGGAGGTCAAGCGTCCTCCTCTCTAGCGGTGATCCACACAACAGGGCTGCGACGCCGCTCCTCAAAACTCTAGGCCTGCTTTAAGGTGGAGAGGGGGAGGAGAATATAAAAGGCAAGCAAAGGCTCTAGCCTATGAGGCTCTGAATCCCTCCTATTTATAGAGGCCCCTTGTCAAACCCTAATGGGTCCTCCCCTAGTGGGTATTGTATCTGCATCCAATAAGACAAGGGCTCCGTCAGATATCTCATATTCGAACCTCTACTCATCGCAATGCTTACCATATTTGTGTGACTCTCTAGGCCCAATATCGAGCTGACCGTGAGTCATACCTGTCAGAACTCCTTTTAACTCAGTGAATTATTATCTCTGTAATAATTCACTCGACACATCGACTACGGACGTACTAGGCCACTACGTCGTAGTCCCCAAACGATATAGGGGAATCCAATCCATTGGACCTGTCTATCCTCAGTTACCATGTACCTATAGTCCCTCATCCCTCTAATATCCCAGAGACCGTATATCGAGCATGGTGCTGTCAGACCCATATGGTTTCTACTCGAGTCTCGCTCTAATCGAATTCTCCCGGAGAACTCTTTCTCTCTCAACCCGAATGACCCTGGCCAGTAATTTGTCTGAGCAAGAACATATAGGATATTCCTCTCATGACGCCGAGAGTGGATGACTCTCTATCGACACTCAATAGCCCTCGTAAGGTCGACTACCACTCCTAATGACCAGCTGTACTAGATCTGGGATAGCCAAACCTATAAGTATGATATCAAAGAGTGGAGCACTCATACAGGACATCCTTGGTATCTCAAGTCTAAGGACCAGATACACCACTAGGACTACGGAATCGCTGTCTGACAATAAGGCATCATCAACCATCCAACATTCCGTAAGCGGATCAATTAGTGAACTCATTCTCCAATGAGCACCTATACTGTATCCCTAGTGTCCCTACACGAGTAGCTATGAGACTAGTTGCATCCATCATATGGACGGGTATACAGCACACCAGTCTGTCCGGTTATCACGATGTCCCTTTCGAGTAACATATGGCCGAGATTATTTAGGATATATGTTTAAAGGTGAATCGATCTCATTATCGTGATCTCATCACGATTCGATTCCCATTGCACAAATCCAAGGTTATCACTATATATATATATATATATATATATATATATATATATATATATATATATATATATATATATATATATATATATATATATATATATATATATATATATATATATATATATATATATATATATATATATATATATATATATATATGCAATAGTTATAAAGTGATATACGCCAAAATATATAAGCAAAAGGATTATGTATCAAGTCACACGTGCCATCACTCACGTGATTGGCTTACTGGACACCTATGACTAGCACATCTTTACCACAGTGGAAGTACTAGCCTTTGTCCTTTGCTGGGTCTTTCTTAGCTACCTTTGCTTTACCTGGTCTGCCCTTGCCCTTTCCCTTCTTAAGGAATTTTTCTGCTTTCCTTTTCTTTCTGGTCCCACTAGTGTAGAGAACTGGCTTCTCTTTCTTAATAGTACTCTCTACCTCACTCAACATATTGAGGAGCTCTGGGAGAGTCACCTCAAGCTTGTTCATATTAAAATTCATTATGAATTATGAAAAGGAATATGGTAGGGACTGAAGCACAATGTCCACACATAAGTTATCCACTAGGACCATTCCTAGACCTATGAGTTTCTCTATCCACTCAATCATCTTTAGGACATGGTTCTGAACCGGTGCCCTCTCAGTCATCCTAGCACGGAAGAGGCTCTTGGATATGTCATATCACTGAGTCCTTCCCTGTTCCTCAAACAATTTGTTGACATGTAGGAGAATGGATCTGACATCCATCTTTTTATGTTGTCTCTGTAACTCAGGAGTCATAGAGCCCAACATATAGCATTGAGCAAGAGTGGAGTCATCAATGGTACTTCACGTAGTGAGCGATCTCATCCTCGCTTGCCCCTTCTTCGGGCGTAGGCATCACTATATCAAGGACGTACACGATTTTCTCCGTCGTGAGAACAATTCTCAAGTTACAGAGCCAATCCGTATAATTTGGACCAGTGAGGCGGTTGACATCAAGTATGCCACATAAGGGATTTGAAAGCGACATTTTTTTAAAATAAAGATGCAGTAGAAATGAATAACATGTAGATTTTACAAGAAATAAACTATCAAGATATGGACTTCTATCTTAATATGCTCCCACTATTTTACTAACGAGTCACGGGACACCCTCAGCACGTGAAATGGAAGTCTCCAGCAGACTTCTAGTGAGGATCAGGATTCAATCAGTGTCTTAGTGTAACCTCGAGGGACTCGACCAATCACACTAAGCCTAAAAGGTAGGCAACTCTTGCCGATCACAACTCCTTGTGATTCTCGTCTGGTTCAGCCTCCAAATCACCATGGTCTCGAGGGACTCGACCAACCATGATGCTCGGTTAAGTCAACACCTTCGTTACAAGATGAGTCTGATTTGATGATATACCCTCGAGGGACTCGACCAAGCATACCATGTCCTTAGGTCACCGGTGACATCTCTATGTCATAAGCAAGATAGCGAATCGCAATATAGGTGAGTCTCGAGGGACTCGACCAACTCAACCTACACCGAGAATCGGTTCCTCCTTAGAACGATGGAAGGCCATGTGGGTCAATCTAATTACCTCATGTTTACCGACTTAATATTATCGAGAGAGATATTTCTATGATTTGGTCTCCTAATATGACATGTCACACAAATATATATTTAATATATATCTACATCGTATGTAAATATATATACATATCTAGTATGTGTATAAGCAATCACATCAGATGATCATGGACCACAAACTAAAGTGATTAGGCCCGAGCCAGTAGGCCTAATCACTCACATCAAGATCTATGTGTGCAACGGTACATCTCCATGCCTTGTGATCATCCATCTCGTTCTCATCGGTTCCATCGACATCTCGATGCATCTTTATGCCTCGCGATTATCCGTCTCGTGGGTCCCGCTATCGCATCCACGCTCCCGTTGCACCTCTTCATGTGATTACAACTTAATCATAGGCACGCAGGCCCGACAATAAACGAGAAATATAATGGAGGCTCGTAGACCCTAATAATAATAATCACAAGTACACATATCACACGGTCCATAATCATCCGTCCACACATCATACATCACATATATAAATAATCATCATCATGTAGGACTACTAGATAATAATAAAAATAATAATCAACTAAATTTTTAATTAATTAGTATTTTATGAAATCAGGGACATATAGGAAATTTCTTAATTCCTAAGGGTATTTTTATAATTTAGACAAAAGACAAAAACTGGAATTTCTCAAATTTCGAGAGGCAAAACTATCTTTTACCCCAAAAAACCCTAATGCCCTCATCCTCCCTTGATGTTGTTGCTGTCGCCGCCTCCGCCACCCTACCGGCGGTGGGCTGTGCGGCGGAGGGCGGGGTCGCTGCCCTCGCCTGCAGGCGGCACGCCTGCGGGCAGTGCTGCCCCTGCAGCTTGGCACCCCTGCGGGCGCCGCCGCCTCCGCGGACGGTTCTGCCCGTGAGGCAGGGCCCGCAAGCGGTGTTGCCTCGCCGGGCGACCGTCCCTGTTGGGTTTTTGCCCGCGGGAGCTGCAGCCACAGGCGTAGCTGGCCTTGCGACTGTTGCTACAGGCTGCCTGCCTGCACAGATGCCAGTGCTGCCATCTGCGACGGCAGCAATAGTTGCTGCCCTTTTCTGCTTTTGCTTCAACGATTTTGACGTCAAAAGCTTTTCCAAAACACAACACACACAGTTTAAAACAAATCTATTGCACGAACAACCTGACTCTGATACCGCTATTGGGAAAATCTTTGGGGGCGACATCACATGCGCAGCGGAAGAACAAGAAAAAAAAAATCCCCAATTCCCAAAGAGATGTTCGTCGTCGTGCGAAGATTGGTGTGCAAAATCCGCGAAACTGAAAAACTGCGTATAGAATAAATTGTTTTTATCTAGGGAGATCGTATATCCCTATTTCCTTACAGATCCTTAGGAGAGGGTAAAAGAGGTCAAGCGTCCTCCTCTCTAGCGGTGATCCACACAGCAGGGATGTGATGACGCTCCTCAAAACTCCAGGCCTGCTCTGAGATGGAGAGGGGAAGGAGAATAGGAGAGGCAAGCAAAGGCTTTAGCCTATGAGGCTCTAAATCCCTCCTATTTATAGAGTCCCCTATCAAACCCTAATGGATCCTCGCCTAGTGGGTATTGGATCTGCATCCAATAACCCAAGCCTTTTAGATTAGTGGATCTATATCCAATAATCTCTCATGGGCTCTTATTGGATCTCATCCATGAGATCCAATAATTCAGGGGCTTATTGGATATCCAATAAGATAAGGGCTCCGTCGAATATCTCATATCCGAATTTCTATACATCGCAATGCCTACCATATGTGTGTGACCCTCTAGGCCCAATATCGAGCTGGCCGTGAGTCATACCTGTCAGAACTCCTTCTAACTCAGTGAATTATTATCTCTATAATAATTCACTTGACTCATCGACTATAGACGTACTAGGTCACTACGCCGTACTCGCCAAACGATGCAGGGGAATCCAATCCATTGGACCTGTCTATCCTCAGTTACCGTGTACCTATAGTCCCTCATCCATCTAATATCCCAAAGACCGTATATCGAGCATAGTGCTGTCAGACCCATATGGTTTCTACTCGAGTCTCACTCTAATAGGATTCTCTCAGAGAACTCTTTCTCTCAACCTGAATGACCCTAGGCAGGGATTTGTCTGAGCAAGAACAAATGGGATATTCCTCTCATGACGTCGAGAGTGGATGATCCTCTATCGACACTCAATAGCCCTCGTAAGGTCGACTATCACTCCCAATAAAAAGTGGAGTACTCATAGAGGATATCCTTGGTGTCTCAAGTCTAAGGACCAGATATATCACTAGGACTATGAAATCGCTGTCTGACAATAAGACATCATCAACCATCCAGCATTCCGTAAGCGGATCAATCAGTGAACTCATTCTCTAATGAGCACTTGTACTGTATCCCTAGTGTCTCTACACGAGCAACTATGAGACTGTTAAGATCAAGAGCACTAAGGGGAGGGGGGGTGAATTAGTACAATGGATAAAAACGTCAACTTCGTCAAATCTCTCGTATAATAAAAATCGTTTCCGACGTAAAATCGATTTCAGAAACTTAGCTTACGTAAATCTATTAAAGGCAGTAAGCTATTGAAGGGGTTTGCAGTAAGTTAATAGCAGGAAATAAAATGCAAAGCAGAGAAGACGGGAGTTTATAGTGGTTCGGTCAATCGTGACCTACATCCACTCCTTCGATTCCTCTTCCGTCGAGGCCACTGGCATCCACTAACGATCTTCCTTTACTAGGCAAAGATCAACCTCCTTCTTATACCCCTCTTCTCCTTTTACCGGGTTTAGGAGACAACCCTTACAAGCACTTACTCTCCTCTCTAAAACAGAATCTTAACACTTAAGCTAGAGGAGGGATTTCTCAACTGATTTCTATAGCGTTTCTTTCCTTTTTTGCTCTCTGTGCTTGTATGAATTAACCAGCGATGAGAGGGGTATTTATAGGCACCAAACCAATTTGAATTAGGAGCTCAAAACTGTCATCTCCTGGAATTCCGAGGTCTTGGCGGTACCACCTCCTGATTGGATGGTACAATCGCTTGGCGGCTAAGAGACTGAGCCTCTAGGCGGTGCCACTACCTGACAGGGGCGGTTGTACCACCTAATCTCACTTGGAGACTGAGCCCTGGTGGTGCCACCGCCTGACTAGGGCGGTTGCATTGCCTGGTAGAGCTCGGAGACCGAGCTCAGGCGGTTCCACCACCTATCATGGGCGGTTACACCTCCCAGTCTCACTCGAAGACTGAGCCAAAGCGGTGCCACCATCTACCTGGGGCGGTTGCACCACCCAGCTTTCCTAGGAGACCCTCTCCTGGGCGGTGCCACCACCTAGCAGGAATTCTGGTCTGAATGGGTTGATCCATTCGGCCCAATTTGGGTCTGTCAAGGGCCCAATTGCCCCCAGATTAAGTTAATGGGATCACCTCCCATTCCAAACTTAATCTACATGCTAACTACGAGATTTCTTAAGACATTTACTATAACTTGTTCCGGTGCGTCAATCGCTTCTTCCGGCGAACTTCTGTCGATCATCCGATGAACCCTCAGTGATGCTCCTGTGGACTTTCGGCAAACTCCTGGACTTGCGACGATCCACTTGGTGATTTCCGATGAGCTTCTTTTGGCAAGCTCCTAGACTTCTCGGATTTGTTCCCGTAGAACCTCCGACGACCGTCCGGACTTCCGTCGAACTCTCGAACTCCCAACGTGATCATAGTCTTGACTCCGGAGCAACTCCTGCTGCATGTCTTATATCCATCATAGTTAATCCTGCACATGTAAAACAAAACTTCAATCAAGACAATTAATCCTAAGCAATTAACCAAGTTGTCCGACAGGTCATTGGTCCCTCGACGTTTCGTTCGATTCTTCGGTGCATCGTCCTCTCCTGCGGCCTATTGCCCAATCGGTTAGTTGACTCTGCAACTTCGATATCCTTGGCACAATTCCCGCTCTTCTTGGCCCATTGCCAGAGTCCACAGCCCGAAGCCTTCTGTCGATACGTCGACTGATCCACCGGCCCGACGTCCAATCTTCTGACATGTTCCTCCGGCACAACATGATTTTTCCTGCTTTAACTATCTCATCCTTATCGAAGCATCCTGCATTACTCAAAACGCAGATTAAAACATAAACACATATCAAGTGGTTTCATCATCAAAATACGAGATTCAACAATCTCCCTCTTTTTGATGATGACAACCACTTGATGACGGAGTTAACCTTAACTCCTGGAGTTTAAACAAACTCCCCCTATCAATATGCCATATTGATAGAACCTTGAATTCAAACCGAATTCAAGTCATTGCAATATTCATCATGAATACTTGCAACACGTCATCATGAACTTATACATAAACTTATGCACAACATCATACTTCTCCCCCTTTGTCATCAACAAAAAGGAGAAGTCCAACTATTCTTGTGTTTGGAATATAGGTTCAACTTATTGCATGAAAAACATAATATCAAGTTTTATCATCATACAGATTTGAAGCTAGAAAATTTAGCAAGTGTTACATCATGCTTAGAACATTCAAGCTATCAAGTTTTAGATATGCAAGTTTTACAATATACAAGATAGCACTTTTGCTTCTTTTGAG
Organism: Musa acuminata AAA Group; assembly: GCF_036884655.1. NCBI lineage: Eukaryota > Viridiplantae > Streptophyta > Magnoliopsida > Zingiberales > Musaceae > Musa > Musa acuminata. Next base: position 13,843,489 of record NC_088347.1, on the reverse strand, counting down.
ATAGCAACTTCTACATCATGCAAGCTAGCAAATTAGATATGTTCAAGAAGGCAACTCTTACTTCTTGAAATATGTAAATTTTGTCAACTTTGCAAGATACACAAGTTAGCAAGTTTTGCTTCTTGAGATAGGCAAGATAGCACTTTTGCAATTTTTGTTTCTTAAGATGTTCAAGATAGCAAGCTCTACATCTTGCAAGCTAGCAATGTTACAACATTTTAGAACATGCAAGCTAGCAATTTAGAGATGTTCAAGAAAGAACTCTTGCCTCTTGAAATATGCAAGTTTGTCAAGTTTTGCTAGATGTGCAAGTTAGGATGTTTTGCTTCTTCTTGAGATTTCAAACTAGCAATTATCGGTAATGTTCAAGATAGAAATTTCTTCTTTTTTAAGAAGTGCAATTTTTGCTTTCAACTTGAATTATGCAAGCTAGCTAGTTTGCCTCTTTTCATGATGTCTACGCTATAAATTCTTGCTCCCCCTTTGTCATTGTCAAAAAGAAGGGAAGACCCTTATATCAATTTTCATATTATGACAAAGGTAAGTATCAATCTTATTTGTGCATCATTATATATTCAAGTTAAAACATACACAATTTCAAAAACCTTATTTTTCATTCACGATACCGAAAAATAAATCAATCATCATTAATGAGCATATCATACATAATACTCAAACATTAAAATTTTTAAGCATTTATCAACAGGTTGATCATGATACCAAACATTCATCATGTAAAGTATTCATGATACACATCATATGCAATATATCATGTACATCATTGTCATAAGTATTGCATGCATCATTTCAAATTCATGAATATTTTATCATTGCATGCATCATACCAAATCATAAAATCATCATTAATACATGATTCCAAATCATCATTTATTTCACATCATGATGGTACCAATTTTGTCAAATTACATCCTACCATGCATGATCGAAACTTCTTATCAAAACAAATTAATGAATATTTCATGTATTCATATCATCACATAAGGAATATCAAGAAGAATTATTAAGTGATGAGATGTATTTCATTCATTCAAAGAATTTTACATAACAAAATTCAAGTCATAAGCCTTAAAAGATGTCATGAGAGAACATATAAACAATCTTGATTTATAAAATGAATACTCAAGTTATAATTTCAAAAAATCAAGAGAAACCGTGATTCATTTTAACAAATCTCCTCTTAAATAAACAACATAAAGAATTCTTAGGAGATCATGAAAAAGATAGAATTCATTCAATCTTGTAAGAGAACAAGATATTAATTCATGCATATAAAATCTTGATTTAAGCATAAGAAATCTCAATTTATAAATTTCAAAAAATCAAGATAAAGCTCATTTAAATCATCAAATCAAGATCAATATATTTTCAAAACTGAATTGTTAGGATCAAGAAAATCTGAAAATAAAATTTAACACTTTCATGCATTCGGACATGGTTTTGCTATAAATTTTCAAACACAATCATGAAGATAAAACATGCTCATGATCATGGAAATGTTTGTATCCAAAACATATAATTTCCAACATATTATTAAGGCATGTAATAGTGTAAAGTTCTCATCATAGCAATTAAGTGAATGAATTAAGAACGTCCGAAAAATGATTTTAATAAGTTCATGCATTCGGACACATTTTTGCCATATGTTTTTCAAATACACTCATGAAAATAACACATGCTTATCATCATGTATAACTTAAAATCTCATGCATAAAATTGTCAATCATGGTATCAAAATATTTAATATTATATCATTATGCATTTCTTTAAATCAAACATGATTTCAATAAAAATCGAGAAATAACAATGGAAATCAACATGATAAACATTATTATTTCTTAACCATGATTTCATATTTTCAATCAAAATCATTTTGTTTGTTTATCATAAAATATGCAATATTATCATTTTCGAAATTACTAGCATGATCATAATTTTTGTATTTTTATTTTTAAACGTGTAATTTTTAAGAAAATTAATTCTAAACTAAAAAAGAAAATACATCATGAAAGCATCAAGTAATTTCAAAATAAATTAGGGGGATTTCGATTACCTCATCATTGAAAGCGGTTAAGGCATAGTTTGCCACATCGCCTTTCTTGATTTTCTCCTCATCTTCGGAGGAGCTCGATTCATCCCACTTTGTGTTCTTCTTTGGTCTCTTCCTCCATTCAAGTTCATTATTTATTTTAGATTTTTATTTAATAAACTTATTAAGATTTAGTGTTTGAAGTTTAAGTTCATCATTGTCCTCATCACTTGAGTCATCGCTCAAGTGGTATTCATTTGTCTGGAGTTCCAAATCCTTCATGTTCTTTGGAAGGTTGTTTTGTTCATCATGTTCATCATGTGCATTATGCACCATTTCATATGTCATCAATGAGCCAATAAGTTCTTCAAGTGAAAAAATATTTAAATCTTTTGTTTCTTGTATTGCCGTTACTTTTGATTCCCAAACTTTAGAAAGTGATCGTAAAACTTTACTAACAAGTTCAAAATTTAAGAAACATTTGCCAAAAGCTTTTAAACCATTAACGACATACATGAAATGGGTGTACACATCAACAATGGTTTCGCTCGGCTTCATTCAAAAAGATCAAAATCATGCAATAAAATGTTAACTTTTGAGTCTTTGACTCTACTAGTTCCCTCGTGCATGATTTCAAGTGTTCGCCAAATATCCAAAGTTGATTCGCACATAGAAGTCCGATTGAACTCATTTTTGTCCAAAGCGCAAAATAAGGCATTCATAGCCTTTGTGTTTAAAGAAAAATACTTCTTATCCAAATCCGACCATTCGTTCATCGGTTTAGAGGGAAGTTGAAAACCGTTTTCAATAATATTTCATAAATACAAATTCATAGAAATCAAGAAAATACTCATTCGAGTTTTCCAATAAGTGTAGTCCAATCCGTTAAACAATGGTGGACGAACAACCGATAAACCCTCTTGAAAGCCATGAAGAGCCATTTCTCTCGGGTATAAATCCAAAATGAGAAATACCGGGCTCTGATACCAATTGTTAGGATCAAGAGCACTAAGAGAGGGGGGGGGGGGGGGGGTGAATTAGTGCAGCGGATAAAAACGTCAACTTCGTCAAATCTCTCGTACGATAAAAACCGTTTCCGACGTAAAATTGATTTCGGAAACTTAGCTTGAAAGCATACGTAAATGTATTGAAGGCAGTAATCTATTGAAGGGGTTTGTAGTAAGGTAATAGCAGGAAATAAAATGTAAACCAGAGAAGACGAGAGTTTATAGTGGTTCGGTTAATCGTGACCTACATCCACTCTTTCGATTCCTCTTCCGTCGAGGCCACCGGCATCCACTAACGATCTTCCTTTACTAGGCGAAGATCAACCTCCTTCTTACACCCCTCTTCTCCTTTTGCTGAGTTTAGGAGACAATCCTTACAAGCACTCACTCTCCTCTCTAAAACAGAATCTTAACACTTAAGCTAGAGGAGGGATTTCTCAACTGATTTCTAAAGCATTTCTTTCCTTTTTTGCTCTCTGTGCTTGTATGAATTAACCAGGGATGAGAGGGGTATTTATAGGCCCCAAACTAGTTTGAATTTGGAGCTCAAATCTGTCATCTCCCGGAATTCTAGGGTCCTGGCGATACCACCTCCTGACTGGGGCGGTACAACCGCCTGGTAGCTTGGAGATTGAGCCTCTAGGCAGTGCCACCGCCTGACAGGGGCGGTTGCACCACCCAGTCTCACTAGGAGACTAAGAGACCGAGCTCAAGCGATTCCATCGCCTGTCAGGGGCGGTTGCACCGTCCAGTCTCGCTCGGAGATTGAGCCCAGGCGGTGCCACCGCCTGCCTGGGGCAGTTGCACTGCCTAGCTTTCCTGGGAGACCCTCTCCTAGGTGGTGCCACCGCCGACCCTAGCGGGGCCACCGCCTATCAGTAATTCTGGTCCGAATGTGTTGATCCATTCGGCCCAATTTGGGTATGTCAAGGGCCCAATTATCCCCAGATTAAGTTAATGGGATCACCTCCCATTCCTAACTTAATCTACATACTAACTACGACATTTCTTAAGACATTAACTACAACTTGTTCCGGTGCGTCAATCGCTTCTTCCGGCGGGCTTCCGACGAACTTCCGTCGATCATCCGATGAACCCTCGGTGATGATCCAGCGGACTTCCGGCAAACTCTTGGACTTGCGACGACCCACTTGGCGAATTCTGACAAGCTTCTTTTGGCAAGCTCCTGGACTTCTCGGATTTGTTCCCGCAGAACCTCCGACGATTGTCCGGACTTCCGTCGAACTCTCGAACTCCCAACGTGATCATAGTCTTGACTCCAGAGCAACTCCTACTGCATGTCTTATATCCATCGTAGTTAATCCTACACATGTAAAACAAAACTTCGATCGAGACAATTAATCCTAAGTAATTAACCAAGTTGTCCGGCATGTCATTGGTCCCTCGACGCTTCGTCCGATTCCTCGACGCTTCGTCCGATTCTTCGACGCATCGTCCTCTCCTGCGGCCTACTGCCCAATCGACCAGTTGGCTCCGCAACTCCGATATCCTTGGCGCAATACCCACTCTTCTTGGCCCGATGCCCGAGTCCATGGCCCGAAGCCTTCTATCGATACGTCGACCGATCCACCGGCCCGACGTCCAATCTTCTAGCATGTTCCTCCAGCACAACATGATTTTTCTTGCTTTAATTGTCTCATCCTGATCAAAGCATCCTACGTCACTTAAAACATAGATTAAAACATAAACACATATCAAGTGGTTTCATCATCAAAATACGAGATTCAATAGAGACCCGTTGCATCCATCATATGGATGTGTATACAGCATATTAGTCTATCCGGTTATCACAATGTCTCTCTCGAGTAACCTATGACAAGGATTATTTAGGATATGTGTTTAAAGGTGAATCGATCTCATTTTTGTTATCTCATCACAATCTGATTCCCATTGCACAAATCCAAGGACATCACAATATATATATATATATATATATATATATATATATATATATTTATATATATCTATATATATGCAATAGTTATAAAGTGATATATGCCAAAATATAATAAGCAAAAAGGATTCTGTATCAAGTTACACGTGCCATCACTCACGTAATTGGCTTGTTGGGCACCTATGACTAGCAGGTGCTACCACTGCCCAGAATTCATGGGAGACCGAGTCTTCTAAACGGTGCCACCACCGGCCAGGAATTCAGGGTCCTGGTTGGGCCTTGAATATGGCCCAAGCCAGCCCAACTTAGGGTCCAATTGGCTCCTAATTAAGTTAGTGGGATTACCTCCCAATCCTAACTTAATTTATGCTCTAACTATAATAATTAAGACATAATTACTGCACTTCATATTTCGGTGCGTCAATTGCTCTTCCGACAAGCTTCCGGCGTACTTTCGGCGAATATCCGACGAACACTCGGCAATGCTACGGCGGACTCCGGACAAGCTCCTGGACTTTGCGATGATCTTCTTGGCAAGTTCCGATGAGCTTCTATGGCAAGCTCCTAGACTTCGCGGTTGGTTCCCGCAGAACTTCCGATGAACGTCCGGACTTCCGTCGAACTCTCGAACTCCCAACGTGATCTCAATCTTGACTCCGACACAACACCTACTTTATGTCTTACTACTATAGTAGTTAATCCTGTACACTTTTCTCAACATATAGATTAGATCAAACAAATTATAATTGATTTCATTATTAAAATTTGAGATTCAACAGACTCGTTCCTAACAGTTGGTTTCAGAGCCTTGTATTTCTCATTTGGTTTAACACCCAAGAGAAATTGCTCTTTTTGGCTTTCAAGAGGGTCACTTTCTCATTTGTCCTCTATTTCTCAATGGGATAAACTACACATATTAAAAAATTTGAATGAGAGTTTTCTTGCTTTCTTTGGATTTGAACTTATGGAATATTGTTGAAAATGATTTTTGAAGGTCTTCTTTTCTAATGAACCATTGGAATAATTTGGAGAAGAAGACATTTACTTTAAATGCTAGAGTTATGAACGCTCTATTTTATGCCTTAGACAAAAACAAGTTTAATCAGGTTTTTACTTTCGAAACGGCTTTCGATATATGGAACACTCTCGAAATCACAGGTTTTTACTAATAGAGTAAAAGATTCTAAAATAAATCTTTTAATGTATGATTTTAAACTTTTTCGAATGAAGCCGAGCGAAACCATTGTTGACATGTACACCTGTTTTTCGGATGTCATTAATGGTTTAAAAGCTCTTAGCAAATGCTTTTCTAATTTTAAACTCGTTAACAAGATTTTACGATCGCTTTCTAAAAATTGGGATTCGAAAATAACGGCTATTCAAGAATAAAAAAATTTGAATACTTTTTTGATCGAAGAACTTATTGGGTCTCTAATGACCTATGAAATGACATGCAATGCATGTGAAGAACTTGAGAAGCACCTTCCAAAGAACAGGAAGGATTTCAGACTAAGAATAATTGAAGACCACTAGAGCATAAGCTCAAGTGATAGTGAACTTGAACTCATCACTATGAAATTTAAAAAGTTCATGAAATAATAATTAAAGAACAAAAAGAATGCAACTACTTGCTATGAGCACAAGAACTTTGGGATGAATCGAGCTCCTCCGAAGACGAAGAGAAAATCAGCAAAGGCGAAGTGGCAAACAACGCCTTAATGGCTTTCTACAAAGAGGTAAACAACTCAAACGAAACTCCCTTAGTTTACTTTGAAACTACTTGATGTTCTTCATGAGTTGTTTTTAATTTAGTTTTTAAAAAAGATTTATGAATTTCTTGTTAAAATTTATATATTTAATAATATAATAAAAATATAAAAATTGGGATCATGCTAGTAATTTCAAAATGATAATGAAAATTACATATTTTATGTTAAAGGAATAAAATATTAGATTTAAATCTAATAATAATCCTATGTATGTTTTTCAAGAAGAAATAATGTGTATTTCCGATTTTGATTGAAATTATGCTTGATGTTTTTAATGATGTAATAATGTAATAAAATGTTAAATATAAATCTAATGCTTGTACACTTAACAAGATTAATCATATTATTTCTCAATTTTAATTAAAGATGCTCTATGATTAATGAAATCAAGTTTCATTTGAAGTAATGATTTGATATCATGCTCAATAAGTTTATGTTTCGAATTTATGCATGATGATTCTTGAGATTTATGGATTATCGATTTTTACGATAATGAATGTGGCCTTTTCAGCTTTAAACTATGATGTATGTTTTCATACAAAAAACTTGATCATGCTTATTGAAATCAATCATTTAAAATGAAACACATAAAAAGGAAAATATATTATCATTGGAATTAAAATGATGAATCAAATCTCTTGTTTAAAGAAGCCTTATGTTTAATATGTTATACTTTTTTGTTCTTGATGGTTTTTATAACGAAATCTACTTTTTGATTTTAAATGATGATGCATGCTTTTGCTTGGCATAAAAACTTGGGCATGCTTATGTGAAATAAATCAAATAAAAAAGGGGGAAGAAAAATATTTTTTCTTAAAGAATTTCTCGATCTCTACTTTATCGATCTTTCAAAAAAAGAATATCAATGAATGCATGTTTGTATTTTTTGAATCTCTTGAAAATGATTTTGAGTTGATGATTTGAATTTGAATGAGCTTTATCTTGATTTTTCGAGATTTATAACTTGAGATTTCTTATGCATGAATCAAAATATTATATCAATTGATCTCTTATATTTCTTTTTGCTATTTATAAAAAGAATAGATTTGTTGAAATAAATCATGTCTTATGACATTCATGAAAAATTGAGACATTATGCATGAATCGAGTTCTCATGAGAATCTATTTACGTTGTCTTCATTGAATTTTCTTGAAAATATGTTGATATATTTTGATGATCTGAATTTGAATAAGTTTTATCAAAATCATGATCTTGGTTTATTGGCATTACTTGAGATATTTTTTTTTAATCAAAATCTCTTCTTTGTACTCCTACGATTTTTCTTGGTATTTTACTAAAGAAGAGATTTTCTATGTGAATCATAATATTTTATATGCAAGAATTGAGGTCTTGTTCTCCTACAAGATTAAATGAATTTTATCTATATTATGATCTTCTAAGAGTTCATTTCGTTAATTATTTAAGAGGAGATTTGTTAAAATGGATCATGGTTTCTCTTGAATTCTCGAATATTAGACTTGATCTTTCATTTTTACTGATTGAAATAATGATTAAAACATTGATGATATAAATGCATAAAATACTCATGATATTGTTTTGATGCTCTAAAATGATATAAATTTGATAGCTTATGAGTATCATGTATGATATAATGATTGATTTATTTTTAGTATCATGCATAGAGTAAGGATGATATGTAAAGTTTTAAAATTGTGCATGTTGTAAATTGAAACTATAATGATGCACAAACATATTGAAATAATGATTGAAACATTAATGTAATTATGAATGATGATTTGATATTATGTTGATAAAATATTCATGATGAAAAATTGTTTTGACATTCATAACTTGATTTTTCATCTTTGATTATTCATCCTTTGTCATGATTTAGAAAATTGTTGTAAAGGGAAAAAGAGATACAAAATTGTATTCTTCCCTTCTTTTTGACAATGATAAAGGGGGAGATAGCTAGCTTCCATAAGTCAAAAAGATGCACAAATCTTGCCAACTTTCATATGTGTAAAATTTGCTAGCTCACAAATTGTAAGGAGAAAAACTTGTTTGCTTGCTAGCACATCTAAAGAGAAGATGCAAATGTACTTCATGTAGCTTGCTTCATGGAAAACATTGTATCTTGCTAGCTTGTTATCTTGCATTTGCTTTCGAAATTTTTGCTAGCTTGTATGTTGTAAACTTGCTATCTTACTACCTTGCATATCTAAAACTTGATAGCTTGCATGATGTAATACTTGCTAAATTTCTAACTTACAAATTGCATGATGATAAAACTTGATATTATGTTTTTCATGCAATAATTTGAACTTATATCTCAAACACTTGATAATTAGAACTTCTCCTTTTTGTTGATGGCAAAGGGGGAGAAGTATGATCATATTATACATGATGACGTGTTGTAAATATTCATGATTAAATTTGCATCGACTTGAATTCAGCTTGAATTCAAGGTTCTATCAATATGGCATATTGATAGGGGGAGTTTGTTTAAACTCCGGGAGTTAAGGTTCACTCCGTCATCAATTGATTATCATCATAAAAAAGGAGGAGATTGTTGAATCTCATATTTTAATGATGAAACCAATTGATAAGTATTTATGATTTAATCTGTGTTTTGAGTGACGTAGGATGCTTCGATCAAGGAGAGACAATTAAAGCATAAAGAATCATGTTGGGCAGAAGGAAAACGTGTCAGAAGATTGGACGTTGGGCCAGAGGATTGGTCGACGTATTGATAGAAGGCTTCGGGCCAAGAAGAGCAAATATTGCACCAAGGATATCGGAGTTGCGGAGGTCAACTGGCCGATTGGGTAATAGGCTGGAAGATCGGATGATGCGCTAAAGAATCGGACGAAGCGTCGATGGACCAATGACATATCGGACAACATGATTCATGCTTAGTAATAATTGTCTAGATCGAAGTATATTTTTGTGTTTGCAGGATTAACTATAATAGCAAGGCATAAAGCAAAATGAAGTCCCGGAGTCAAGAATGCGATTTTGTTGGGAGTTCGAGAGTTCATCGGAAGTCCAAACGTTCGTCGAAAGTTCTATCGGAACCAACCGAGAAGTCTAGGAGTTTGCCAAAGAAGCTCATCGAAACTCACCAAAAAGATTGTCGTGAAGTCTAGGAGCTTGCCGGGAGTCCGCCAGAACATTGCCGAGAGATCGTCGGAAGTTCACCGGAAGATCACCGAAAGCTAGTCGAAAGAAATCGAACTTATCTTGCATAGAATATGTCTTAGGAATCATAGTAATTACATAATTAGAGTTGGGATTGGGAGGTAATCCTATCAACTCTGTTGGGAGCCAACTGGGCCCAAACATGGACTGGTTTGAGCCGGATTCAAGGCCCAACTAGGGCGTTGAAACCTTGGCCGGTGGTGGCACCGCTTGGGGAATAGCATCCCAGGAAATCTGGGCAGTGGTACTGCCTAAGCTGGGCAATGGTATCATCGACAGTAATACTACTAGGGGTGGTACCACTGGCAGTAATGCTGCCAGCGATGGTACCACCCCTGTTCGGCAGTGGTACCGCTCAGTGGTAGATCCTGCGGTAGTAGTACCGCCCAGGAACGGTGGTGGTACCACCAGTACCCAGGAAACCTGGGATGAGACCTTTTTAGGCTCTAAGTTTAAATCAACATGAAGCCTATAAATACCCCTCTCATTCCTGGTTAACTTACACAAGCACAAAGAGTTTAAATATAAGAAAACGCTGTAGAAATCTCTTTAGAAATCCCCTCCTCTAGCTTAAACTTAGAATTCTATTTAGAGAGGAGTGTGTACTTGTAAAGGTTATCTTCTAGACCTGTGAAAAGGAGAAGAGAGGTGTAAGAAGGAGGTTGATCTTCGCCTATTAAAAGAAGATCAATAGTGGATGTCGGTGGTCTCGATGGAAGAGGAATTGACGAAGTGGATGTAGGTCACGATGACTGAACAACTATAAAAATCCAGTTTGCCTTTTCTTTTATGCAATTTATCTTACTACAAACCTCCTTACTTGCTTACTACTTTCAATACATTTACGAATATTCTTTCAAGTTGAGCAAGTTTCTGAAATTGGCTTTATCATACGAAACGAAAGAAATTTTCAGAACTGGCGTGATTTTACCGCTGCACTAATTCACCCCCCCCCCTTAGTGCCGACTCGTTCCTAATAAAACATTCAACAAACCTCTACGATTCAAGAGTACCAAACCAAGTTTGAGAAGATATCCTACCTTGCTCAGGATTGGACTGACCATCAATTGTGAGGAACATTCATCGAAGGACTCAAGCCAGAGATAAAAGGGGAGGTTAAGGTGCGGTAGCCTCATACCATGACAGTTGTGATTTCTTTCTCCTCCCTCATGATGATTATAAGGCCGTGCTCGGCATCGAATTACTGATGACATTAGGTGATATTTCTTGAAACTTTATGAAACTAATTATGAAATTTTACAGTAAGGGGAAACAGGTGATACTGCACGGGAAACATGGGGGCGACGTAACGACGATTTGTACACAATGAATGGAGAAGGTTTTGCACAAAGCATGCAGCAACTTTTTAGTATAACTTGAGTAGAAAACTAAGGGAGAGCCAACAAAATTTGAAGATCCAAACCTACTTCCTTTGCTTGCTGAATTTTCAGATATATTTGATGAACCGCGTAACCTACCTCCTACCGGTTGCAGCCCCTACTCTTCACCGATGCTCCTCGTATAAAAGGATGGAACATGGCAAATGTACGTTGATTACCGAGCTCTCAACGGCATAACCATCAAGGACAAATATCCTATTCCAATAGTAGATGAATTGCTTGATGAATTAAAGGGAGCACGAGTCTTCACAAAGTTGTACCTTCGATCTGGGTATCATCAAATAAGAGTGTGCAAAGAAGACATACCGAAAACTGCCTTTCAAACAAACAACGACCACTACGAAATTTTGGTAATGCCCTTTGGTCTCACCAATGCTCCCTCCACCTTCCAAAGCCTTATAAATAATATTTTTTGAAATTATCCTTATAAGTTTGTGCTAGTTTTCTTCGACGATATCCTTATTTACAGCCCTTCTCTTGAAAGTCATTTTCTGCACTTTCGACTTGTTTTGACAATTTTGCAAGAACATATTCATTTTATCAAAAAATTGAAGTGCATATTTCTTCAATAGAATGTGAAATATCTTGGGCATATCATGTAAGAGGAAGGTGTGATGGTGGACCCCTCTAAAATTGAAGCAATGCAGAACTGACTGACCCCGAGGAACATAAAATCGCTATGCGGCTTTCTCAGTTTAACAAGCTACTACCGCAAGTTCGTGAAAAACTATAGAAAGATCAATGCACCCCTTACTTCCTTACTGAAAAAAGATGCTTTCCAATGGTCGGACAAAGCCACCACTGCCTTCGATGAACTTAAAGTCGTAATGATAACAACACCTGTACTAGCACTACCCAACTTTGGCAAGACTTTTGTTATTGAAGCTGATTCCTTCGGAGTCAGAATTGGTGTTGTACTAATACAAGATGCCACCCTCTCACTTATACCAATAAGGCATTATCTTCTTCTCATCTCAAGATGACTATTTAAGATAAAGAGATACTCGCGATTGTGCATGAGGTGACCAAATGAAGACTGTACTTGATCAGACGACACTTTCAAATCAAGACTGACCATAAAAGCCTAAAATATTTATTGGAGTAGAAGATATCTTTCCTTGAGCAGCAAAAATGGGTAACAAAGCTTCTTGGATATGATTATGAAATAACTTACAAAAAGGGAAAAGAGAATATTGTTGTAGATGCGCTTTCACAACTACCCGAGCAAGTTGAATTTTCAACCATTTCACTTCCGACCAGTGACTTCCTTGAGGATATTAAGGGGGAATGATAGGAAGATCTGGGGACCGGTAAGATCATAAAAAAATTGGAGGAAACATAAAGCTCCATGGCTCATTACAGTTGGGACTCAAAAGAATTACACTATAAGTGACACATTGTGCTTGTGCCAAATTCTACTTGCATAAAGACTATCCTTCAAGAGATACATTCCACACCTATGGTCGAGCACTCCAGGTTCCTTAAACAATATAAGAGAATTAAGCAAAATTTTTATTGAGTAGGGATGAAAAATATTATTGCTAAATTTGTGGCATAATGTAATGTATGTCAACGACATAAAGGCGAGACAGTGGCAAGTCCCGGAAAGCTATAACCTTTACCCGTCTCGAACTTTATATGGACTGATATATCAATAGACTTCATCGAAGAGCTTCCCTCATCATAAGGAAAAGGTACAATTCTTGTCGTGGTTGATCACCATACAAAGTATGCTCACTTTTGTGCTATTCATAATCCCTACACTACTTCTAGTATTGCTCGAATTTTTATGGAGAATATTGTAAAATTGCATAGGATAATGAGATCTATTGTAAGTGATCGTGAAAGGGTCTTCGTGAGTAGATTTTGGACAGAGTTATTCTAGATGCAAGGTACTAAATTGAAAATGAGTACGGCGTATCACCCACAAACTGATGGCCAGACTAAAGTGGTGAATAGGTGCTTAGAGACATACCTCATATGCTTCACTAGTGATTAACCAAAAGAGTGGACAAAGTGGCTTCCCTAGGTTGAGTGGTAGTATAATACAACTTATCATTCATCCACAAAATGTACTCCCTATAAGGCTATGTATGGTTGACTTCCCCTTATGATCCCAAAATATGTGTTGGGCACAAGAGAATCGAGTGTAAAAGTGTCGTTGATCTTGCTAGTCATAGGTGCCCAGCAAGCCAATCACGTGAGTGATGGCACGTGTCACTTGATACATAATCCTTTTGCTTATTATATTTTTGCATATATCACTTTATAACTATTGCATATGTGCATATATATATATTGTGATGTCCTTGGATTTGTGCAATGGGAATCGGATCGTGATGAGATCACGATAATGAGATCGATTCACCTTTAAACATAGATCCTAAATAATCTCGGTCACAGGTTACTCGAGAGGGACATCGTGATAACCGAATAGACTGGTGTGCTGCATACCCGTCCATATGATGGATGCAGCTAGTCTCATAGCTGCTCGTGTAGGGACACTAGGGATACAGTACAAGTGCTCATTGGAGAATGAGTTCACTGATTGATCCGCTTACGGAATGCTAGATGGTTAATGATGCCTTATTGTCAGATAGTGATTCCGTAGTCATAGTGGTGTATCTGGTCCTTAGACTTGAGACACTAAGGATGTCCTATATGAGTGCTCCACTCTTTGATACCAGACTTATAGGTTTGGTTGTCCCAAATCTAGTACAACTAGTCACTGGGAGTAGTAGTTGACCTTACGAGGGCTATTGAGTGTCGATAGAGGATCATCCACTCTCGGTGTCATGAGAGGAATATCTTATGTGTTCTTTCTTAGACAAATCCCTGGTCAAGATCATTCGGGTTGAGAGAGAAAGAGTTCTCCGGGAGAATCTGATTAGAGTGAGACTCGAGTAGAAACTGTATGGGTCTGACAGCACCATGCTCGATATACGGTCTCTGAGATATTAGATGGATGAGAGACTATAGGTACATGGTAAATGAGGACAGACAGGTCCAATGAATTGGATTCCCCTGTATCGTCTGGGGACTACGACGTAGTGGCCTAGTTCGTCCGTAGTCGATGAGTCAAGTGAATTATTACAAAGATAATAATTCACTGAGTTAGAAGGAGTTTTGACAGGTATGACTCACGGCCAGCTCGATATTGGGCCTAGAGGGTCACACACATGGTAGGCATTGCGATGAGTAGAGGTTTAGATATGAGATATCCAACGGAGCCCTTGTCTTATTGGATATCCAATAACCCCCTGAATTATTAGATTCCATGGACGAGATCTAATAAGAACCCATGAGAGATTATTGAATAGAGATCCACTAATCTAAAATGCTTGGGTTATTGGATGCAAATCCAATACCCACTAGGGGAGGATCCATTAGGATTTGACAGGGGACCTCTATAAAGAGGAGGTATTCAAAGCCTCATAGGCTAGAGCCTTTACTTGCCTCTCCTATTCTCCTTCCCCTCTCCACCTTAGAGCAGGCTTGGAGTTTTGAGGACCGTCGTCGCAGCCCTGCTGTGTGGATTACCGCTAGAGAGGAGGACGCTTGACCTCCTTCACCCTCTCCTAAGGATCTGAAAGGAAACAGGGATATACGATCTCCCTAGGTAACACAATCTACTCTATACGCAGTTTTTAAGTTTTGTGGATTTTGCGTACCAATCTTTGCACGACGATGAACATCTCTTTGGGAATAGGGGATTTTGTTTTTCTTGTTCTTCCGCTGCGTATGTGATGTCGCCCCCAAGATTTCCCAACAGTGATATCAGAGCAAGATTTCCCAACAGTGGTATCAGAGCCAGTGGTATCAGAGCTAAGATTTCCCAACAGTGGTATCAGCGCAGCCGAAGGCAGGCAGCACAGGGGCTGCGCCTACAGTAGTCGGCCGGCGGCCTGCTTACAGCCGGTGGGGCTGGCAGACCGCGAGTGCCCCACCCGAGGTCATTGCCGCACGGCGTCGATAGGCAGGGCTATATGCAAGGCGACCACCTACGTGCGGGCACTGTGCCCGGGCGCAAGGGTGACGCCTGCAGGTGCTAGACCCGTGGGTAGAGGCACCGCGGGGCAAGGCGCCTACGCCTGCAGCACCCATGGGCTGAGGCGCCACAGGGCAACGGCGCTTGCGACCACTGCTCCTGCGGGGGCCCCAACCCTCGGTGGCGCCCACCTACAGGCCGCCGCCAACAGGGTGGTGGCGGTGGCAGCAGCAAATGGGAGTAGGGCATTAGGGTTTTCTAGACAAAAGATAGTTTTGCCCCTCAGAATTTGAGAAATTTCAATTTATGTCTCTTGTCTAAATTATGAAATACCCCTATGAATTTAAAAATTCCCTATATGTCCCTGATTTCATAAAATACTAATTAATGAAAAGGTTTAGTTGATTATTATTTTTATTATTATCTAGTAGTCCTATATGATGATGATTAATTATACATATGATGTATGATGTATGGACGGATGATCATGGACCGTGTGATGTGTACTTGTGATTATTATTATTAGGGTCTGCGAGCCTCCATTATATTTCTCGTTTATTGTCGGGCCTGCGTGCCTATGATTAAGTTGTAATCACATGAGGAGGCGCAGCGGGAGCGTGGATGCGATAGCGGGACCCACGAGACGGACGATTGCGATGCATGAAGATGCATTAAGATGCCGACGGAACCGACGAGGACGAGATGGACGATTACAGGGCATTGAGATGCACCATTGCACACATAGATCTTGATGTGAGTGATTAAGCCTACTGGCTCGGGCCTAATCACATTAGGTTATGGTTCATGATCATCTGGTGTGATTGCTTATACACATATTAGATATGTATATATATTTGCATGCGATGTAGATATATATTAAATATGTATATGTGTGACATGTCATATTAGGAGACCAAATCATAGAAACATCTCTCTCGATAATATTAAGTCGGTAAACGTGAGGCAATTAGATTGACCCACGTGGCCTTCCATCATTATAAGTAGGAACCGATTCCCAGTGTAGGTTGAGTTGGTTGAGTCCCTCGAGACTCACCTATATCATGATTCGCTATCTTGCTTACAACATAGAGATGTCACCGGTGACCTGAGGACATGGTATGCTTGGTCGAGTCCCTCAAGGGTATATCATCAAATCAGACTCATCTTGTAACGAAGGTGTTGACTTAACCGAGCATCATGGTTGGTCGAGTCCCGCGAGACCATGGTGATTCGGAGACCGAATAGGATGGGAATCACAAGGAGTTATGATCGGCAAGAGTTGCCTACCTCTTAGGCTTAGTGTGATTGGTCAAGTCCCTCGAGGTTACACTAAAACGCTGATTGGATCCTGATCCCCACTAGAAGTCTGACAGAGACTTCTGTTTTACGTGCCGAGGGTATCGCGTGACTCGTTAGCAAAATAGTGGGAGCATATTAAGATAGAAGTCCATATCTTGATAGTTTATTTCTTACAAAATCTGCATGTTATTCATTTCTACTGCATCTTTATTTTCAGAAAATATCGCTTTCAAATCCCTTACGTGGCATACTTGATGTCAACCACCTCACTGGTCCAAATTATACGGATTGGCTCCGTAACTTGAGAATTGTTCTCACGGCGGATAAAATCGTGTATGTCCTTGATACAGTAATGCCTACGCCCGAAGAAGGGGCAAGCGAGGATGAGATCGCTCGCTACGTGAAGCACATTGATGACTCCACTCTTGCTCAATGTTATATGTTAGGCTCTATAACTCCTAAGTTATAGAGATAACATGAAAAGATGGATGTCAGATCCATTCTCCTACATGTCCACAAATTGTTTGAGGAACAGGGAAGGACTTAGCGATATGAGATATCCAAGAGCCTCTTCCGTGCTAGGATGACTGAGGGGACACCGGTTCAGAACCATGTCCTAAAGATGATTGAGTGGATAGAGAAACTCACAGGTCTAGGAATGGTCCTAGAGGATAACTTGTGTGTGGACATTGTGCTTCAGTCCCTACCAAATTTCTTTTCATGGTTCATAATGAATTTTAATATGAACAAGCTTGAGGTGACTCTCCCAGAGCTCCTCAATATGTTGAGAGAGGTAGAGAGTACTATTAAGAAAGAGAAGCCAGTTCTATATACTGGTGAGACTAGAAAGAAAAGGAAAGCAGATAGGTCCCTTAAGAAGGGAAAGGGCAAGGGCAAACCAGGTAAAGCAAAGGTTGCTAAGAAAGACCCAGCAAAGGACAAAGGCCAATGCTTCCACTGTGGTCAAGATGGGCATTGGAAGAGGAACTATAAAGAGTACCTTGCAGAAAGGGTGAAATAGAAGCTTGGAGAAGCTTCAGGTACATTCATGATCAATCTCCAATTGTCAGATTTTTGTGATAGTGCATTGGTATTGGATACCAGTATTGCTTATCACATCTACAATTTATTATAAATTCTAGCAAAGCTGAGGGGAGATTAGCGAGAGAAATATTGCATAAATGTTTATTTATGCTAGACACTACTCCACATATCATGAATGTAAATGTGTCCAAGAGGAAACGAGATGAGATGAACAGTGCATACTTGTGGCATTGTAGGCTAGGTCACATCCATGAAAGAAGGATTCAAAAGTTGCTAAATGATGGATATCTAGATCCATTCGACTATGTGTCATATGCAACTTGCGAGCCTTGCCTTCATGGAAAATTGACTAACTCTTCATTTAGTGGAACTGGAGATAAAGCCACTGAGCTATTGGAACTCATACATAGTGATGTATGTGGACCCATGTCAACTCATGCCATTGGTGGTTACTCCTACTTCATTACCTTTACTGATGATTTTTCAAGGTATGGATATGTGTACTTAAAGAAGTACAAGTCTGAGGCCTTTGAGAAATTCAGAGAGTATAAGAATGAGGTGGAGAATCAGACTGGAAAGAGTATCAAAACTCTTCGATCAGATCGAGGAGGTGAGAACTTAAGTACAGAGTTTACTCAGTTCCTCAAGGACCATGGGATATTATCCTAATGGACACCTCCTTATACACCTCAGCTCAATGGTGTCTTTGAAAGGAGAAATCGTACGCTGTTAGACATGGTACGGTCCATGATGAGTTTCGCTGACCTACTCATCTCATTCTGGGGATATGCCCTAGAAACCGCAGCTTACCTTCTGAACATAGTTCCAACTAAGTCGGTAGTGTCTACACTGTTGAATCTCGGATTTTGATGATAAAATCAATTGATAGGTTAATTGATCTAATCCATATTATTGAGTTAAGTGTGTAGGATTAACTACGATAACAAGAAAACATAAAGCAAGAATACCAGAGTCAAGTTCGATGGACGTTTAAGAGTCCGAAGAATCGTCGGAGACGTTGTCGGAACAAACCGAGAAGAAATCAGGAACTTGTCGAAATTTTTGGAAGTTCGCTGAAGAGATCGTCGGAGGTTCGCGGAGATCACCGAGAAGGCTCAGCGATTCGTTGAAGTCATCACAAGATCGGGAGCCTGCTGGGAGTCCGTCGGAAGAAATCCGAGGGCATATCGGAAGTCCACCGAAAGTTCGTCGGAAAGCTCGCCGGAACAAGACTCGATGTTCGCGGTTGAAAACTTGCTTGGGATGTTTTAGTTATGTAGTTCACATGTAATTAGGATTAGGATTAAAAGATAATCCTATATCCTGGTTAGGGGCTAACTGGGCCCAAAATTAGACTTGGTTTGGGCTGAACTTAAAGCCCAACTTGTGAACCGAAGGGTCAAGCGGTGGGACCGCTAGACTGGGCGGTGGCACCGCCCAGCACCCGAGAGCCAGGTGGTGGCACTGCCAGTACACTGTCAGTGTCAGACAGTGACAAGCGGTGGCATCTCCACTAACAGGCGGTGGCACCGCCAGCATCGGGAACCAAAGAGAATTCAAATTTTGGAGCCCAAATTTGAATCATCTTGAGGCTTATAAATACCCCTCAATTCTCAGTTGAGATTACAACTTTTTGTGAAGCAATTAATTGAGAGATAGAAAAGTCTTAGCAAGTCTTGTTTTCAGTTTGCTAGAGTGTTCACCTCCTTCTTTCTTGCTGAAAATTTGTAAGAGTGTGAACCGCTTGTAAAAAGTTGTAAGAGGGGTATTTGCCCTTCCCCTTCAAGAAATTTGCTAGTGGAAGGTGGGAGCCTAATCGAAGAGGGCCTCGCAAGTGGATGTAGGTCATTTGACTGAACCACTTTAAAATCGGCGTGATCTCTGATTTGCATTTCATTATTGCTATTTACATTACTGCATACCTTCTTACGTGCTTTATTTCCTCATTACTTTTGCTGCATACCTTTATGAACACGCGTTCAAGTTAAGCTTTTCAAGTTCTGTTTTTATTGTATCAAAAGATTTGTGGAAACCAAAATTTTAATCCGCCGCACTAATTCACCCCCCCCCCCCCCTTAGTGTCGCTACGATCCTAACAATTGGTATCAGAGCTAGGCTCACTCTCATATTTGGTTTGATACCCAAGAGAGATGGCTTACTCCGGCATACATGAGGGTCATTCTATCACACATCCACCCATGTTTAATAGGTCAGATTATACTTATTGGAAGACTCATATAAGGATCTTCCTCATTTCCATGGATTTCGAGCTTTGGTCTATTGTCGAAAACGGATTTCAAAAATCTTCTCTTCCGATGAGCGAATGGAATGAATCGGAGAAGAAGGTTTTTGCTTTAAACGCAAAAGCTATGAATGCCTTGTTTTGTGCACTAGACAAATATGAATTTAATCGTGTTTCAATTTGTGATTCGGCTTTTGATATTTGGAGAACTCTTGAGGTCACTCATGAAGGCACTAGCCAAGTGAAAGAGTCCAAAATCAACATCCTTATGCACTCTTATGAACTTTTCCGAATGAAACCAAGTGAGTCCATCGGAGACATGTACACCCGATTCACGGATGTCATCAATGGACTCAAAGCTCTTAGTAAAGATTTTACTAACTTTGAACTAGTAACTAAAATCTTAAGATCTCTCCCTAAAAGTTGGGATCCAAAAGTTACAGCCATTCAAGAGGCCAAAGACCTTAATACATTCCCTTTTGAAGAACTTATTGGGTCTCCAATGACCTACGCAATGACTTGTCAAGCTCATGACGAGCTCGAGAACCCCATTTCAAAGAACAGGAAGGATATGACATTCACATCACAAGAAGATCACTTGAAAGGAACATCAAGTGATGAGGACAGTGACAATGACATTGCACTTTTGACTCAAAATTTAAAAAATATTTAAGAAAAAATAAATTTAAGAATAATATAAAAAATAAATTTAAACACAAGAAGGACCAAGTGATTTGCTATGAATGCAAAAAACTGGGACACTACAAGAACGATTGTCCTCATGCCAAAAAGAGAACAGCAAAGAAGAAGGCGCTCAAGACAACGTGGGATGATTCAAGCGCGTCCGAAGAAGAGGAGTCCAAAGCCGAACAAGTTGCTCATTACGCCCTAATGGCCATCGGAGAAGAGGTAACGGATTTAATTGATGCAGATTTACCATATCATGAATTATTGAATGCCTTCTATGAGTTATTTGATGAATGTAAGACAATTAGTAGAAAATACAAATTACTAAAAAAGGAGCATGATAGTCTCACTTGTAATTTCGATAAATTAAAGGCTAAATATCATGATAGTTTAGCTCCATGTATAAAATGTCATGATCTAGAAACTCTCCAAAAGGAGAACTTGCTACTTAAGGACACCTTGAAGAAATTTGAGGTTGGTAGTAAGTCTTTAAACATGATCCTTACTAATAAGGGTCACGTTCCTAAAAGAAGTGGAATCGGATTTGTGAGAAGTTCTCACCAAAATCCAACCACCTTCATTAAAGGCCTTGTCTTACATGTTCGACACCAAAGCAATTGTAACTTTTGTTGCAAATATGGACATCAAACTTATAAATGTCCATTCAAGAAAATTAGTACGAACAAACTAATTTGGGTTCCTAAAGGAACTATGATCAGGTCTATACAATATTATGAACAAGTCAGATCAGTTTTTAAGGAACCCAAAAGAAAATGGGTACCTAAAAAAATCTCTTCTTGTAGAAACATACACCATCACAAGCTAGGAGCAAGAGATGGTATCTCAATAGTGGATGCTCAAGACATATGACTGGAGATCCATCTCATTTCTCTATGCTCACTAGCAAAGAAGAAGGGTACGTCACCTTTAGAGACAACAACCAAAGCAAAATCATTGGCAAGGGAACCATAGGTAACAAATTAAAATTTTCTATTGATGATGTCTTACTAGTTAATGGATTGAAACATAATCTCTTGAGTGTTAGTCAATTATGCGATAAAGGTTATATCGTTAGATTTGAATCAAATGTGTATATTATTAAAAAACCAAACCATAACATAACTATGATTGTATTAAAACAAAATAATGTCTATACCATCAACCTTGATGAACTAAGTAATGAAATGTGCTTCTCCGCTTTAAATGATGATGCTTGGCTTTGGCATAGGAGACTAGGCCATGCAAGCATGAAACTAATATCTAAGATCTCATCTAGAGAATTAGTATGAGGAATTCCAAATATGAAGTTTATTAAGGATAAAATATGCAATGCATGTCAACTAGGTAAACAAATAAAAACTAGTTTCAAACCAAAAATTCAAATTAGCACCACTAGACCATTATAATTGATTCATTTGGACTTATTTAGACCAATTGACACGACAAGTCTAGGAGGAAGCAAATATGCATTTGTAATTGTGGATGACTATACTAGATACACTTGGACCTATTTCTTAGCTCACAAAAGTGATTGTTTCAAGTGTTTCTCTAAATTTTGTAAACTCACTCAAAACAAAAAAGGCTTCATGATTTCATCAATTCGGAGTGATCACGGTGGCGAATTTCAAAACCGTGATTTTCAAAATTTTTGTGAAGTTAATGGATACAATCACAACTTCTCCACTCCGAGAAATCCTCAACAAAATGGAGTAGTTGAAAGAAAAAATAGAAACCTACAAGAAATGGCAAGAACGATGTTAAATGAACATAGTCTACCAAGTATTTTTGGGCCAAAGCCATGAATACGACTTGCTACATCATGAATAGGGTTCTAATAAGACCATCCCTATCAAAAACTCCTTATGAATTATGGAATAACAAAAAACCAAATGTTTCCTATTTTAAAGTTTTCAGTTGTAAATGCTTTATTTTGAATGAAAGAGATACCTTAGGAAAATTTGATGCTAAATCCGATGAAGGCATCTTTCTTGGTTACTCTTCCGTTTCTAAGGCTTTTCGGGTTTTTAACAAAAGAACATTAGTAATAGAAGAGTCTATTCATGTAGTTTTTTAATGAAATTTCTAATTTAAAGAAAAATGATTTTGATGATGATCTTGGTTTTGATAATTTGAATTTAAATAAACCCCCTCCTCAAAATAGCAACTTGGAAGCATCTTCTTCCGAAATTTTCTTACCCAAGGAATGGAAGTATATAGATGCTCATCCAAATGAGCAAATTATAGGAGATACATCAAAAGGAGTTCAAACTCGTTCCTCTTTCAAGAATTTTTGTGCTAACACCGCATTCCTTTCTCAAATCGAACCTAAATGCATTGACGAGGTCTTAAAAGATGATTTTTGGGTTATTGCAATGCAAGAGGAATTAAATCAATTTGAGAGGAATAAGGTATGGAAGCTTGTTCCTAGACCCAGTGACCATTTAGTCATTGGTACTAAATGGGTCTTTAGAAATAAGCAAGACGAAAATGGTATCGTGGTTAGAAATAAGGCTAGATTAGTGGCCAAAGGTTTCAACCAAGAAGAATGTATCGACTACGAAGAAACCTTCGCTCCTGTGGCAAGATTAGAAGCCATTAGGATGCTCCTTGCCTATGCTAGTAGTAATAATTTTAAACTGTTTCAAATGGATGTCAAAAGTGCCTTCTTGAATGGTTTTATTTCCGAAGAAGTATATGTCGAATAACCTCCCAGATTTGAAAATTCTCTTCTTCCTAATCATGTATTCAAATTGACTAAGACTCTCTATGGTTTGAAACAAGCTCCTAGAGCTTGGTATGAAAGGCTTAGTTCCTTTATATTTTAAACAATTTTACCAAAGGCAAGGTTGATACTACATTGTTTATCAAACATTTTGAAAATAATTTTCTTATTGTGTAAATTTATGTTGACGATATTATTTTTGGCTCTTCGGATGAATCACTATGTGAATCATTTGCCAAATGTATGAGTCATGAATTTGAAATGAGTTTAATGGGTGAATTAACCTTCTTTTTAGGATTACAAATCAAACAACTTAGTGATGGTATATTTCTTAACCAATCTAAATATACATTAGAATTGTTAAAATGATTTAACATGGATAATTCAAAAGCAATAAACACCCCTATGAATACTTCGACTAAGTTAGATATGGATGAAAATAGTGAAAATTTCGATCAAAAAACATATAGGGGAATGATAGGTAGTCTACTCTACCTCACCGTGACTAGACTGGATATTATGTTTAGTGTAGGACTTTGAGCTAGGTTTCAATCTAATCCTAAATTATCTTATCTTAAAAGTGTTAAAAGAATATTTAGGTATCTTAAAGGAACTCCAAATCTAGGATTATGGTATCCAAAATCTAAAAATTTTGATTTAATTGCTTATGCAGATGCCGATTTTAGCGGATGTAGGATAGATAGAAAAAGTACATCCGGAACATACCAATTTTTAGGACATGCACTTGTTTCTTGGACTTCCAAGAAACAAAATTCAGTTGCACTATCTACGATGGAAGCCGAATACATTGCTGCAAGTGCATGCTGTGCATAAGTTGTTTGGATGAAAAATACATTAGAAGACTATAAAATTCACTTCAAAAACGTTCCCATAAAATGTGATAATACTAGTGTCATATGTCTTACCAAAAATCCAATTCAGCACTCTAGAACTAAGCATATCGATATTAGGCATCATTTCATACGCGATCATATCCTTAACAATAATGTTGTTTTAGAATTTATTGACACAAAGCATCAATTGGCAGATATTTTTACAAAAGCCTTAAATGAATACCAATTTGAATTCATTATAAGGGAACTAGGCATGTTAAATTATCCCTGAAAATAAGCTTGTTTGAATATATTTTCCGAAAAATGTCTCTTCCTTTTCCGTTCTTCTATGGATTTGACTTCATCATTCTCCTTCGATTCAAAATGACATATTGAAGTACAACTCATTATCTTAACCTATCTTAAGTCAAACACCTCAAAAAAATAAAAAAAACAAAACAAAAGGGGGAAGAAAGAATTTTTCTTTTCTTTTTTCTTCTTCTGCAGCACGCCAGTGGTGGCACCGCCAGAACCAACGGTAGCACCGCCTGAGCGCTTGAGCGCCGCCAGAACCGACGGTGGCACCGCCCGAGACACCCTTTAAATACCTAAGGGTTAGGGTCGGTGGTGACACCGCCCCCAACCCATGAAGGCCCCCCTTAAACTCTCCCAAAAACCTTCCTAACTCTCATTCTAACCTCTATAAATCTTGGAGAGGGATTCTTATTGGTCCAAGCTCTCCATCCTCCAAAAAACACTCCATAAGGTAAAATCCTTCCTTCCTCTTCTTGTTTTACCTACTCATTACAATTTCATATTTTTTTCTCCTATCATCTTGTCTAGATAATGGCTCCTAAGAGATCAAAAGGGAAAAGGATTGAAGGAGATTCATATGATCACGATCTTTTTAGATCCAAAGAAGAGGCTCTTAGGTTTCCAAAATTTGAAACAAGATGTATCCATAAGGGTAAACACGTTGATCTCGATGAACTAGGAGACTTAGAACCCATTAGGTGGTTTGCTCATCTAAAGGCCCTACCTCTCCTACAAATAGATGAACCAATTTATCCTAGGTTAGTTAGGCTCTTTTATGCAAACTTATGGGTAGATAACGATAGCCTAAGTACTTACGTTTTAGGAACACAAATTAGGATTTCTGATAATACTATTTGTGAACTAATTGGAATCACTGAAAAAGATAGGGGCTGCTATTTTAGAGGTAAATGGGATGTTAATATAATCGGAGCAACTTATACCGAAGCTGTCGAAACTATTTTTGCAAACTCGGACCTCGGAATAATACCCAAGAGTTGCGAACACTTACTACCTTTTAACTCTAAGATTCTTCATCATATCATAACAAGCATACTATTCCCTAAGCAATTTCATCTTGATGAAATGAGTCTAATAGAGATAAGCATCATGTATTGGATTATGATCGGTCAACATAACTGTTTTGGATATTCAATATGGCAACACATGTAGGATATTATAGCTAAAGATACTATGTTGATATATGGGGGGTTAATCACTAGATTTCTTTTTGCCTATGACATTTGCATCCCACCCGATGAAGAAACAATTCAAAGTGATAGATGCACATCATCAATAAAAATCTACTAAAAAGACTTAGGTGCACATTTAACAATGAAATATGGGTGAGGCAACCTAGAAGGACTGATCCTATTCCTCCACCAGTAGAACAACCAAAAACACCAATTTTTAGGGGAAATGAATCTCCTCCTCCTAGTCCCTTTGGCACAACACCTTCAGCTCCTGTTTCATCCTCTGAAGGATTCATTATGGCAGAACTGTCTCAGATCAAATTCCAACAAGACCAACTCAAATCGTAGTAAGAACAAATTCAACCCCAGCAAATTGAAATTTTGAAGGAACTATGACAAATGAATCAAAAAATAAATGTTATGTATCAGCACTATGGATTACCTCCTAAGGATTAATTGATGTATCTTTTTATTCTGTTCTGTTTACTCTTAATATCAAGTTCGAAGCTTATCATCTTTTGAACGAAAACTGAACCTTCCTTTTAGATGTATTTTTAAAATTTTGGATATATGCTGATTTTTTTTTCTGGATGAATGCTGATTTTTTTTAGATGAATTCTGGATAAATATTTTTGGCAGATTTGAATGATTAATCTTACTGATTTTATGATCACAAATTGTGTGCTTCAAAGTCTCATCTCCTTTTTGTTGATGACAAAGGGGAAGAAAAGTGATGACTTGTACCATTTTGATAGCATGACTTATATGAATTACAAAAGCTTGTGTGATACGAATGTTATGCCTTGTAAAATCTTTAAGAATATCGTAAGATTGATTGATCATATTGAAAGCATGCCTTACATCTATATCATGAAATTCATGTTAAAAATCTTGATCTCCTATCGTAGTAAAAATCGTCCCTTATCATTCGACTTGAAAATGATTTTCATTGAAGTTTCGTATTTACTATTGCTTAATGAGAATAACGATAAGTTCTACGGTTAGAACTTATCGATTTATGTTTGAATTCAATGGGATGGAATTCAAGTGTTTTTATCTTCCCATAATATGACATATAGATAGGGGGAGTTACGTTTAACTCCGTCATCAATTGATTGTCATCATCAAAAAGGGAGAGATTATTGAATCTCGGATTTTGATGATAAAATCAATTGATGGGTTAATTGATCTAATCCATATTATTGAGTTAAGTGTGCAGGATTAACTACGATAACCAGAAAATATAAAGCAAGAATACCGGACTCAAGTTCGATGGACGTTTAAGAGTCCGAAGAATCATCGAAGATGCTGCAGGAACCAATAGAGAAGAAATCAGGAACTTGTCGGAATTTTCGGAAGTTCGCTAAAGAGATCGTCAAAGGTTCGCGGAGATCACCGAGAAGGCTCGGCTACTCGTTGAAGTCGTCACAAGATCGGGAGCCTGCTGGGAGTCCATCAGAAGAAATCCGAGGGCATATCGGAAGTTCGTCGGAAAGCTCGCCGGAACAAGACTCGATGTTCACGGTTTAAAACTTGCTTGGGATGTTTTAGTTATGTAGTTCACATGTAATTAGGATTGAGATTAAAAGATAATCCTATATCCTGGTTATGTGCCAATTGGGCCCAAAATTAGACTTGGTTTGGGCAGAACTTAAAGCCCAACCTGTGAACCGAAGGGTCTAGTGGTGGGACCGCTAGACTGGGCGGTGGCACCGCCCAGCCCCTGAGAGCAAGGCGGTAGCACCGCTTGGCTGGGCGGTGGGACCGCTAGTACATTGTCAGTGTCAGACACTGACAAGCGGTGGCACCGCCAATATCGGGAACCAAAGAGAATTCAAATTTTGGAGCCCAAATTTGAATCATCTTAAGGCCTATAAATACCCCTCAATTCTCAGCTGAGATTACAATTTTTTGTGAAGTAATTGATTGAGAGAAAGGTCTTAGAAAAGTCTTAGCAAGTCTTGTTTTCAATTTGCTAGAGTGTTCACCTCCTTCTTTCTTGCTGAAAATTTGTAAGAGTGTGAACCGCTTGTAAAAAGTTGTAAGAGGGGTATTTGCCCTTCCCCTTCAAGAAATTTGCTAGTGGAAGGTGGAAGCCTCATCGAAGAGGGCCTCGTAAGTGGATGTAGGTCATTTGACCGAACCACTTTAAAATCGGCGTGATCTCTGGTTTGCATTTCATTATTGCTATTTACATTACTACAAACCTTCTTACGTGCTTTATTTCCTCATTACCTTTGCTGCATACCTTTACAAACACGCGTTCAAGTTAAGCTTTTCAAGTTCGGTTTTTATTGTATCAAAAGATTTGTCGAAACCCCTCTCTTAGTGCCGCTCCGATCCTAACAATTGGTATCAGAGCTAGACTCACTCTCATATTTGGTTTGATACCCAAGAGAGATGGCTTACTCCGGCATACATGAGGGTCATTCTATCACACGTCCTCCCATGTTTAATGGGTCGGATTATACTTATTGGAAGACTCGTATGAGGATCTTCCTCATTTCCATGGATTTCGAGCTTTAGTCTATTGTTGAAAACAGATTTCAAAAATCTTCTCTTCCGATGAGCGAATGGAATGAATCGGAGAAGAAGGTTTTTGCTTTAAATGCAAAGGCTATGAATGCCTTGTTTTGTGCACTAGACAAAAATGAATTTAATCAAGTTTCAATTTGTGATTCGGCTTTTGATATTTGGAGAACTCTTGAGGTGACTCATGAAGGCACTAGCCGAGTGAAAGAGTCCAAAATCAACATCCTTGTGCACTCTTGCGAACTTTTCTGAATGAAACCAAGTGAGTCCATCAGAGACATGTACACCCGGTTCACGGATGTCATCAATGGACTCAAAGCTCTTGGTAAAGATTTTACTAACTTTGAACTAGTAATAAAATCTTAAGATCCCTCCTTAAAAGTTGGGATCCAAAAGTTACGGTCATTCAAGAGGCCAAAGACCTTAAAACATTCTCTCTTGAAGAACTTATTGGGTCTCTAATGACCTACGAAATGACTTGTCAAGCTCATGACGAGCTCGAGAACCCCCTTCCAAAGAATAGGAAGGATATGGCATTCACATCACAAGAAGATCACTTGAAAGGAACATCAAGTGATGAGGACAGTGACAATGACATTGTACTTTTGACTCAAAAATTTTAAAAATATTTAAGAAACAATAAATTTAAAAATAATACAAAAAAATAAATTTCAACACAAGAAGGACCAAGTGATTTGCTATGATTGCAAAAAACCGGGATACTACAAGAACGATTGTCCTCAAGCCAAAAAGAGAACATCAAAGATTACAACTTTTTGTGAAGCAATTAATTGAGAGAAAGGTCTTAGAAAAGTCTTAGCAAGTCTTGTTTTCAATTTGCTAGAGTGTTCATCTCCTTTCTTGCTGAAAATTTGTAAGAGTGTGAACCGCTTGTAAAAAATTGTAAGAGGGGTATTTGCCCTTCCCCTTCAAGAAATTTGCTAGTGGAAGATGGGAGCCTCATCGAAGAGGGCATCGCAAGTGGATGTAGGTCATTTGACCGAATCACTTTAAAATCGACGTGATCTATGGTTTGCATTTCGTTATTTCTATTTACATTACTGCAAACCTTCTTACGTGCTTTATTTCCTCATTACCTTTGCTGCATACCTTTACGAACACGCGTTCAAGTTAAGCTTTTCAAGTTCGTTTTTATTGTATCAAAAGATTTGTCGAAACCAAAATTTTAATCCGTTATACTAATTCACCCCCCCTCTTTTAGTGCCGCTCCGATCCTAACAATTGATATCAAAGCTAGGCTCAGTCTCATATTTGGTTTGATACCCAAGATAGATGGCTTACTCCGGCATACATGAGGGTCATTCTATCACACATCCACCCATTTTTAATGGGTCGGATTATACTTATTTGAAGACTCGTATGAGGATCTTCCTCGTTTCCATGGATTTCGAGCTTTGGTCTATTGTTGAAAATGGATTTCAAAAATCTTCTCTTCCGATGAGCGAATGGAATGAATCGGAGAAGAAGGTTTTTGCTTTAAACGCAAAGGCTATGAATGCCTTGTTTTGTGCACTAGACAAAAATGAATTTAATCGTGTTTCAATTTGTGATTCGGCTGTTGATATTTGGAGAACTCTTGAGGTCACTCATGAAGGCACTAGCCAAGTGAAAGAGTCCAAAATCAACATCCTTGTACACTCTTACGAACTTTTTCGAATGAAACCAAGTGAGTCCATCGGAGACATATACACTCGATTCACGGATGTCATCAATGGACTCAAAGCTCTTGGTAAAGATTTTACTAACTTTGAACTAGTAACTAAAATCTTAAGATCCCTCCCTAAAAGTTGGGATCCAAAAGTTATGGCTATTCAAGAGGCCAAAGACCTTAAAACATTCTCTCTTGAAGAACTTATTGGATCTCTAATGACCTACGAAATGACTTGTCAAGCTCATGACGAGCTCAAGAACCCCCTTCCAAAGAATAGGAAGGATATGGCATTCACATCACAAGAAGATCACTTGAAAGGAACATCAAGTGATGAGGACAGTGACAATGACATTGCACTTTTGAATCAAAAATTTAAAAAATATTTAAGAAAGAATAAATTTAAAAATAATACAAAAAATAAATTTCAACACAAGAAGGACCAAGTGATTTGCTATGATTGCAAAAAATCGGGACACTACAAGAACGATTGTCCTCAAGCCAAAAAGAGAACATCAAAGATTACAACTTTTTGTGAAGCAATTGATTGAGAGAAAGGTCTTAGAAAAGTCTTAGCAAGTCTTGTTTTCAATTTGTTAGAGTGTTCATCTCCTTCTTTCTTGCTGAAAATTTGTAAGAGTGTGAACCGCTTGTAAAAAGTTGTAAGAGGGGTATTTGCCCTTCCCCTTCAAGAAATTTGCTAGTGGTAGGTGGGAGCCTCATCGAAGGGGGCCTCGCAAGTGGATGTAAGTCATTTGACCGAACCACTTTAAAATCGGCGT
This sequence comes from Musa acuminata AAA Group, assembly GCF_036884655.1. NCBI lineage: Eukaryota > Viridiplantae > Streptophyta > Magnoliopsida > Zingiberales > Musaceae > Musa > Musa acuminata. Next base: position 13,812,885 of record NC_088347.1, on the reverse strand, counting down.
GATCTCTGGTTTGCATTTCATTATTGATATTTACATTACTACAAACCTTCTTACGTGCTTTATTTCCTCATTACCTTTGCTACATATCTTTACGAACACGCGATCAAGTTAAGCTTTTTAAGTTCGGTTTTTATTGTATCAAAAGATTTGTCGAAACCAAAATTTTAATCCGCTGCACTAATTCACCCCCCTCTCTTAGTGCCACTCCGATCCTAACAGACACCATATGAGATATAGAAAGGGAAGAAGCCTGATCTTAAGGTGGTTATGATTTGAGGCTGCCTTGTCCATGTTAAAAGACACAACACCGATAAGTTAGAATAAAGGACAGAGTGATGCAAATTTATGAGATACCCCAAGGAAATTTGTGGGTATTTTTTCTATCATCTCGAGGACCAAAAGGACTTTGTAGCTAATAGAGCAGTGTTTCTTGAGAAGGAACACATTCTTGGCGGAGATAGTGGGAGAATGATAGAGTTGAGCGAGGTTGGAGAACCAAGCTCAAGCACCACTCTACAGCTCGAGTCTGTTCAGGTACCTAATACACAAGTTTCAACTTTACGTATGTTTGATAGAGTATCCCATCCTCCTGAGAGATATGTGGGACATATTAGAGGAGAGGATATTGAGGATATTGATCCTCAGACCTACGAGGAGGCTATTATGAGTATAGACTCCGGGAAGTGGCAAGAAGCCAAAAATTCTGAGATGGATTCTATATACTCCAACAAGATTTGGAACCTAGTTGATATGCCCGAAGGTATTGTACCCATCGGTTGTAAGTGGATCTTTAAAAAAAAGATCGGAGCAGATGGAAAGATAGAGACCTATAAAGTAAGGCTAGTGGCTAAGGGGTATCGCCAAAGGCAAGGTGTTGACTATGACGAAACCTTCTTACCCGTAGCAATGCTGAAATCCATCAGAATTCTATTAGCTATTGCAGCACACTATGATTATGAGATCTGGCAGATGGATGTGAAAACGACATTCCTCAATGGGAACCTCGAGGAGGAGGTGTATATGATGCAACTTGAGGGATTCATGTCCAAGAACTGCCCAAATAAGGTGTGTAGTTTGCTTAGATCCATTTATGGACTAAAGCAAGCTTCCCGAAGTTGGAACATAAGATTTGATGAGGCAATTAGATCTTATGACTTCGTTAAGAACGAAGATGAGCCTTGTGTGTACAAGAAGGTAAGTGAGAGCGCTATCACCTTTTTGGTGTTATATGTGGATGACATTCTGATCATTGGGAATGACGTAGGAATGCTATCCATGGTAAAGGCTTGGTTATCTAGACACTTCTACATGAAGGACTTAGGGGAAGCATCCTATATCTTGGGGATTCGAATCTATAGAGATAGATACAAAAGAATGCTTGGCTTGTCCCAGTCCAGGTACATAAAAACCATTATTAAAAGGTTTAGCATGGAAAATTCCAAGAGAGGTCTCATACCGATGAGATATGGGATATTGCTTTCTACGAGTATATCCCCAAAGACTCCAAAAGAAAGGGCGAACATGGATATGATACCTTATGCCTCAGCAATAGGGTCTATCATGTATGCCATGCTATGTACTAGGCCTGATATAGCACATGCTCTAAGTGTCACGAGCAGGTATCAAGCGAATCCACTGGAAAGCAGTAAAGTATATCCTTTAAGTACTTAAGAAGGACTAAGGATCTTTTACTAGTATATGGAGGTAATAGCCTTAAGGTTGAAGGCTACACGGACTCAAGCTTTTAGTCTGATGTCGATGATAGTAAGTCGAATTCAGGGTATGTGTACACCTTGAATGGAGGAGTAGTGTGCTGGAAGAGTTCCAAGCAAGAGACTACTACTGACTCGACCATAGAGGCGGAGTACATTGCTGCATCAAATGCAGCAAAGGAGGGAGTTTGGGTGAAGAAGTTCATCACAGAATTGAGAGTCGTGCCAGGTAGCGAGGAGTCGATCTCTTTATATTGCGACAACAACAGGGCGATTACTCAAGCGAAGGAACCTAGGTCTCATCAGAAATCTCAACATGTTCTGAGGAGGTTCCACCTTATCAAAGAGATCGTAACCCGAGGAGATGTTGCAATGGAAAGAGTTCCATCCGACGATAACATTGCAGATCCACTAACAAAGTCGTTGTCTCAGATTGTCTTTAAGCGTCACTATTGAATCTCAGATTTTGATGATGACGTCAATTGTCATTTGTTATCTAATCTATATATTGAGATAAGTGTGCAGGATTAACTACGATGAAAGTAAGATATGCAGCAGGAGTTACGCTAGAGTCAAGACAATGATCACGTTGGGAGTTCGAGAGTTCGACGGAAGTTCGAAAAGTCGTTGGAGGTTCTGCGGGAACAAATCTGAGAAGTCCATGAGCTTGCCAAAGAAGCTCATCGAAACTCACTAAGTGGATCGTCGCAAGTCCAGGAGTTTTCCGAAAGTCCGCAGGAGCATCACCGAGGGTTCATCAGATGATCGACGGAAGTTCGCCGGAAGCTCGCCGGAAGAAGCGATTGACGCACCGGAGCAAGTTACAGTAAATATCTTAGGAAAAATTGTAGTTAGCATAATGATTAAGTTGGAAATGGGAGGTGATCCCATTAACTTAATCTTGGAGCAATTGGGCCCTTGAAAAACCCAAATTGGGCCGAATGGATCAACCCATTCAGACCCTGATTTCTGCCAGGCGGTTGAACCGCCCAAGCCAGGAGGTGGCATCGCCTGGGCTAAGTCTCCGAGCGAGACTGGGCGGTGTAACCGCCCCAGCTAGGAGGTGGCACTACTCGGGCTCAGTCTCCGAGTGAGACTGGGCGGTGCAACCTCCCCTGACAGAGGTGGCACCGCCTGGGCTCGGTCTCCGAGCTTTGGCTGAGCGGTGCAACCACCTCAGTCAGGAGGTGGCACCGCCTGAGCTCGGTCTTCGAGCTCTGGCAGGAGATGCAACCGCCCCTGACAGGAGGTGGCACTGCCTAGAGGCTCAGTCTTCGAGCTTTGCTAGGCGGTGTAACCGCTCCAGTCAGGAGGTGCAACCGTCAAATCCCAGAATTCCGGGAATTGACAGTTTTGAGCTCCAAATTCAAACTGGGTTGGGGCCTATAAATACCCAACCCATTCAGCACTGAAAGGGCACAAAATATACACCGAAATCCTAATCTTGTTCTGTGATTTTTAGAGTTCAAAATTGTTGTAAAGGCCAAAAGTTCTTCTCCCTCTTTTCTTCCAAGTTCTAAGCTTTAAAGAGATGAGAGAAAATTCTGTAAGAGTTGTCTCCTAAGCCCGTCAAAAGGAGTGAAACTGTAAAAGGGTGGTTGGCCTTCGCCTATTGAAGGAAGGCCTCTAGTTGACGTCGGTGACCTCGTCGATGGAGGAAGCCAAAAGTGGAGTAGGTCAAGATTGACCGAACCACTCTAAATCTTGGTTTGCATTTACTTTGAGCATATTATCTTTACTGCAAACCTCCTCTAAAGCATACTGCTTTCTGCATATATACGATCGGGTTTCAAGCTTTGCACTTTTCGAATCGGCGTTTAGACATAAAATAGTTTCATCGTACGATCATCATATTTATGTTTGCGTTTACGTTTTGATTTCTATCACAACTGCAAACTGCCTTTATATCCTTGCTTAAACTGCATCTCTCTTAATCAAGTGATTTACGAATCAGAATTTAGACGTAAAGCAATTTTTTCGTACGAATATCATACTTCAGTTTGCGCCTACTATCTGATTAGAATCATAACTGCAAACTGCATTTATATCTCTACTGCATCTCGCTTAAACAAAAGTTAAAGTGATTTACGAATCGACTTTCTTACCAAAATCACTTTTAACGAATGAACGCAGATTTTATTTTTCGTAGAAGGTTTTCCGCTGCACTAATTCACCCCCCTCTTAGTGCTCTGGATCCTAACAATTGGTATCAGAGCGGGGTTAATTCTCAAACGGATTAAAACCCAAGAGAGATGGCATACACCAGAAACCAAGAGGGTCATTCTATTACACATCCACCCATGTTCAATGGGACGGACTACACCTATTGGAAGACCCGAATGAGGATCTTTCTTATTTCTATGGATTTTGAACTTTGGAATCTTGTCGAAAATGGATTTTCGAAGTCTTCTCTTCCAATGATCGATTGGAATGAATTGGAGAAGAAGGCTTTCACTCTTAATGCAAAGGCTATGAATGCCTTATTTTGTGCACTTGATAAAAACGAGTTCAACCGTGTTTCGGTTTGTGAAACTGCATTTGATATTTGGCATACACTCGAAGTGACTCACGAAGGCACAAGTAGAGTGAAAGAGTCAAAAATTAATCTTTTGTTACATTCTTTCGAACTTTTCCGGATGAAACCGAGTGAGACTATTGGCGACATGTTTACTCGTTTCACGGATGTCGTCAACGGTCTAAAATGACTCAGAAAAAGTTTTTCGGATTTTGAGCTCGTAAATAAGATTCTAAGATCCCTTCCTAAGAGTTGGGATCCTAAAGTCACTGCTATTCAAGAGGCGAAAGATCTAAACAACTTCCCTCTTGAAGAACTAATCGGGTCATTAATGACTTATGAGATGACTTGCAAAGCTCATGAAGAGCAAGAAGACATCCTTCCAAAAAACAGGAAGGATATGGCACTTAGAACTTCAGAAGACCACTTGAGAGAAAACTCAAGTGATGAGGACTGTGACGATGACTTGGCACTTCTAACAAGAAATTTTAAAATATTTATTAAAAGAAACAAGTTTAAGAATGACACAAAAAATAAACTTGAACCCAAGAAGGACCAAGTTATTTGCTATGAGTGCAAGAAGCCAAGACACTACAAGCGTGATTGTCCCCAAGTCAAAAAGAAAATATCAAAGAAGAAGGCGCTCAAAGCAACATGGGATGACTCGAGCACATCCGAAGAAGAGGAGTCCAACACCGAGCAAGTTGCTCATTACGCCTTAATTACCATCGGAGAGGAGGTAACGAATTTAATAGATGCAGATTTATCATTTGATGAATTATTAAATGCCTTCCATGATTTATTTGATGAATGTAAGATTATTAGTAGAAAATATAAATTGCTAAAAAAGGAGCATGATAGTCTTACTTATAATTTCGATAAGTTAAAAGCTGAATATCATGATAGTTTAGGTTCATGCATAAAATATCATGATCTAGAAACTCTCCACAAGAAAAACTTGCTACTTAAGGACACCTTGAAGAAATTCGAGGTTGGAAGCAAGTCCTTGAACATGATCCTTGCAAACAAGGGTCACGTTCCCAAAAGAAGAGGAATCAGATTTGTGAGAAGTCCTCACCAAAATCCAACCACCTTCATAAAAGGCCCTATCTTATATGTTTGACACCAAGACAAATGTAACTTTTGTTGCAAACTTGGACACAAAACGTATTATTGTCCATTCAAGAAAATTAGTCCGAACAAATTAATTTGGGTTCCTAAAAGAACCATGATAAATTCTATGCAACATGATAAACAATGTAGATCTATTTTTGAGGCACCCAAAAGCAAATGGGTACCTAAAGATCATCCTTTCTTGTAGAAACCTATACCATTGCAAGCTAGGAGCAAGAGATGGTACATTGATATTGGATGCTCAAGGCATATGACCGGAGATCCATCTCAATTCTCTAAGCTCACTAGCATAGACGAAGGCTATGTCACCTTCCGAGACAACAACAAGGGTAAAATCATTGGCAAATGAACCATAGGTAACAAATCCAACTTCTTTATTGAAGATGTTTTGTTAGTTGGTGGTTTAAAACATAACCTCTTGAGCATTAGTCAATTATGTGATAAACGATATATTGTCAGATTCGAATCTAATGCTTGCATCATTGAAAAACCACACAAAAACACGTCTATGATTGCATTAAAACAAAATAACGTATACACTATTGACATCAATGATTTGTGTAATGAAATGTGTTTTTCGGTTTTGAATGAGGATGCTTGGCTATGGCATAGAAGATTAGGTCATGCTAGCATGAAACTAATCACTCAAATATCATCTACATAACTTGTAAGAGGTATTCCTCATATCAAGTTCATCAAAGAGAATGTATGTGATGCTTGCCAATTAGGTAAATAAATTAAGGGCAGTTTCAAATCTAAGAATCAAATAAGCACCTCTAGGCCCTTACAATTGAACCATATGGACTTGTTCAGACCAATCTCTACATCAAGCCTAGGAGGTAGCAAATACGCCTTCGTCATTGTGGATGACTATAGAAGATACACATGGACTTACTTCTTAAAATAGAAAAATGAATGCTTTAGATATTTTACCAAGTTTTGTAAACTTGTTTAGAATGAGAAGGGTTTTATGATTTCGTCAATTAGAAGTGATCACGGTGGTGAATTTCAAAACCATGATTTCCAAGAATTTTATGAACTCAATGGATACAACCATAATTTCTCAACTCCTAGAAATCCTCAACAAAATGGAGTACTAGAAAGAAAAAATTAAAATTTACAAGAAATGGCAAGAACTATGTTGAATGAACATAGCCTACCCAAATATTTTTGGGCTGAAGCCCTAAATACTGCATGCTATATTTTGAATAGAGTTCTAGTAAGACCCTTACTCACCAAAAATCCCTATGAGTTATGGAACAACAAAAAACCCAATGTTTCATATTTTAAAGTCTTTGGGTGTAAGTGTTTTATCTTGAATGAAAAGGATAACTTAGGAAATTTTGATGCTAAATCCGATGAAGGAATCTTTCTTGGTTATTCTTCGGTTTCTAAAGCCTTTCATATCTTCAATAAAAGAACTTTAATTATTGAAGAATCCATTCATGTTGTTTTCAATGAGATTTTCGAAATCAGGAAAAACGATTTTGATGATGATGTTAATTTTGATTCCTTGAATTTAAATGAAACCCCGTCTCCAACTAGCAACTTGGATGCATCCACTTCTGAAATATCCTTACCCAAGGATTGGAAATATGTAGATGCTCATCCTAAGGAGCTAATCTTAGGAGACACATCAAAGGGGGTTCAAATACGTTCTTCTCTTAAAAATTTTTGTTCCAACGCCGCATTTCTCTCCTAAATTGAACCTAAATGTGTTGACGAAGCCATGAAAGATGATTCATGGATTATCGCAATGCAAGATGAATTAAATCAATTTGAGAGAAATGAGGTGTGGAAGCTTGTTCCTAGGCCAAATAACCATTTAGTTATTGGTACTAAATGGGTTTTTAGAAACAAGCAAGATGAATATGGTATCGTGGTTAGAAACAAGGCTAGATTAGTGGCCAAAAGTTTCAACCAAGAAGAAGGTATCGATTACGAAGAAACCTTCGCTCCTATGGCTCGATTAGAAGCCATAAGGATGCTCCTTGCCTACGTTAGTAGTAATAATTTTAAGTTATTTCAAATGGATGTTAAAAGCGCTTTTCTTAATGGCTTTATTTCCGAAGAAGTCTATGTTGAACAACCTCCTGGATTTGAAAATAATAGCCTCCCTAATCATGTGTTTAGATTAACTAAAGCTCTCTATGGTTTAAAACAAGCTCCGAGGGCTTGGTATAAGAGACTTAGTTCTTTTCTTATCGAAAATAATTTCACAAAAGGCAAGGTTGATACTACATTGTTCATCAAGAATTTTGAAAATGATTTTCTCATTATTCATATTTATGTTGATGATATTATCTTTGGTTCTACGAATGAATCTCTTTGTGAATCTTTTGCTAAAACTATGAGTCTTGAATTCGAAATGAGTTTAATGGGAGAATTAACATTCTTCTTAGGCTTACAAATCAAACAACTAAGCAATGACATCTTTATTAGTCAAACTAAATATGCTATGAATTTGATAAAAAAGTTTAATATGAATAACTCAAAAGCTATTAACACTCCTATGAGCACCTCCACTAAGTTAGAAATCGATGAAAATGGAGAAAGCTTCGATCAAAAAACTTATAGGGGCATGATAGGAAGTTTACTTTACCTCACTACAACTAGACCAGATATCATGTTCAGTGTAGGACTTTGTGCTAGATTTCAATCAAACCCTAAGATATCTCATCTCAAAGTAGTTAAAATAATACTTAGATATCTTAATGGTACCACAAATCTAGGATTATGGTACCCAAAATCAAAGAATCTTGAGTTAATTGCTTATACTGATGCGGACTTTGCTGACTGTAAACTAGATAGAAAAAGCACATCAGGAACATGTCAATTTTTAGGACATGCCCTTGTTTCCTGGTCATCTAAGAAACAAAACTCGATTGCACTATCAACAACCGAAGCTGAATATATTACAGCAAGTGCATGCTGTGCACAAGTTGTATGGATGAAAAACACCTTAGAAGATTATAAAAATCATCTTAAAAATATTCCCATTAAATGTGATAACACAAGTGCAATATGCTTAACGAAGAATCCTATACAACACTCAAGAACAAAACATATTGATATTAGACATCACTTTATACGAGATCATGTTACTAATTATAATGTAATCATAGAGTTCATTGATACTAAACATCAACTAGCTGATATTTTTACAAAACCTCTAAATGAAGAACAATTTGATTTCATAAGAAGAGAATTAGGAATGATGATGTGTCCGAATACATAAACTAGTTAAAATTATCTTTCGGACTTTATTGAATGATCAAATCACTTGATTAACATGTTGGGAATTATGTGCTTGTTTTGTCTTCATGATTGTATTTGAAATCAATAGCATAGTCTTGTCTGAATGAATGAAAGTATTAATTTCATTTTCGGATTCGCTTAACAATTGGTATCCTAAAAATCAGATTTTCTCATACACATATTATATGAAAAATATTTTTCTAAAATTGATTTGATGAAATGATTCCTGCTTATGAATTCCATCTTGAAATATGGATGATAGTATTTTTACTTGCAAAGATTTGTTTCACATACATATCTTGATACCTGTAAAAATGAAGCATGATTCAATCTCTCATCGACTTTAACTTCATGAGTTGATCTCTCATCGGTTTTAACTTCACTCAAAGTAAACTCACAAATAGCTGGTATGACAAATAGCCTTCCTCCTTCATGCAAAAAGATTATAACAAATAAAAAGGAAGAAGTATTCAAAGCAATCTATATATCATGCTTTCCTTTATATGCTTAGAAAATAACATGTGAAGGCATGAACAACTATCACGCTTATGCTCAAAATTCGCTTATTGTTCTCCTGCTATCACAATTACCATGCTTTTTGTTGATGACAAAGGGGGAGAAATATATGAGTATTAATGTCATGCTTGCATCACCGAGAAATATATGAGTATTAATGTCATGCTTGCATCACCAAGAGATATATGAATTGATGCTATGATTGTTATAATTTGCATTCTGTCTTGTTTGTATCATGTAATGATATCAAAATCTTACTTCGCAGTTTTACATATTGATATCTTACAATATGATGAATTGCTACTATTACCATTATTCAAACCTGTTATGTAAAATTTGAAAATGAATGTCAAGCCTTGACATCATCTTTAGAGAGAAACATCATGATGGGAGTATTGATAAGTTTAAATGATTTTAACTTATCAATATGTCTCTTGAATTCAAAGGTTTTGAATTCAAGAATGACTTATCTCAAGTATGGCATATAGACAGGGGGAGTTAAGGTTAACTCCATTATCAATTGATTGTCATTATCAAAGAGGGAGAGATTGTTGAATCTCGGATTTTGATGATGAAGTCAATTGTCATTTTTTATCTAATCTATATGTTGAGATAAGTGTGCAGGATTAACTACGATGAAAGTAAGATATGCAGTAGGAGTTGCGCCGGAGTCAAGACAATGATCACGTTGGGAGTTCGAGAGTTCGACGGAAGTTCGGACAGTCGTCGGAGGTTCTACGGGAACAAATCCGAGAAGTCCATGAGCCTACCAAAGAAGCTCATCGGAACTCGCCAAATGGATCATCGCAAGTCCAGGAGTTTTCCGGAAGTCCGTAGGAGCATCACCGAGGGTTCATCGGATGATCGACGGAAGTTCGCCGGAAGCTCGCCGGAAGAAGCGATTGACGCACTGGAGCAAGTTGCAGTAAATATCTTAGGAAAAATCGTAGTTAGCACAATGATTAAGTTAGAAATGGGAGGTGATCCCATTAACTTAATCTTGGGGCAATTGGGCCCCTGAAAAACCCAAATTGGGCCGAATGGATCAACTTATTCGGACCCTGATTTCTATCAGGCGGTTGAACCGCCCAAGCCAGGAGGTGGCACCGCCTAGGCTAAGTCTCCGAGCGAGACTGGGCGGTGCAACCACCCCAGCCAGGAGGTGGCACCGCCTGGGCTTAGTCTCCGAGCGAGACTGGGCAGTGCAACCTCCCCTGACAAAGGTGGCACCGCCTGGGCTCGGTCTTTGAGCTCTGGCTGAGCAGTGCAACCGCCTTAGTCAGGAGGTGGCACCGCCTGAGCTCAGTCTTCGAGCTCTGGCAGGAGGTGCAACTGCCCCTGACAGGAGGTGGCACTGCCCAGAGGCTCAGTCTTCGAGCTCTGCCAAGTGGTGCAACCGCTCCAGTCAGGAGGTGCAACCACCAGATCCCGGAATTCCGGGAATTGACAGTTTTGAGCTCCAAATTCAAACTGGGTTGAGGCCTATAAATACCCCACCCATTTAGCACTGAAAGGGCACAGAATATACATCGAAATCCTGATCTTGTTCTGTGATTTTTAGAGTTCAAAATTGTTGTAAAGGCCAAAAGTTCTTCTCCCTCTTTTCTTCCAAGTTCTGAGCTTTAAAGAGAGGAGAGAAAATTCTGTAAGGGTTGTCTCCTAAGCCCATCAAAAGGAGTGAAACTGTAAAAGGGTGGTTGGCTTTCCCCTATTGAAGGAAGGCCTCTAGTTGACGTCGGTGACCTCGTCGGTGGAGGAAGCCAAAAGTGAAGTAGGTCAAGATTGACCGAACCACTCTAAATCTCGGTTTGTATTTACTTTGAGCATATTATCTTTACTGCAAACATCCTCTAAAGCTTACTGCTTTCTGCACATATTCGATCGGGTTTCAAGCTTTGCACTTTCTGAATCGACGTTTAGGCATAAAATAGTTTCATCGTATGATCATCATATTTCTATTTGCATTTACGTTTTGATTTCTATCACAACTGCAAACTGCCTTTATATCCTTGCTTAAACTACATCTCGCTTAATCAAGTGATTTACGAATCAGCATTTAGACGTAAAGCAATTTTTTCGTACGAATATCATACTTCAGTTTGCGCCTACTATCTGATTAGAATCATAACTGCAAACTGCATTTATATCTCTGCTGCATCTCGCTTAAACAAAAGTTAAAGTGATTTACGAATCGACTTTCTTACCAAAATCACTTTTAACGAACGAACGTAGATTTTATTTTTCGTAGAAGGTTTTTTGCTGCACTAATTCACCCCCCCTCTTAGTGCTCTTGATCCTAATAGTCACAGGGGTCTGATGGGGATCAGACACATAGGTGATTGGCTTTAGGTCAAGTGGGAGATTGCTAGTCATAGGTACCCAGCAAGCCAATCACGTGAGTGATGGCAGGTGTGACTTGATACAGAATCCTTTTGCTTATTATATTTTGGCATATATCATTTTATAACTATTGCATATATGCATATATATATTGTGATGTACTTAGATTTGTGCAATGGGAATCGGATCGTGATGAGATCACGATAATGAGATCGATTCACCTTTAAACACATATCTTAAATAATCCCGTTCAAAGGTTACTCGAGAGGGACATCGTGATAACCGGACATACTAGTGTGTTGTATACCCGTCTATATGATGGATGCAGTTGGTCTCATAGCTACTCGTGTAGGGACACTAGGGATACAGTACAGGTGCTCATTGGAGAATGAGTTCACTGATTGATCCGCTTATGGAATGTTGGATGGTTGATGATGCCTTATTGTCAGACAGTGATTACGTAGTCCTAGTGGTGTATCGAGTCTTTAAACTTGAGATGCCAAGGATGTCCTGTATGAGTGCTCCACTCTTTGATACCAGACTTATAGGTTTGGCTATCCCAGATCTAATACAACTAGTCATTGAGAGTGGTAGTCGACCTTACGAGGGCTATTGAGTGTCGATAGAGGATCATCCACTCTCGGCATCATGAGAGGAATATCCCATATGTTCTTGCTCAGACAAATCCCTGGCCAGGGTCATTCGGGTTGAGAGAGAAAGAGTTCTCCGGGAGAATCCGATTAGACCGAGACTCGAGTAGAAACCGTATGGTTTAACAACACCATGCTCAATATACGGTCTCTAGGATATTAGATGGATGAGGGACTATAGGTACACGGTAATTGATGATAGACAGGTCCAATGGATTAGATTCCCTTGTATCGTCTGGGGACTACGGCGTAGTGGCCTCGTATGTCCGTAGTCGATGAGTCAAGTGAATTATTATAGAGATAATAATTCACTGAGTTAGAAGGAGTTCTGACAGGTATGACTCACGGCCAGCTCGATATTGGGCCTAGAGGATCACACACATATGGTAGGCATTGCGATGAGTAGAGGTTCGGATATGAGATATCCGACGGAGCCCTTGTCTTATTGGATATCCAATAACCCTCTGAATTATTGGATCCCATGGACGAGATCCAATAAGAGCCCATGAGAGATTATTGGATAGAGATACACTAATCTAAAAGGCTTGGGTTATTGGATGCAAATCCAATACCCACTAGGGGAGGATCCATTATGGTTTGACAGGGACCTCTATAAATAGGAGGGATTTAGAGCCTCATAGGCTAGAGCCTTTGCTTGCCTCTCCTATTCTCTTTCCCCTCTCCACCTCAGAGTCGGCTTGGAGTTTTGAGGAGCGTCATCGCAGCCCTGTTGTGTGGATTACTGCTAGAGAAGAGGACGCTTGACCTCCTTCACCCTCTCTTAAGGATCTGTAAGGAAACAGGAATATACGATCTCCCTAGGTAACACAATCTACCCTATACGTAGTTTTTAAGTTTCGCGGATTTTGTGCACCAATCTTTGCACGACGACGAACATCTCTTTGGGAATAGGGGATTTTATTTTTCTTATTCTTCCGCTGCGCATGTGATGTCGTCCCCAAGATTTCCCATCAGATCTTCGCCTATTGAAAGAAGATCGTTAGTGGATGCTGGTGGCATTGACGGAAGAGGAATCAACGGAGTGGATGTAGGTCACGACGACCAAATTACTATAAAAATCTAGTTTACATTTACTTCTTGCTATTTACCTTTAATTGCAAACTGAATTCTTACTTTCACTATGGTTCCGTACGTTTTCAAGTCAAGCATCTTTACGATTCTGGTTTTCATCGAATAAAAGTTTTTCAAATCGGTATTTTTATCCGCTGCACTAATTCCCCCCCCCCCCTCTTAATGCCAACTCGATCCTAACATTTACTACCTCCTAGACTTGTTGTATCAATTGGTCCAAATAAATCCATATGGATCAATTGCAATGGTCTAGATATGCTTATTTGATTCTTTGACTCGTAACTACCTATTATTTGCTTTCCTAGTTGACATGCATCACATACTTTGTCTTTGACAAACTTGATACTAGGGATTCCTCTTAGTAGTTCTCTAGATGAAATTTCGAAGATTAATTTCATGCTAGCATGACCTAACCTCCTATGCTAAAGTCAAGCATCATCGCTTAAAGCCGAAAAGCACATTTCATTACAAAGATTGTCAATGTCAATAGTGTTGAATCTCGAATTTTGATGATGAAACCAATTGATAAGTATTTATGATTTGATTTACGTTTTGAGTGACGTAGGATGCTTCAATCAAGATGAGACAATTAAAGCAGCAAGAATCATGTTGGGCCGGTGGAACATGTCAGAAGATTGGATGTCGAGCCAGAGGATCGGTTGACGTATCGATAGAAGGCTTCAGGCTATGGATTCGGGCATCGGGCAAGAAGAGCGGATATTGCGCCAAGGATATCAGAGTTATGGAGTCAACTGGCCGATTGGGCAATAGGCCGCAAGAGAGGACGATGACCGAAGAATCGGACGAAGCGTCGAGGGACCAATGACATACTGGACAACATGATTAATGCTTAGTATTAATTGTCTAGATCAAAGTATATTTTTTACATGTGCAAGATTAACTACGATAGCAAGGCATGAGGCAAAATGAAGTCCCAGAGTCAAAGACGCAATTTCGTTGGGAGTTCGAGAGTTCATCGAAAGTCCGGACGTTCGTCGAAAGTTCTGCCGAGAAGTCCCGGAGCTTGCTAGAGAAGCTCGTCGGAACTTGCCAAAAAGATCATCGTGAAGTCCATGAGCTTGCTGAGAGTTCGCTAGAATATTGCCGAGAGATTGTCGGAAATTTGCCGAAAGATCGTCGGAAGCTCGTCGGAAGAAACCAAGACCTAGGGACTTGTTTAGTTTAAGTATGCCTTAGATTTCGTAGTTAGCACGTAATTGGGATTGGATTTGGGCCAACCCAATTAGGGGTCAGTTGGGCCCATGTAAAAACTGTGTTGGGCCCAATGAGAGGACTAAATAGTGCCCCAAGAGGTGACACCGTCGTGGCACAGTCTCCAAGACTGTGTCAAGTAGTGGTACCGCCAGTCTGGGTGCTGGTACCACCTAGACATAGCCTCCAAGAGGCTACAGGCAGTGGTACCGCCTAGTGTCAAGCGGTGGTACCGCCAGACTGGGTGGTGGTACTGCCCATGCCCGGGAAACCCAAGATGAGATGTTTTTAGGCTCCAAGTTTGAATTAACTTGAAGCCTATAAATACCCCTCTCATCCCCAGTTAAAAGACACAAGTACAAAGAGTTTAAAAGTGAAGACATGCTGTTATAACCTCTTTAGAAATTCCCTCCTCCACTCTAAGTGTAGAATTCTATAAGAGAGGAATGAGTGCTTGTAAGGGTTGTCTCTTAAACCCAGTAAAAGGAGAAGAGGGGTGTAAGAAGGAGGTTGATCTTCACCTATTAAAGAAAGATTGATAGTGGATGTCGGTAGCCTTGACAGAAGAGGAATTGGAGGAGTAGATGTAGGTCACGACGATCGAACCATTATAAATCGGTTTGCATTTTACTTTGAGCAATTTATCCTTATTGTAAACCTCTTTAATAGCTTACTACCTTTAATACTTTTTCATACGCTTTCAAGCTATCTTTACGAAACCGATTTTATCGAAACGAAACATTTTTTAAGACGTGATTTTGCCGCTGCACTAATTCACCCCGTGTCGAACCCATTCCTAACAATTAGTATCAGAGCCTCATGATTTCTCATTTGGTTTAGCACCCAAGAGAAATGGCTTTTCTTGGCTTTCAAGAGAGACTTTCTCTCATTCGTCCTCCCTTTTTCAATGGGACGGACTACACTTATTGGAAAACTCGAATGAGAGTTTTCTTGCTTTCTATTGATTTAAATTTATGGAATATGGTCGAAAACATATTTTAAAGGTCTTCTTTTCCAATGAATGATTAGAATGATTTTGAAAAGAAGATATTTTCTTTAAATGCTAGAGCTATGAATGCTTTATTTTGCGCCTTAGATAAAAATGAATTCAATCGGGTTTCTTTGTGTGAAATAGCTTTTGATATTTGGTATATTCTTGAAACCACATACGAAGGTACAAGTAATGTTAAGGATTTTAAAGTTAATTTTTTTATGCATGATTTTGAACTATTTCATATGAAACCAAGCAAAACCATTGGAGACATGTACACCCATTTTACGGATGTCGTCAATGGTTTAAAAGCACTTGGTAGAAGTTTTTCGGATTTTGAACTTGTAAACAAAATTTTACGTTCTCTTAATAAGAATTGAGATTCAAAAGTAACGGCAATTCAAGAATCAAAAAATTTGAATACCTTTTCAATTAAAGAACTAATATGGTCTTTAATGACCTATGAATTGACGTGCAATGCTCGTGAAGAACTCAAGAACAACCTTCCAAAGAACATGAAGGATTTGGGAATTAGAACAATTGAAGACCACTCGAGCATAAGCTCAAGTGATGGTGAACTTGAACTCCTCATGAAATTTAAAAAGTTCATGAAACAAAAGTTAAAGAACCAAAGTAAAAAGAACGCAACTACTTGCTATGAACACAAGAAGAAGGAAGCACTTTAGGATGAATCAAGCTCCTCCGAAGATGAGGAGAAAATCAACAAAGGCGAAGTGACAAACTATGCCTTAACGGCTTTTGACGATGAGGTAATCAAAATGCCTTTGATTTATTTCGAAATCACATAATGCTTTTCATGAGTTACTTTTAATTTAGTTTAGAATAATTATTTTTCTTGAAAAATGTATGTTTTGATTTGGCATAAATGAAAAATGCATGCTTATATAAAATAGTGTAAGTGTCATGCTTGACAATTGTATATTTAATAATTCATAATGATATAATAAAAATATTAAATGTTTTGATACCATGATTGATGATTTTATGCATGAGATTTTTAAGTTATACATGATGATTTTTGTGATTTATTGGTCTTGATGGTTTTTATGATTAAATTTATTTTTCGATCCTAAAAGTTGATGCATGTTTTTATATGCAATAAAAAGATAAACGCATACTTGTATGAAACCAATAACTTAAGATGAAATATCTTTATCTTATTGATTTTTCGATAAAAGATTAATGAATCCATGTATATTATGCTTTTGTGAATCTCTTGGACTATGAAAATGATTTGATGAATTTGAATTAGTTTTATCGAAATCATAATTTCTCATGAAATCTTTTATATGAATCAAGATTTTTCATGATCTTCTGAGAATTCTTTACGTTATTTATTTAAGAGGAGATTTGTTAAAATGAATCACGGTTTCTCTTGATTTCTCAGAATTATTACCTAAATATTTTTTTTATAAATCAAGGTTGTTTACTATGATTCTTTCTTTTTACTATTTGAGTTATCTAAAAAGAATCATAATATGTCTCTTAATATTCACAATTTGTCTTCATGATTTGTATATCTCATCACCAATTTTTCTTGTTATCCCTTCATGTGATTGTATGAAATCATGAAATACTCATGATATTGTGTTAATTTGACAAATTGAATGAGTTTAAAATAATGGTAAATGTTTAGAAAATAAATGATTGTATCATGTTTAATGATTTTACATGTTGAAATTATGCATGATGAGCTGAAGTGATGATTTAAAAATATTTATTCAAATGCCTGAATCGATAATCTTTTTGTCCAAATGAATCGTGATTTTTTTGAATTATAATTTTTATGATTCATAATGAATTGAGAGATATTATACATGAATCAAGATCGTTTATATGTTCTCTCATGACATCTTTTAAGGTTTATGACTTGAATTTTATTATGTAAAATTCTTTGAATTTATGAAGTATATCTCATCACCAAGTTCTTTTTTATATTCTTCATATGATGATACGAATGCATGAAATACTCATGATATTATTTTGATGCATGCAATAATGAAATATTCATGATGAAAAATTATTTTGATATTCACGACTTGATTTTTCATCTTTGTTACCTTACCTTTGTCATAATTTGAAAATTGATATAAAGGGTCTTCCCTTCTTTTTGACAATAACAAAGGAGGAGATAAAAGATGCTAGCTTGTACAATACAAGAAGAAAGCAAAAATTGCTAACTTGCGCATTGCAAAAAAAGCAAAAATCATACTTATCAAAAGAGAAGAAAGAACTTGCTATATTGAACATCACAAAAATTGCTATCTTGCCTATCTCAAGAAGTAAAATATGCTAAACTTGCACACCTAGCAAAATTTATGAACTTGCATATTTCAAGAAGCAAGGGTTGCTTTCTTGAACATCTCAAAATTGCTAGCTTGCATATTCTAAAATGTTGTAAAAATTTTGCTAGCTTGCATAATGATAAAGCTGGAGATTTATGATGCAATATATTGAACTTTATTCCAAACACATGAAAGATACACTTCTCCTTTTTATTGATGACAAAGGGGGAGAAGTATGATCATGTTATGCATGATGAAGTGTTGCAAATATTCATAATGAAATTTGTAATGACTTGAATTCAATGTTCTATCAATATGGCATATTGATAGGGGGAGTTTGTTTAAACTCCGAGAGTTAAGGTTAACTGCATCATCAATTTATTGTCATCATTAAAAAGGAGGAGATTATTGAATCTCAGATTTTGATACTAAAACCAATTAATAAGTGTTTATGATTTAATATATGTTTTGAGTGATGCAAGATGCTTCGATCAGGATGAGATAATTAAAACAGGAAGAATCATGTTGGGCCGATGGAACATGTCAGAATATTGGACATCGAGCCGGAGGATCGGTAGACGTATCAACAGAAGGCTTCAGGCCATAGATTCGAGCATCGAGCGAAGAAGAGCAGATATTACGCTAAGGATATCAGAGTTGCGGAGTCAACTGACCGACTGGGCAATAGGCCGCAAGAGAGGACGATGCACCGAAGAATCAGACGAAGCGTCGAGGGACCAATGACATGCCAGACAACGTGATTAATGTTTAGTATTAATTGTCTAGATCGAAGTATATTTTTTATATGTGCAGGATTAACTACGCTAGCAAAGCATAAAGCAAAATGAAGTCCCAGAGTCAAGGATGTGATTTCGTTGGGAGTTCGAGAGTTCGTCGGAAGTCCGGACGTTCGTCGGAAGTTCTGTCGAGACATCCCAGAGCTTGCTAGCAAAGCTCATCGGAACTCACCAAGAAGATCATTGTGAAGTCCAAGAGCTTGCCGGGAGTCCATTGGAACATTGCCAAGAGATCGTCGGAAGTTCATCAGAAGATCACCAAAAGCTCGCCGGAAGAAACTAAGACCTAGGGACTTGTTTAGTTTAAGTATGCCTTAGATTTCATAGTTAGCATGTAATTGGGATTGGATTTGGGCCAACCCAATTAGGGGCTAGTTGGGCCCATGTAAAGACTATGTTGGGCCCAATGAGAGGCCCAAACAGTGCCCCAAGAGGTGACACCGTCGTGGCATAGTCTCCGAGACTGTGTCAAGCGGTGGTACCGGCAGTCTGGGCAGTGGTACCATCGGTCTGGGTGGTGGTACTGCCCAGACACAGCCTCCAAGAGGCTACAAGCGGTGGTACAACCTAGTGTCAGGCGGTGGTACCACCTAGTGTCAGGCAGTGGTACCGCCCAACGTAGTGTTAGTGTCAAACTGACACTAGCGATAGTATCGCCCAACGCAAGTAGTGGTACCGCCCGTGCCTAGAAAACCCGGGATGAGATATTTTTAGGCTCTAAGTTTGAATCAACTTGAAGCCTATAAATACCCATCTCATCCCTGGTTAAAAGACACAAGCACAGAGAGTTTAAAAGTGAAGAAGCACTATTGCAATCTCTTTAAAAATTCCCTCCACTCTAAGTTTAGAATTTTGTAAGAGAGGAGTGAGTGCTTGTAAGGGTTATCTCCTAAATCCGATAAAAAGAGAAGAGAGGTGTAAGAAAGAGGTTGATCTTTGCCTATTAAAGGAAGATCGATAGTGGATGTCGGTAGCCTCGACAAAAGAGGAATCGGAGGAGTGGATATAGGTCATGACGACCGAACCACTATAAATCAGTTTGCATTTTACTTTGAGCAATTTATCCTTACTGCAAACCTCTTTAATAGCTTACTGCCTTCAATACTTTTTCGTACGCTTTCAAGCTATCTTTACGAAATTGATTTTATCAAAACGAAATATTTTTTAAGACGTGATTTTACCGCTGCACTAATTCACCCCCCCTCTTAGTGCCGAACCCATTCCTAACAAATAGTATACACGTTATTATGTTTTAAGGCAATCATAGATGTATTTTTATGTGGTCTCTCAATAATGCAAGCATTAGATTCAAATCTTATGATATATCCTCTATCACACAATTGACTCATCTTAGAATATTATGATTTAAACCATCTACTAATAACATATCTTCAATCAAGAGGTTTGATTTGTTACCTATAGTTCTATTGCCAATGATTTTACCTCTGTTGTTATCTCCGAAGGTGACAAACCCTTCGTCTTGGCTAGTGAGTTTAGAGAATTGAGTTGGATCTTCGATCATGTGCCTTGAGCATCCACATCAAGGTACCATCTCTTGCTCCTAGCTTGTGATTGTAAATATATCTAAAAGAAATGTGATTTTCTTTTAGGTACCCATTTAACCTTTAGTGTCTTATCATTTTACATTGAGTCATTTATGGTTCCTTTAGGGACCCAAATTAACTTATATAGACTATACCTCTTAAATGGATATTTATGAGTATAATGTCTAAATTTGTAATAAAAGTTGCATTTGTTTCAAGGTGAAACATGCAAAGTTGGACCTTTAACAAAGATGGTTGGCTTTTGGTGAGTGTTACTCATAAAGCCAATTTCATCTCTTCTATGAACATGATCCCTTTTTGCAAGGATCATGTTTAAAGATTTACTTCCTATTTTAAATTTTTTTAAGGTTTCATGTAGTAGCAAATTTTTCTTTTTAAGTATCTCTAATTCTTCACATTTTGTACAAGGAGGCAATATTTCATTATCATACTTAATATTTAATCTTTTGAATTCACTAACAAGAGAGGCATTTTCCCTTTTTAATAATTTATACTTTCTACTAACTAATTTATATTCATTAAATAAATCATGAAAAGCATTCAACAATTCATCAAAGGATAAATGGGCTTCGATTGAGTTACTTACCTCATCGCCAAGTGTCATTAAAATGTAGTTAGCAACTTCTTTGTTGGTTGGCTCCTCGTCTTCAAATGTGCTTGAATCGTCTCAAGTAACTTTTACCACTTTCTTCTTCTTCGGTTACTTCTTCACTTGGGGACATTCAATTTTGAAGTACTCTGGCTTCTTACATTCGTTGTAAATTATTTGGTCCTTTTTAAGTTCATTTTTGTTTTTAATGTCATGTTTAGTTTTGTTCTTTTTTATGAATTCTTTAATTATTTTTGTTAGAAGTGTCAAGTCATCATCATCATCATCACTTGAGTTTTTGGTCTTCTTAAGTTCTAAGTGTCAAATTCTTTCTATTCTTTGAAATGTTGTTCTCAAGTTCTTCATGTGCATTGCATGCCATTTCATAGGTCATCAAAGACCCGATAAGTTCTTCGAGTGGAAAGTTGTTCAAATCTTTGGCTTCTTGAATTGTGATTACTTTAGGATCCCAACTCTTTAGAATGGATCTTAATATCTTGTTAATGAGTTCAAAATTAGAAAAACTTTTATCAAGTGCTTTTAGACCATTGATGACATCCGTAAACCGGGTGTACATGTCTCCAATGGTCTTGCTTGGTTTCATGTGAAACAATTCATAACTATGAACCAAAAGATTGATTTTTGACTCATTAACCCTACTTATGCCTTCATGTGTAATTTCAAGTGTATGCCAAATGTCATAAGTCATTTTGCAAATAGAATTTTGATTGAATTCATTTTTATCCAAAGCACAAAATAAAGTATTCATAGCTTTGGCATTCAAAGAGAAAGTCTTCTTTTCCAAATCATTCCAATCGTTCATTGGAATAAAAGACTTTTGAAATCCATTTTCAATGATATTCCATAACTCGAAATCCATAGAAATCAAGAAAATCCTCATTCTAGTTTTTTAATATATGTAATCTGTTCCATTGAACATGAGAGGACGTGTGATAGAATGACCCTCATAATCATCGGCAAAAGCCATCTCTTTTGGGTTTTAAACTAAATTGAGAATAACCTCGCTCTGATACCAAGTATTATGATCAATATGGCTCTAAGAGGGGGGGTGAATTAGTGCAATGATAAAAATTACGGTTTCGATTCTAAATCTTTTCGATTTGATAAAAAAGAGTAATGAAGAAATTGTATCAAGAAGATGTCGAGTTGAAGTAAATGAATAATGTAAAGCGCAATTAAGTAATAAAAGTAAGCATTAAGGAAATAACACACCAGATTTATAGTGGTTCGGTCGTTGTGACCTTCGTCCACTTCTGATTCCTCCGCCATCGAGGTCACCGGCATCCACTAATGATTTTACTTAATGGGGGAAGACCAACTACCTTTTTACAACACTTTCTCCTTTTCAGGTTTAGGAGGCAATCCTTACAAACCTCACACCTCACTTGAATGATCACAAGACTTAGAAAGAGAGGAGGAGGACACTTAGTAATTTCACAACACTTTCATACCCCAACACTTATTTTGTTCATACTTTTTTTTTTCTTCATACGAAAAAGAATGGGGTATTTATAGGCCCTAATGGTATCAAAATTAGAGTCAAAAAGTGTCTTATCCTAGGTTTCTAGGATACGTACTGGGCGATACCACCACCTAACACTCTGACATTGGACGGTACCATCGCCCAATCTGGCGATACTACCACCTGACAGAGCTTTGGAGACTATGCTCTGGCGGTGTCATCACTTGGCAGCATTAACTATCGGTGGTACCACCGACTAGACCACCTAGGAGACTGAGCCTCAAGCAGTTCCACCGCCCACCTTGGGCGGTGCCACTGCCTGGCGTGGCTCTAAGTGGTCGAGTGGGCCTTCTATTTGGCCAACTCAGCCCTGTTTTGGGCCCAGTTGGCCCCTAACTGAGTTAGTAGAATTACCTCTCAATCCTAACTCAATCTAAGTTCTAACTATAACAGTTAAGGTATTAACTAAGTAATCTTTGTATGGTATATCAATTGTTCTTTCGGTGAAGTCTCGATGAACTTCTAGTGAATTCTCGGCAAGCTTTTGGTGAACTCCTAATGAATTCTTAGCAAACTCCTAATGAACTCTCAGTGAACTCACGATGAACTCTCAGCGAACTCTTGACGAACTCTTGACAAACTCCTGACAAACTCTCAATAAGCTCCCGATGAACTCTCGGCAAGCTTTCAACACATCATCCGAATCTTCGACGTATCATCCGATCTTTGAATCTAGCCCAACATCTGCTTTATATCTTATTCATTATCGTAGTTAATCCTACAACACTCTTCTCAACATATGGATAAGAATAATAATTTATCAATTGATTTAATTATCAAAATATGAAATTCAACAACTTTCTCTTTGAGCATTATTTAAGTCTCTTCCTCCCTTTTGAATTTAGTTGTGATACTAAGTTATAAGAAGTGAGAGATATCTTGTAAAAAAGTAGTATGGAAGTCCTCTCTTAGGCATGTAAAAAGGAGAAAATGTATAGTAAGGATACTTGATTTTTGTTCATTAGAAAAAAGATCGCTAGTGAAAGTCAATGACCTCGAGAGAAGAGAAATCGGTAATGGATGTAGGTTAAGAAGACTAAACCACTATAAATTAGTTTGCATTTCTTATCTTGTGACTTTTGTTTATAATTGCTTACTTATTATTAATCACTTTACTCGTAAACTTTACTTAGTACTCAATATTTGGTTAATCATATTTTTTATATGAATTTTACGATCAAACATTAAAGTCTTGGATATAAATTTTTTATATTTAGTTAATCATATTTTTTATATGAATTTTACGCTCAAATTTTCGATATGAGTTTTCGATATGAACGATCAAATACACTACCTCCAAAAGAGAGTTTTTATAAAACAATCTATGCAAAAGGTTGAACTGCCGAGACGCACACCAAGAATCAAGAGATTTGTTATGGAACTCAACAAAATTCATAGTAGAATGTTTGTTTTTATCAAATACAAAAGACGATAAGAAAGAATCTAAAGAGGCACGAGAAAACGAGTTAGAAATTATTTAAACCCAAGATGCTCTCTGAGGAGAACCTATGATCGGGGGACCATTCTAGGAAGTAGTAGGTCAAAGAGGGGCAAACCTCTGACTTACCATACACAAACAGTGGACGCAACAAGGGAAGGAGAGATCACCTTCTCACCAGAGGTAGATTTGATATTACCAACCATCTTCTTACCAACAATGACACTTGGAGAAGCTGGCACCAGCATAGAAGCTCGCAAAGCTACAGTCAAAGTTAAAGAGCTAGGCGAGTCCTGAGAACAAGCAGCTCAAGCAGGGAGAGACGAGTCAGGGGCCAACAAGGTGACCCTCGTGCCCTAAGGCTTTCTCTCACTACTACGCAAAGTATATCTCTCTAAAACCATCAAGACCGACCAATCATTGAGCTCACGTCATAAGACTTATCAAAGAATAAAGGTACAAATCCATTAAACTATGTTTTTACTCCTAAACTAATAAGAGTTCTTTTATAAGCACTAAGGCTTGTGACTTAGATCATAAAGATCTTATAAGTACCAATAAGCTTGTTCAAGCTCATAACATACAGAAATTACATCCTAATCTAATACATGAGATGACAACTTTAACCAGTAAGAATATTATAGGGTGGATTAAAAAAATAGTTGTAATTAAGCATTACAAACTCAAAGAAAAACCTTAAGATGGTCCAAACTCTAAATGCAGGCAACATTTCTTCTAATATCAAATGCTTTTTTCTTCTAATAGCAAAGTTAGTTTGCAAAGGATGAAAAAATTCATTGATGTCAAATGCAGTCCACTGGAGATTTAGTTGAACATGAGATTATGAAAGCAGAATTTTTGCTGTTTCTAGCAATATTTCATGGGTCAATAATATACACTCATGATGTCAAAAAATCATTCTTAAAACTATTTAGTCCCAGGGACTGACCACTAACCAAATCTTAGTTCGTGATTGGCAATTACAATTTTCATGGATACCCTGAATTGACATGGTGACTGATTTATGTTGATTCAAAGAATATATACTTAATTGGGTTAAATATATCTTAAGACACATATAAGTGATAAGAAAAAAATTATTTAATCTCATGGATGTTGATGGGTACATGATTAGTAGTGTTCTTTGTGGGCTACTTCACTATATGGGGTGCACTCTCCCATCAATGATACGTTCAATTATGGGTTTACCTTATTTGATAAGCTCAACGCAGTGTTATCAACTTTATAAACTGCTAAAAAGAAGGGAAACGCATGCCCAGATTGCTTGCATACATGCACTCCGGGTGCCCTCAAAAGTCAACCGTCAGTACTGAAGTGGAATCAAACTCCTCGCCAAACATGGACTGGTCTTCTCTCTCATGACCTAATTGGAGAAGCACTCAAAGTCACGTTCTAAGTACAAGAGACCTTATGTGTTGGCTGAGATTCCACCCCTTTTTCGAGATGGGACTGACAAAGATGGAAGGTAGGCCATGCGGGTTGGTGATATGATGTTTTAGAACACGAGTGAGGCGGTGATGTTTTCTTTTTGCAAGGAAGATAAGTTTTTAAGCATGCTTATTGTTAGAAATCTACTGATAATGAATGAGTCAAATTAGTTAAAATTAATATATATTTAAGCCTAGTCTATAATCTAACATCATAAATATCAGTTGTTTCTTGGAATAACAGGATAGTGCGCAGGTAAACAGTCCAACATATTTGATTGTGATAGAACAACTTCTGAATGGGGTTTCATGGGGAGGGAGTTCTGGTTGGTAAGTATGTTTGTAGTCTGGATGAAGATGATAAGCTATCTTGTGATCGAACTTCCAGCTGCAAAGGATGAAACGAATCATGTTGGTCCATTAGAGCTCACAAGAGAGCATAGAGGTAGGCTGGTGATCTTAGCAAGTTTGAGATTGAAATATGATATCCAGGTAAATTTCAACAAAAGAACAAATGGTTGCGTTTCTGTATGTAAAACTTTAACTAAACCAAAAACACAAGAAAAATCTTTTTTTTCTCATGAGGTTTTATGCTGATTCAGGTGAGGAGACAATAAGAGACACATATAATTGACTGAAAGAAAGACTCAACCTAAGGATATGCCTTATATCCTAAAATAAGTTTTACATTACTAAGAATTGAAAAAATCGATTTACATATATTAGATTTGCCTCATAATATGACAACTTAGGTTTTTGACTTGAATTGATGTTTTAATCTGATTAGTTTGACAAAAACTTATCGTTGTCCGATTTTTTATATGATATATTATATGAAGATCAAGCATAATAAGCTTATCAAAATTATATAACTAATACATCTCTGCATACAAAATTAAATAAAATTTAGCTTCTTGTAGTAAAAGAAGACTAATATTTACGATATTTTAGGAGAAAAAAATTTTACATATACCTTCATCATGAGAATTCCACGTGCAAAATTTACTTATATTTGGGACAAGAAAGCTAATTTTGTGGTGCTTTCCAACCGAAAAAGGTCTCCTATATTAACATGATAAATAAAATCTCTCTCTCTCTCTCTCTCTCTCTCTCTCTCTCTCTCTCTCTCTCTCTCTCTCTCTCTCTCTCTCCCTCTCTCCCTCTCCCATTAAACAAGGGACAACATAGAGCTCCCATCAATGTAAACCCTCCCAAGCTTTAGTCGCAGCGTCTCTTCCCTATTTACTCTTCGGAACGAGCCTTTAATGAGTGGCGCTTCCACTCCACTAGGTGAAGAAGAAACTCCATCACCTGTACACACCATCAAAAGATCACATCAAACAACTCACACCCTACCACTGAAGTAGTATACACTATAGAAGCCATCAGGTTAATTACCTCATATGGCTCTTTGAGAGAATAAGAAGCATTCGTGTCCTTCGGGTACTCCGAAACCAGAATTCCAATACCTTGTCCTCTATCACGTAGAACCTAACCGAGATATACCATAATATTTTTGTTGTTACTAACAGGAGTGGCTCATAGACCTTCAAAGGTCAAGACAGTGATGGCGAAGGCCATGTCCATGTCAATGCTTACCTTGAAAGCATCTTCGTCGGTGTGATCATCTCCGATATAAATAGGCACTACGTTTTTGTTGTCAGCAAAACCTGTGTGGATTGCGGAAGTAAGACGAGTGACCAAGGAAGTTGATGCTTTGTGTTCAAAGAATCAATAATTTGGGTTACCAAGTGATTTTAGCAGGAACTCCAAAGCCTTTCCCTTGTCCCATTTAATGGTGGGACGGATTTCTAACACCTATTGTTGGAATGAACAAGAAACACAAGTCACACCAACAAGGACATGGTGGCCAATAGATTGGGATCAAAACCAACACCTTTCTCCCTTGAGTAAGACGTAATTCGGGGTGCCTCTTCAACAGTGACACCACCTGCTCCACCAGCACACCCCAACACTGCGGAAGGTTCATTCCAAAGAAACATAAGATACTGTTTACATGAGATTGGAAGTTGGTGTTGGAGTATTGACCACCACTAACCTTTTCATCTACACATCTGAAATGGACTGACACGCAGAACTTGTTGTTCTCCACCTTCGCACCAGGAATGGATCGGGTTGTCTCCAACAGAGCTTTATGAATCTGAAGGAGAAACGAATGCTGGTGAGTATTGCATGTTTCAGGTATACATGATCAGTGACACCCGGAAGAGGAACTAACCTCATTCATTAAGGGCAGGAACTCGCTTGCTGGTTGAAAGAGAACAGCTTTCTTCTGAACCACACAAATAGGAACAAAAGCATTAATTTGTGGGAAAGGTAACCACGAAAGAAGACGTTCGATAATCTTCTTTACTTTGATGCACTGACAAGGATAAGGGGTATCACCTTCTTGATGTATCGAGTTCCTTTGGGAACCTTGATGTCCATCCCATGGCTTCCAGCGTAATATAATTCAGTCAATCTTACAAATTCGTATACCTACAGACCACAAGAATCGAATAGTTAGCAGAGGAAGCATCAATGCATCTTATATATATATATATATATCTTGAAGTGGGATCTCAATGTATACTCTGCTTCGGCACCGCCCGCTCACAATTGCAGTCGGAAATAACCTTGCGACTTTCTTCACGGCAGCCCTCATCTGATTCCATTGGCAATTAGAGTAAACAAAATCTCATCTTTTAGCAGTCTTGTGGCAGGCAAGAAGTAAAACTAAACAGGGGAAACTCACGGTATCGGACATGAAGGCGGAGTCGGGATCATCGACGATGGGCGAGAGCGTTCCATCGTAGTCCAAGAACATTACGATTTGCTTCCCCTTGGTGGCGCTAGTGATCTGTTCGAACTTGCTCAACGCAGAAGGATGACGCATCTGCTCAAGTAAATATAACACAGCCATCAAAAGATCCCAACTTTTTGAGCTAAACAAACTAACTAACAGCACTTACAATCCATGTAGATTGCTCGTCCTGTTCGGACTCTACGGCTGGCGCGGATAACAGAGCAGACTTAGCGTGAGTAGGAGAGGAAGCTTTCATCGCCTCCAGCCACCCATTGGTCCAGCCTCCGCCAAGATCGACCGGAGAAAGATACTTCTTCGGGATGGCGGCCGCGGCAGAGCTGCCGCTAGTGCGAGGCGGCGAGTTCGCCACCGCCGCCACCGTGATGGCCTGCACCACAACATTCTGATTCGTCATGGCGCGCGGAGAGAGAGGGAAGCGGCGGTCGAAGAGGAGGAAAGATTGGATCTTTCTCGTTCGCCTCCACTAAAAATGGGACCTTGAAGGCTTCGCGCAATCCCTAAACCGATGGTGGTTGAGATTAAGGAGTTGGCGAGGGATAGGCAACGCAGGAGACGGTGGCTTTATAGAAGCGGGGAGAACACGAAGCGACGAAGTCTAGGCCCCGCGCCCCGGGTGGTCGGCGATCGAGAGGGGCCCAGCGGCGGGCCGCCCTGCCCACGCGTCGACCCCACAGAGGCAGCAAATCCCTGGACGCCAAAAGCAATCGAGGTAGCGGCAATAAAATTTCTCTGCCTATAAAAATAGTAAGATCGTGATCTTAATTCTAAATCAATTTCTCTGTGTATGATTGCAGCTTAACGCCCATGGTAATCTACAGGAAGCAAGCAGCTGCAAGTATCTTAAGTTGTTTATTTGAGAGGATTACATATAAAAGGCACCCAGCTTTTCTGATACAAATAAAGACACCAATTAAGTATCTGTGGCAGAGCAAGACAAGAATTCGAGTTCTCTTGGATATATTATAGAGAATTACATATAAACACGTCCAACTTTTCTGATAACCAAAGACACTCAATTGTATTCGTGATTGGAGAACAAGACAGGAGGATCTCCATAACACACAGGAATGAACTGTTATTTTTATGCATGCACAGTGGTTGGCTTCTAATTGTCAATGAATTGTTTTGCATGGCTGTATAATTCCTAGTTTAGTACGTAAAATCCGTGACGATTATGCATTCTTTGAATTATTTGAGTAGCTTCGCATGCAATTGAAGAACAAGTAATCTTGAGTGTGTAAAACTACTACTGCTATCTTGCAGGGACAGTGCAAGTTGATCTATTCCTTTCTTGTCTGCTCCATGGAACTCGTGTCTTCCGAGAATCCACCTTCGCTTTTCCCATGGCAGAAACCTGACACATTCTTCTGAGCTCTCCCCTCCTCCCACCATTTCCGGCACTGTCCTTTGTTGCCACTATTAATACTTATCTTCACCAAGTGATCACTTGGCATTCCTGTCCCTTGTGACCTCGTAGTAATCACCAACTTGCTGCCCAAGTCTGTCATGGTGGTAGCTATAAATCTTTCTCCCGCTGTTTCATCCCAACTTTGTTGCCTCTGTGACTCAGAAGTGGAGAATGGACAAGTTAGCTTTATGGTGGAGCGAAGCATGAAGAGAATCACTTCCTCCTCCTCCAGAAAGAAGCTCTAAAGAAGGAAAGCCTGTCAACTCCACTTCTCTTCTGCTATTTCTTTGGCTCGTTGGCTGTTGCTTGTCATCTAACAAGCTTATATATGTTCACAATCTATGTCTAAATTTCTGCATCCTGTAAACAATTTTGCTGAAATAGTAACACTATAAGCACGTGCATTAGGTTTACATTGAATTCATAACACACGTTAGGAAAGGAAATGTGCTGCTTGTTACTTGATGAAGAAGTTAGCTAGTCGAGCAGGAGATATCAAGTGTTCCCAAGTGAACAAGAAACTTGTCTTCCATAATCACAGTCATTTTGATATGTTTCCACCAAGCATAGACACTCTTAAGACTGGACACAAAACATGGATTCTCCTTTCTTCACCATCTTAGTCACATACATGTTTGCTACATGATCTCTTGCTTCTTTTGCTTTGAGGGAACACAAGTATGCAGTTCAATAAAAGCATTCCATATTCACAAGCTTTCTTTTCTTTGTTGTCCAAGTTGGCTGAGTAAAGAGCTCCTCTTTTCAACTCGCTCAAGATCTCCATATCTTGTAATCATGGGACTAACAAGTGGTTTTCCTTATCGACCCTTTTGAACAAAAATTCCCATTCTTCTCCTTGATTTTTCGTATGACTTCTCCTGTTTTTCTATCTACACAGAATCAAATCCCTCCTAATGCTTTTGTGGAATTCTTTTTTGTTATATTTTGATTGTCCAAATGTTCTTTTCCAAAGCAGCAGATCCAATCTATGGTATAGGAGCATCAATTCCTCGGATCATAAGATATATGTTCTCGGTGTCTTTTGGCTCTCGATGTCAAAACTACTGATCTATTCCACTTCGACAAACCTAGTGAAATCTCAACTTGCAAGTTGCTATGTTTAAGTTAAAAGTTTAGGAACAACTCTTATATTCTCTTTATGTTTTCTACTTTTAGGTGGATGTCATTTTCTTGAAGTTGGAATGAAGAAGAAGACATACGCAAACTGAAGAGCTAAAGAGTCGAGCAACATTTACCAGGGAACTCCCTTTTCAATGGTAGCAACTAACAAGTCACTAACATAGGTTCTACCAAGAAACTCTTAATTTAGTGCAGTGTTGCTCATCTCACTGAAGGCCCTACAGTGAGAGCTGAGATTTACTTGAAGGTCAACAAGATATACAAACCAATTCAGGTGTGAGTCAGAAACAGGTTGTCTACAACAAGTACAACAATGACTATTAATTTTTAGTCCAATTAAACTAAATCTCACATGTTTTAGCAATGCACAATGAGAGATGTTTCCGGCTGAAGAAGAAAATGGTGGAAACAACACTATTCGCAGTAGCATTCCACGTACGATTGCCAAAGAATACCTGTAAGATTATTAGGTTTTGGATACTGAACCAATGCATGATAGAATTTTATAGCATTTGGAATTAAAAACATTTGGATCAGAGCAGAATAAACTTTAGAAGCTTCCCACAAGCCTACGAGGTGGAGTTGCTTTAGCTGCATGAATCAACAAGTTGGGTTGGAACACAATAGGGCATTTTACTACATTTTTTTTTTTTTTTTTAATTTTATTTTTGTCCATTCCATGCCAAATGTGGTCCCATCAAATGGGGATGGGACGTCCCATCAACCCCTCTCACCACAAATCTAGCTTGACCTAAATCCCCGGCATGATCGAGAACCTCCCCTTGCCATAAAATATGATAAGAGACATGAAAAATACACCTGGCTACTCAAAAGCTGGTACACAATCCCCGGAATCAAATCAGATTTCAGCAGCTTTATCATCTTTGTGGGCTTGCAGGGATTTGGAGGCATCAAACAACATCTTAAAATGAATGGTATTCACTTTCTATCTTGCTTCTCCATTTGGATTATAATTTGTTATCTTTAAGCTTCCTTTTTTATCATCGTGTGATGGAGTTCACAATGCCGAGTGACTTTTTCTCTGCTGCAGTTAAGCATGTTCAAATCGATTATAGTTAAAAGGAAAAACTGAAAAAGTAATTTGGTTCAGTTAAAATAAGTATTTAATCAAATCGGTTCAAAATCGATTAATCCGATTCGATTAATTAATGATTTTTTCAATCTTAAATAATTAAAAAAAATATATAAGTTTTTTTTTTTAAATGAATCATATTACATTGCAACATATTATTAGTCCATTATAATCTGCTATCAGAATTATTGAGCTTAAAGAAGAGTAAAAGCAATGATATATAATGAATCATTTACAATTAAATTATTGATGAATCAATTCAAACCTGATTTAGTTTAAGAAATTTGATTTAATCTTTTGGTTTCATTTTATCACACCTAGCTGACAGGAGTAGTAGCGAGTTGTTTTGGTTGACGAGATGGAGTTCCACCAGGAGGTCCATCCACCACGTTCATCGTCAAGAACAGCGGAAGGCCAATGGGGTGCCACCGAAGTGGGGAATAATTTGAGTTCTAAAGTCTATCCCCATATTTCTCTCTCTTGATTGGTAGGTAAAAAATAATAGCCCATGATCCACGTATTCTCGCCTAAGTCGAAAGCTAATGCTGCATTAATGCAGTGCAGGTGGTAAGGTGATAGATAGACTTTGTAAACAACTAAACAGAAAAAAAAGGTTTTGTTTCTCACCTTTTGCGGGGAGATTGGGGTACGACGTCAGGTCAATATAGTCATGATAACTATGTGGTGCACCAGATTCCTGTTAATATGAGGTCTGAAGAAAGATACTCCAAATAATTTTCATAAATTAATAGCTTAGGTCACAAAAGAATAATCTTAATCTATTCTATCGATGATTATTAAGCCTCGCTTTCTATAGATACAACCTACCTACCTACTGAAAGGTTATGAATTTATCAAATATGTTGATAAAAGTAGAGGACTTTGATGCACTTCATTCGACTCGAACCAATATCAAATCAACAGGATAAAAAAAAAATTTCTGATGAATTATAAACAGAAATATTCTTTTAGATGTGATGAAGCCTGATAGAGAGTAAATTAAGTACCTTTTTCTTTCTTCTCAACCATCAAATAGACTAGGAAGCTCATGTTGTTTCCGTAACACTTCTGCGGCACTCAGATGCCAAAGACCAACTGGTTATGTCCCTACTTCACATAATGCAGCTTAGCTTTTCATATTCATTCTTTCTGCCAATATATCTATTAGAATTTTCTTTTTCTTTTTTTTTATCTATAATGCTAATGACATATATTTTCATCTCCATGTTGCTTTTCCATTTACCGTGCTACGCATCAGACCCAAGATCGGGTAACATGGCAGATAGACGAGCTTCAGCATTCGGGCTTTTATTAGGCTATGAAGGCGCAGTTTCATGTAGAACTCGGCCTTTGTCTTGTCAACTTGGGTTCGTCCATTTGTTTGACAAGAGAAATATAATGCATTGAGTACGAAACAAAAGATTTGGTCAAACATATGTACTAGTATTTGACTAATAGTATAATCAAAATAAAACGTGTGTTCCTATTTGGTCAAAAACACACAAAAGCATCCCTTTCCTTCCTCTCGAGTCAAAGCGTACAAAACTATAATTTTTCCGTTTTTTTTTCTTTGTTGGTGTCGCCCACCTGACAGGAGGAAACAAGCATTGTCCAGGATCCGAAAATATGACCCTTTAAAAGAAATTTGAGTACCTCAATAGTCCAAAATAGAAATTTACAGCAAGTTGATTATACCAAATCTCAATTATATTTATTATTGTACTGTCTTTAATACTCGGCAAGAGGAATGCCAAATAAACTCTATGATGCCTGAAATTTTTGTATGAGTAAGGTGAGATTCTAATTAAGATAAAGTTCGAAAGATTTTCTACGTCAATCGTGTTAGAATTAATGTGTCACAGATGACCTCTACGTTCCTTGTGATGTTTAATTTATAATGGCCAATGAGTAAGATATATATAATTTGAATTATCATATATATGTTATAGATTTTATATTAATGCCTTGATCGAAGACACCGTTGTTATAGGATTGAACTGGTGAATGGTCCCCTAATCTTCTCTCCTATCCCTGTTAAATTTAGTGGTATTTCTTATAAATATTTACTTAACATTAACACAAAAAATATTATTTGCTCCTTTTTTTTTCTTTTTTTTTTATCTTCGCTCTAAATTTCTTTTAATGTTTTCTCATTGAATTTTAATTTAATTTATTCTAATTCTTCTTAAATAAAGAATTTGGTAGGTAAGCAATCATATGTTCTAGATTCTTCTAGATTAGACACTTGCCGAAGCAGGGCGGGGAAAGTGCAATCGATGCTTTTAGATTTGCGAACTTCCCGATTTAACGGTGTGAAGGTCGTCGTCAAAAGTTGACGGTCAAAGCCAGCGATTCTTGTCTTAGTAAACCCCAAATTCACAAAATAATGCTCGAGAGAGAGAGAGAGAGAGAGAGGATCTAAATATAGATAGATCGGGTCGAGAAATCTTCGGCCGAGGCTCACAATCTTTTCTTGCCTTCCGTTCCATCCCGTGTCGACTTCTCGATCTGTGCCTCTCTCTTGGGATCGATAGAATGGAGGGCCTCTTCGGGAAGCTGCGGAATCTGGACGCCTACCCCAAGATCAACGAGGATTTCTATAGTCGAACACTTTCCGGTGGCATCATCACCATCGTCTCTTCCATCGTCATGTTCCTCCTGTTCATCTCCGAGCTCCGTATGTTCGATTTTTCCTTCTTTTTTTTCCTCGTTTTCGCCCTTCGAATCGTTTTTGCTCATTGGAAATTCGTTTGTTTGTGCTTGTTGGGTTTTGTGGGGTTCGCCTAAGTTGATCGACTTGGATCTTAATTCTTGGCCTCCGCTTTTGGTTTGCGCATATTCTTGACATTGGAACTTTTCTTTTTATGATCTTGGTAGGGTTCATGGAATAAACATCGGATCTTTGGTTCTCGATATGCTCGCGAGATTATATATTGTTGTGCAGTTCGTTCCTTTTCTTTTACTAGTTGGCATTCGCTTTAAATTAGCGCTGAACAGAGTTGGCATTGCTTTACTATATCGTCTGCCCCTTTCAACAGTAGAACTGACTTCTGTTGAATGTAGTGATCTTCTGGGTGGAAGACTTTAGAATTGAAGTATAGGCTTGAGAAAGAAGGATGAAAGCATAGTTAGCAGAAATCAAGACAATATTTACGGATAAGAAGAGGGCGAAGGTGCCATCATGAATTCATTTGCAGTGCATGTCTCAATTGCTACTTCAATTTCATGTGCGGTCTGGAAAGGAAGTGGGTGGACCAAAAGTTTGTTGAAGTTAGTTGTTAAACCTAAAAAAATTGTGACGACATTCTGCTTATTTATAAAGTTGAGACCAGTAATGCTAAAAACTTGGTTCAGGATTACAAGTAAAAAAAATCTAATATTTCAAAAAACTCACTGAATACGGCTAAGGGTACTGAAAACAAAGTAGAACCAGCCATCTTTGTTGATTTGCCCATTGGTTGTTTCAACAAATTAACATGAGTGATCAAGATTCTTTGATCCAGAAGGTTCATATTTTTCTAGGTAGGCATTAGTAGCATGCCAATGTGGGATTGAAAGTTGATGAGATTTTGCACACAACATGATTTTCACAGTAATGATCTAAATTTTGAATTTGAAGGTTGAACACTGGGAGAAAGCATCCTGATTTACTTGGTTTGTTGGTCATGGAATCCATGCATACTATTTTGGGTTGCTTATGGATATAATCCGGCAATCTGCTTAAACAAATTTTGACAAATGTACAAAACTTCCATGAATGATGGGATTGAACCAAGGAGATGGTCTCCTAGGTCCATAACAGGTTAAAACTATAGCAATTGGGTCTGATCCTAAGGACGAGTCATTATGTGGTGGAAGGTAATGTAGCAATTGGATGCACAACGACCCAATCAACTAATTGATGCCATGGATAATGGTAATTAATTGCCCAATTGAAGATCCAGTTTGGAAAAATTTTGCTATTATGTATTTCATTTATGTTTTGACACTTGTGGAATTCTAAGGTTCTTGTGGATTTTCTGATGTCTCTTTGATTTGTGAATTTTATCCAAGAAGGGGATGATAAACTTAGCGATAGAAGTTCGTTGCAGATTATTCTTAGGTGTCTCTTCCTATACTCTTTTTTCCTTTTTGCTGCTTAATTTTTTTCTGCATTATAATGTATGAGTAGTGTTTCTAATAAAATGTATAATATGTGACGTCAACATCTTTATCTGGTTATCTACTTTAGAAGATCACGTGCTTGAAAAGAAATTTAAGTTTTTAAACTTCCTCTTAGATCTATGTCATAGCAAAATCGTTTCATAGATTACTTTAGGACTTTTCAAATTTGTGATTAGAAACCCAAGGAACAAGTGAATTCTTTTTCCCATGAGCTAGCCACAATGATTTTGCTTAATTTGTCCTAAATTTTATACCAACCGGCTAATTTCATAGATTTACAAGTTTTGGTGCATGATGTAATTAGTGGGTCCTTGATATTATGCTTAAGTCCATCAAATTTAGTTAGACTCGAGAAAATATTTGTTAGTCAGCCTTTGAAGGTGAAACATATACTTTGTTGAGCAAGAAATCCACTAAAATGAGAATGAAAGTAAACAAACAATGTACCTATCTCATAAAGGATATCTAGAACTTGTTTTGTCAGTTTTTGTCATAAATGACTATAACTAGCCATTGTTGCATGTCTTAGTGCTGGCCTTTCCTATATAACAAATTTACTAGATGTACAGAGCATCCCATTGGGTTTCAGTGCAAAAGCAGCTTGTTAGTACCAGGTTCTATTTGTGTGAGCTAATTAAGTTTGTTCACTATTTTTTAATCTTGTTTCACTGAATCTTTTTCAATGGAATAATTTCTATTCTTGAAATTTGGAATTGTGTGTTGCTCAGAACTTCAATTTAATTGGTTTAGTTGTTGATATCATTCAGGTCCTTTGATGCAATTTATGCTCACACGTCTATGTGCTCGAGGTCATTATGCTTTCATGCTTTAAGGTGCATCTGCTTCATCATTTTGTTTTTCCTTTTTCTTTTGTGGTTGCAGGATTGTATCTTCATGCTGTTACAGAAACAAAGCTCATAGTTGATACCTCAAGAGGAGAAACCCTTCGGATCAATGTAATGTTTATATTGTATCAACTCTTTGCAGGGCACATTCTATAAATTATTTTATCAAGAAACTTTGACCTTTTCTTTTGGTTTTTTGTTTTCATCACTATGTCATGCACATCGTAGCTAATTATGAAGGCTACTTGATAGCATATAGAGAATGTTTTCATCAGTTTTCCCGCTTATTCCTTACAATTGTTCCTTTAATGAGAAGTGCAGTTTGATGTCACCTTTCCTGCCCTTTCATGTTCTATGCTCAGTCTTGATGCAATGGATATTAGCGGGGAAGAGCACCTTGATGTCGTATGTTACAACTAGATCTGCCTTCTGTTATAGCTTTTTAAGCCTGATTTTAAGTATGTTTACTTGCTTTTGACCTTCTTGTTCCTGGTCTTTTGGTAATAAGATTTTCTTTTGTTACATTTTTTACAGAGACATGACATAATTAAGAAGAGGCTAGATTCTCATGGCAATATTATTGAATCTAGACAAGATGGAATTGGTTCACCTAAGGTCCGTTTTGTTTCTTTTAAGTTATGAGATTCTTATTTGTCATGTAGTTTCTAGTAATAGCTATTCTTTATGCAGCCTGAATTATTTTTTTTATACAATTAAGTATAAACAAGGTCTCTGTTGTGACTAAGGCCATAACATTTTAGATAGTCAATAATATCAGTTTATGAAAAATTTTTCTTTACTGTATTTGGTAATAATACTTTTATCTTGTTTTCCTTTGCATGAAACATGGTACCCTTTGTTATAGAACTATTTAGATTGATGAAAAAACATTGGGACCATTTAACATTGTCTAAGCTTCTTTCTGTCATTTTATTGATTTATCTAATTACAACTCACTATTATGGCCTTTCTGAATCCTATATAATTAATCTTGAGTCGGTGGGATTTATAACTTAATTATTTTATTGGGATACTAGCTCAGTTCTCTGTCTCTCCTCTCTCTCTCTCTCTCTCTCTTACTCTCTTACATTATCCATGTGTTTATGCACAAACTTGATTAACTCTAATAGCTAAATGTAAACAAATGAAATGTGACATTAGAAGATTCAAATGTACATCGGGAAAATTTTAGTGAAATAAGAGATTCTCTGGTTGTTACTTGGTCAATAACATTTCAGGATAGTCTAACTACAGACATAAGATGGGTATCATTTGAGAAGAAAGACAATTAGGAAAAAAATTGAATCTGACTGATTGCTTGTATTGCCTAGAAAGGGCAAACATTGAGAGTGAACATTTAGTGATTGTGAGCGCTTGGCTAGTTTTATCACCAACTACATATATCTACTTGTTGATAAGTTGATGATCTGTATTTAAAGAAAATGTTATTATGTATGTTGTTCCTTGTTTGCTTGTAATGACAAAGATAGGCATAACTAAACCCCAAGCTTTATGTAGTGTCGATTTGCCTGCAACTGACCTGCCTGCAGTTGACATATAACAGTTGTAAGCTTATCTCCAAGGAGGCTAGATGTAGCGTATATAGATAAGCAAGTATTGGCAATAAAATCATGAGACTGATTACTTCCAGCAAATGATTTATGCTTATCAAGTATTGGCAAGTTGATTCTTTCACTGATTACTGTGTACTTGTTATGAGTTACCATCAACAACTACATTCTTCATCTTATTATAGAGTAACTTAAAACAAATCCAACGTTTTTGAGTAATTATCATGCCCTTTCTTTTGTGAACAATCAGTGGGTGTGTCATGTATAAATATTCAGTCTATTCCTTTAAATGAGCATTGACCAATTGTTACAGATTGAAAAGCCTTTGCAAAGACATGGTGGAAGACTTGAACATAATGAGACATACTGTGGTTCTTGCTATGGTGCAGAAGTGGTATGGCTATTGATTGCTTTCTGTGTTTTGTTGTTATTTTGTTTGTCTATAATAGATTGTTGCTGCAATTATGTGTCTTGTAGCTATAGCTTCTGCTATATGGTTTTTCTGCTTGTCTAATAGATTTACGAAAAGTTTATACCTCTATGTACAATTTTAGTTGTAAAAGAGCTAGATTTCTTTTAATACATAACAGCTATGCCTTAGCATCCTATTTGACCACAGATCCTGCCCAAAGCAAGGCTGATAACTGGAGCAGCTAATGAACCTTGATGTATATATTCTAGAAAACTTGGCAGTGATTGTCTGTGACTCCTTAGCTTGGTGGCTTATTTAATTGTTGACAAGTTCTGAGATACCATAAATGTTTTGTAGGACCAACTAAATGAGAACCTGTAGGAAAGTGCCGTTGGGCAATTTTTTCAAAGTGGTTATTAGTGGTTTTGGTTTGACCATTATTTGTGGCTATTAGATGTCACATGCATTAGCATCTGGAATTGCTACTAGTCTCTATTGAGTACATTAAAACTTGATTCAAAATTGACCTCCTTGTTATTTGTTGTTCCATATAATTTTCAAATATGAATTGTCAATTAGAGTAGCTAATGAACCATGATAACTAAAAAACATGATGGTGATTGTTTGTAGAAGTTTGGTATAGAGCCTAATTTTATTGTTTGACTAGTGTTGAGATGCTGTAGAAGTCTTTATAGAAGAAAAACCAATGACTTAACTGTTACAACAAATATTTAAAATATTAGTAGCATGATGTATGTTGCCGAAGTGGTTGTAAATGTATTTGTTGATTTACCTATCATGACATTTTTTGGATTTTCTGATGATAAATTGTAAATAACATATTGCTCAGAAAAACTGTAACAAGCAATTAAATAAGAATGAATGATGCACTAATTCATACATATTCTGTTTCTTAGGGTTTGCCAAAAAATCTGGTAAGTGCACAATCTATACCCTTTGTTTAAACTCAAGTAGGAAACTGCTACATCATAGATTTCCTTTCGTTATACAATGCAATATAATTAGATGATTGATCTAAATGAACATTTTAAATATTTGTCTCATCAGTACATACCAACTGGTGTTTATCAATCTGACCAGGAATGGAAGGTACTCATTTTCATATCATTTTGCAGTGATACCCAAGAAAGTGCCAAAAATCACTATCCGGCTAATATTTTAAATCTCCATCCATAATATACTTTACATGCTTAATCGCAGCAATTGACCAATTCTATCATTATGGACTTGAATTTCCTTCTACAGAATTCAACAATTATGTAATTAAAAATGCAAATTGCATATTTTAGTTAGCAATTGACTAAGCAATCTGTCTTTTGATTTTCATAGTCTGATGAAGATTGTTGCAACTCTTGTGAAGAAGTTCGTGAAGCCTACAGAAAGAAAGGTTGGGGCCTTTCAGACCCTGAAATAATTGACCAGGTATTTATTGATATATGGTTATACATGTTCCTGTACCTGTTTCTATATGATATTAGTACATAGAATAGATATTTTGTTATTGGGATTATGCACACTTGTTCTTGATGAACTAAATATGTATAAGCAGCATAACTGCTGTAGTTTGCAGGGATATGATAGCATGACAGCATGGCACTACTACCATCACTTTGTAGTTTCTTTTGGCAATCATGGAACCATCATCCACTACATAATCCCAAGTTCAAGGGCTCCCATTCTTATCAAAGCCTCATTTCTTTAACTCTTAGATCTTCATTTGGTACCTTGCAAGTGTTGGCAACAACTTAACCCAAATTTGAAGTGTGGTTAATGATTGTGCAAAACCCAAAAAAAATGATGGGAGACACCATGCTTCTCCCATCGTGTTCAGATTTTCTTGCAGTATGCTACAAAAGTTAGTAATTACTACTGAAATAATTGGTCTTAGTTTGCATCAATTATCTAAATTAGATCATTTTAATTATGCCATGGATTTATCTTGTATGATGTAGATACTGAAGAAAATAGTTTTATCTGAAGTAACTGTAATGACAGCCTTGCATATAAGTTTTATCTATGAAATTTGATTAAATAAAGTTAGTGAACCTACCTTTTAGTGATTCAAACAACCTGTATGTTTTTTTTCTTCGAAACAACTTGTATGTTATCACAGTGCAAAAGAGAAGGTTTTCTTCAAAGGATCAAGGATGAAGATGGTGAAGGGTGCAACATCTATGGTTTCTTGGAAGTTAAAAAAGTGGCAGGAAATTTTCACTTTGCCCCTGGTAAAAGCTTTCAGCAGTCAAATATGCATGTGCATGACTTGTTGCCATTCCAAAAAGAGAGTTTTAATGTAAGAAATCTTGTTTAATCAAACTTGATTATAGCTTATATCTGTGGCTTTGCTCTTGTTTAAATATACTTTGTTGTTTGTGAGTCCAGATAAGTCACAAAATTAACAGATTATCTTTTGGAGAATATTTTCCTGGTGCCATCAATCCTCTTGATGGGTAACTTCCTACTACATTTTCTAGTTCTCAAAATTCACATGCTGTCATTTATGTCTTTTGATTTTTCAAGATGTGGTTATAATATCCACCTGTTTGTTGAAATCTCAGAGTTCAGTGGGTGCAACACGCACCATATGGAATGTACCAATACTTTATCAAGGTTGGCGCTATCATGACTCTTTCTATTTAAATTCATCAGATTTAAAATTCAACATACTATTTGTTGCATCAGTTTATGTTTTTTTTTGTGTAAATACTATGATATCAAAGAATATTAGCTCTTCGAGAACATTCTGGATGTTAACTCTTTTTCTTCTTAGGTTGTTCCTACTGTTTACACTGACATAAGGGGTCGTACCATCCAGTCCAACCAGGTAATTTTGGTACCTGCAAAGGTTGTCTTTGGTAATATTTCGACTACTGATCTCTTCTGATGTCCACACATGTTTTTGCAGTTCTCTGTAACCGAACATTTCAGGAGTGATGATATTGGTCGATTACAATATCTTCCAGGAGTGTTTTTCTTTTATGACCTTTCTCCGATTAAGGTGGCATTCCTCTTTGATTGTTGATTCCTCTCTCCTCACTCTTTCATTTATCTTTTGCCCCATATTGTAACATCACAATCCATTCTGAGTCATGATATATAGATTAACAATTTTATATTATTATTCAGTCATTGATGATGCATTTGGGTTCTTTATTCATTGCATCAAGAACTTTTGGATAAGCTGTTTGTTCATTGCTTGAAGAAATTTGTCCTGCTTATGTTTTGTTTGATTTTTTTTGAAAATAATTTGAAATTTATCCTGCTTGATTCTTGTTTTACCCGACAGA
The DNA here is from genome assembly GCF_036884655.1 of Musa acuminata AAA Group. NCBI lineage: Eukaryota > Viridiplantae > Streptophyta > Magnoliopsida > Zingiberales > Musaceae > Musa > Musa acuminata. The sequence goes on along the minus strand of NC_088347.1, from coordinate 13,771,011 downwards.
TCAGCATAATACTTTGTAGAGAATTTTATCCTATCTTTTAAGTCAAATATTGAAATTTTATTATGATGAATTCTTATAAGAATGCACTTTACAGGTTACATTCATGGAGGGACATGTATCTTTCTTACACTTCTTGACTAATGTTTGTGCGATTGTTGGAGGTAACACTTTCCCTCATTTTTATCATTATCAGCTACTTGTGAAAAGTGTTCTGTGCCACCAAATATACTATTTGTCTGATGGCCAGATTTTTGTTTTTATTTTCTTATACTTTCGAATTTAATGAAATTCAACAATATGGTTGTTTATAAATGATTATGAATTATAATCAAGGATATTAGTCCTTTTAGGTACATCATCTACCAACTTGTGTTTGCAAAACACAACCAACAAAACCTGCACTTTATGAAGTGTCGCCATATCATACTTGATTGTTCCTTCCCTGTTGGGGTTATGCCATTATTACACCTATCCCTCCCAGTTCCTTCTGCTGCTACTATCTATATCTCTGGGGATTTGCATTGTCATTTGAGATGGTTCTGTAGCCAGATTGAATGGTCTCTGGCCATATTGATAGAACTTTCTCATGCATGTACCTTAATATGCAACATATCATCTATTCAGGTCTTCCTATTTATTTTAGGTAATTACCTTTATTAATTAAATTTGATACATTTGCTCTATGTTTGGAAACAGTTGAGTGTGCTGTTTAGTTCTTGTTGGCATAAAAGACAAGATATGATTATATAGGACCAGAAGTTAAATCATGTACATCCTGGTTCATGTATCTATCTTTAATATCTTCAACAGCTTAGAGGAATATGTTTAAATATGTTCTTTGTGCTTTCAGGTGTTTTTACTGTTTCTGGAATATTAGATTCATTCATCTATCATAGTCAAAGAGCAATCAAGAAGAAGATAGAGATTGGTAAATTCAGCTGATTTTGTCTATGGTGTAAACTCTCAGTGCCAATCTGAAGGACATTCACACAAGGGGGAACTTGTTAATATATCAGAGAAAGGTAGTCTACTCACAATTCCGTTTGCAAGTAATATTGAGTTGCTTGACAGTTTCACGCTGGGTTATTTCTTGGGTTAGTCTCTCTCTGCACCCTGAGTTGGTCGATGTAATTGATTTCACACTCTGCTTAAAGACTTCTGACTCCGAATTCAAGTAATGTAAGCATGAGCCCGAGTGCTGATGAAAGACCATTTGTGAGCAAAAAATACAGACGGTGTTGATAGGGAGTATAAACTGATCATTTTGACAGTCATGGCTAAGGCTTTCTCCCAAGTTTTGTTTAGCAGGAAATGGTATAGATAAACTGTGACACATGATTCATTGTCGTGTTACAAATACGAGTTGAGCTGCTTACGTTGAAAAATCTCAACTTTCTCATTTATGATATTTTAGTGCAATTGTTCTGCTTGCAGGATGTTGCAATTATGGCAAGGGAACGGACTATTTGAGCCAGCAGGTGAGAGATGGTGTTGGGTGTGAAAGAAATGTAGTGATTTGAGGCCCTAGAAAATAATATATCGCAGATTTGTCTCGTGTTCGTATCCGATCCTACTTTTACTTGATAAGAATATATCGCAGATCTGCTCCTGTCTTGCCCGGTCGGATAGATGGATTGACCGGGGGGACACGCTCACTGCTCGTATCGCAACGTTTAGGGCACGGAAATTAAGGGGTTTGGCCACGTTTTTTGTTAGGCTGAAACACGGAAATTAAGCGCCTAAACCCACCCCCGCATGCATGGTCTTCGTACTTGATGTATTATTTCTTCTATCGTGGGCTAAAAGACCGGCTCAGATTAGTCCTTTATCTCTGTTGCTCTGCTGGGCCTGAAGGAAAAGACCTCACTGATGGTGATGATAAGAACAGAAAGCATTGGGTTTGTGGGGGTCAAACCCAAAAAAAAAATCATATGAAGCCGGTTTGCAATCGGAAGTCCTCACTGTTCCTCCCAGCCCAGTGGGGGCTTACGGAGTTGTTCATGTGTTCTTCCTACGTTAAGCCCATCGTCGAGTCTCGAGGGAAGGCGAGGGGACCGACGGTTGTGAGCACGGCCTCGGGCGGTGACGGCGGCCGTTGCCTAGGAGTAGTGTGTGTATCTGTGGTGTTCCTTCTTTTGAGCCATCTTGTTGTTGGCTGTGGGCGAGCAAGGAAGGTGTTGCTTTTGTTGTCGTGTAAGCGCACGTGTCTTCATCGGACTTTCAAACGGTAACCCGACCCGACCTGGAGGTGTTCGTACGAGAACAAGTAGCACATCCGAACACTAGCATTCTTCATCCCGTTTCTGGAGAGACCGAGAGGTGCGAGTGGGGCACAGATGAGAGGGCGGGGGCGCCGAAGATGGGGAAGAAGGGCAGAAAGGTGATGCTTTTTTATTATCGTGCATAGACAAGCGTGTCTTACTTACAAACAGAAAGATAGATCATTCATTAGGAATCCGCTCACCGGATAAGAAAAGAAATGATAGTATTTAACTGGGAATTTATCGAAAAAAAAAATCTTCCACTAATTATTTTTTACGATACGAGGCTCCTCTATTCAGAAATTACCAGGGGTATTATTATTATTATTATTATTATTATTTATGCCCTTATCATTCTGTCAAATAACTTGTTTTTTCTGTAAAAAAAATAAAGTTTGTTTTGTATTTCCTGAACCGATCCAATTTGAATCAACAAAATTCCATATCATCCTTATAGTCCTCCTCGTAAATTATCATGTGTTGCTCTCTTCTCGTCCAGTCAAACAGGAGGTTTGCAATTACCTCTCTCCCTTTTGTGATAGTCGAAAGCTCTTTGACTAGCGAAAAAACACAAATTAAGGACGGTACAATTTCACATTTATAAATCAATTATCATCCCAAAAAAAATTTACACAAATAAAATTCTATCGTTCATCTCATCGTACTCATTGATAGAAGATAATTTCTCATTGATAGAAGATAAGATTTCCCCAACTATATGAGGAAATTTCTTACTCTATTGAGGGAAATCCTTTATTCTATCATGCCCCCGTAAGATGGTGCTCCTATCAAAAATTTACACATATGAATAAAATTCTATCGTTCATCTCATCGTACTCATAACATATCCAATCGATTCAATCACATCCTTAATGATTTTATAATATCTATATCCGTATAACATATATTATTAAAACTAAATCTAAACTTAAGAAAAATTATATAAAAAAACAATACTTCAATAGCTCTTCCAAGTATATTCATGACTAGCTTCTCTGAAAAATTTGGAGTAATAGGATATGAGCAAATAATAGCTCAGCGCACCGAAAACTCACCTACCAATGAAACTGATATAAGAGAATAAATATTTTTTAATCAAAACTTATAAATCATTTTTAATCAGCATTTGCTTCAAATACATAACAACATAAATAATTATTTTTTATTTATAAAAAAATTATAATGTAAGCTAATCAAAATTGGGCTTCAAATACATATTTTGAATCTTTTTTTGAAATAATATACACAAATCTAACATTATGTATCATAAAAAATATAGTTTCAGCAATGATGGTTATCATTATGTTATATACCTGTAACAAGATCCGGAATTATGTTTGACATCGTGATAAAGGTAAACACATTCATCTTTATGTCGAGATCCATAAGAAACTATTTTTAAAATAAATATCAATGTTTAAACCTCATTAGTAAATATATAATTGAGATGTCATATATCATGTGTCAATGGTTCCTTTAAAAAAAAAAAAAAACACATTTCATGGAATCACATAATATTTTTCAAAACTGATTTTGCAAAGGATTTTATAATATTTTGAAGCATAAAATAATTTATAATAATTATTTCAAATAATATTTGTAAGACATTTCAAACGTACATAATTATTTCAAATAATATTTATAAGATATTGTAAAAACACACTTCGATCTAAATAATTAATACTAAGCATGAATCATATTGTCCGGCATATAATTGGTCTCTCGACGCTTCATCCGATTCTTCGGCGCATCGTCCTCTCTTGCAGCCTATTGCTCAATCGGCTAGTTGACTCCGCAACTCTGATATCCTTGACGTAATATCCGCTCTTCTTGGCCCAATTCTCAAATCCATGGTCCGAAGCCTTCTGTCGATATGTTGACCGATCCACCGGCTCGACGTCCAATCTTGACATATTTTTCCCTGGCACAACATGATTATTCTTGCTTTAATTATCTCATCCTGATTGAAGCATCCTACGTCACTCAAAATGCAGATCAAATCATAAATACTATCAATTGGTTTCATCATCAAAATCCGAGATTCAACAATCTCTCCCTTTTTTATGATGACGGAGTTAACCTTAACTCCCGGAGTTTAAACAAACTCCCCTTATCAATATGCCATATTGATAGAATCTTAAATTCAAGCCGAATTCAAGTCATTGCAAATTTCATCATGAATATTTGCAATACATCATCATGCATAATCATACTTCTCCCCCATTTGTCATGGAGAAGTGCAACTTTCAATGTGTTTAGAAATATAAGTTCAAATTATTGCATAATAAACATAATTTCCAGTTTTATCATTATGCTAGGTGTGTAAGTTTAGCATGTTTTGCTTTATGAGATTGGCAAGATAGTAATTTTTGCTTCTTTTGATATAGCAATTTTTTGCTTCTCTTTATATTACAAGCTAGCAATTCTAGCAAATTTTACATCATGCAAGGTAGCAAATTTTTGGTGACATTCAAGATATCAAGTTCTTCTCCTTACAATTTATAAGCTAGCAAATATTTCTCCCCCTTGTTATTGTCAAAAAGAAGGGAAGAATACAATGTTGTAATTTTTTTCCCTTTACAATAATTTTCAAAACATGACAAAGATAAGTATCAATCTTATTTGTGTATCATTATATTTTCAAATTAAAACATGCACAATTTCAAGACCTTACATTTCATTTTTCATGATACCGAAAAATAAATCAATCATCATTATGAGCATATCATACATGATATTAAAACATTAAAATTTTTAAGCATTTATCAACATTTTGATCATGATACTAAACATTCATCATTCAAAGCATTCATGATATACATCATATACATCATCATAATAAAAAGCATAAGTATTGTATGCACCATTCCAAATCATAAATATTTCATATCATGATAGTATCAATTTTGTCAAATTATATCCTACCATACATGATCGAAACTTCTCATTTGTATACATCAAAATAAATTCATGAATATTTCATGCATTCATATCATCACATAAAGAATATCAAGAAGAATTAATTGGGTGATGAGATAAATATTTCATGAATGCAAGGAATTGTACATAAAAATAGAGATAAAATATCAAAGATCGTGAAGATAAATCATGAGTATCAAGAGACATATTATGATTCTTTTTTGATAACTCAAATAGTAAAAATAAAGAATCATAGGAGACAATCTTGATTAATAAAGAAAATTTTCAAGTTCAAATTATGAGAATTCAAGAGAAATCATGATTCATTTTAGCAAATCTCCTCTTAAATAAATAACGAAAATAATTCTTAGAAGATCATGATATAGATAGAATTCATTCAATCTTGAAGAAGAACAAGATTTCAATTCAAAATTTAAATCTCGAAATTTCAAGTTATAAATCTCGAAAAATCAAGATAAAGCTTATTAAAATTTAAATCACTAACTCAAAATCATTTTCAGGAGATTCAAAAAAAGATAACAAACATACATTCATTGATATCCCCCTTTTTTTTATATGAAAACCATACATCATGGTTTAAAATCGAAAGAGCAATTATCAACTTGGAAATTATCAAGATCAAATAATCATTTCTTCAAATCATCATGCTTTAAAATAATATACAATCGTCGAGCATGATACTTACATTATTTCATACAAGCATGCATTTTTAATTTATGTCAAATCAAAACATGCATCATTTTTTAAACTGAAAAAGTCACTTTCATTATGGTAAAAATCGATAGTCCATAAATCGTAAGAATCATCATGCATAATTTAGAAAGATAAACTTATTAAACATGGTTTCATTGAACATAAGACATATTCAATAAAAAATAATATGAAAATCAACATGATATACATTATTGCTTCTTAAACATATACATAAAATTAATCTTACTAGGTGAGCAAGCATTTAGATTAACACTTTGTTATATTTTTCATAAAACATGCAATGGTCATTATTATTTTCAAAATTGCTAGCATGATAAGCATGATTCCAATTTTTTACATTTTCATTACATTATTAAATATGTAATTTTCAAGAAAAAAATAATTTTTCTAAACTAAATTAAAGATAACTTATAAAAAGCATTATGTAATTTTGAAATAAATTAAAGGTATTTTGATTATCTCATTGTTGAAAGCCGTTAAAGCGTAATTTGCCACCTTACTTTTGTTGATTTTCTCCTTGTCTTCGAAGGAGCTCGATTCATTCCAAAGTGCTTCCCTCTTCTTGCGTTCATAGCAAATAGTTGTGTTCTTTTTGTTCTTTAATTTTTATTTCATGAACTTTTTAAATTTCATGAGTAGTTCAAGTTCATCATTACTTGAGCTTATACTCGAGTGGTCTTCAATTGTTCTAAGTCCAAAATCCTTCCTGTTCTTTAGAAGGTGGTTCTCATGTTCGTCGCCACATTAGTCATTTCATAGGTTATCAAAAACCCAATTAATTCTTCAAGTGGTAGGTTGTTTAGATTTTTAGCCTCTTGTGTTACAGTTACTTTTGGATCCCAACTCTTATTAAAAGAACGTAAAATTTTGTTTACAAGTTCAAAATCCAAAAAACTTCTACCAAGTGCTTTTAAACCATTGACGACATCCATAAAACGGGTGTACATGTCAACAACGGTTTCACTTGGCTTCATTAAAAAAAGTTTAAAATCATACATTAAAAAGTTTGCTAGTGCCTTCATGTGTGATTTCAAGAGTGTGCCAAATATCGTAGTGTTTCTATCCTTTTTTACTCTTAATACTTGTGTGTGTTAACCAGGGATGCGAGAGGTATTTATAGGCTTCAAGTTGATTCAAACTTGGAGCCTAAAAATATCTCATCCCGGGTTTCCTGGGTATGGGCGGTACCACCACTTGGGAGGCTATGTCTGGGTGGCACCACCGCCTGCAGCCTATCGGAGACTGTGTCTAGGCGGTACCACCACCCAGACTGACGGTACCACCGCCTAACATAGTCTCGAAGACTATGCCACGACGGTGCCACTTCTTGGGACATTGTTTGGGCCTCTCATTAGGCCCAACATAGTCCTTACATGAGCCCAACTGGATCCTAATTGGGTTGGCCCAAATCCAAATCCAATTACGTGCTAACTATAAAATCTAAGACATTTACTAAGCTAAACAAGTCCCTATGCCTTGGTTTCTTCCGACGAGCTTCCGGCGATCTTCTGGTGAACTTTCAATGAACTATCGGGCAATGTTCCAGCGGACTCCCAGCAAGGTCCTGAACTTCACGACGATCTTCTTGGCGAGTTCCGACGAGCTTCTTTAGTAAGCTCCTGGACTTCTCGACTGGTTCCTATAGAACTTCTGACGAATGTTTGGACTTTCGACGAACTCTCGAACTCCCAACGGAATCGCGTCCTTGACTCCAAGACTTCATTTTGCTTTATGCCTTGCTATCATAGTTAATTCTGCATATGTAAAAATATACTTTGATCTAGACAATTAATACTAAGTATGAATCATTTTGTCCGGCATGTCATTGGTCTCTCGATGCTTCATCCGATTCTTCGGTATATCGTCCTCTCTTGCGGCCTATTGCCCAATCGACCAGTTGACTCCGCAACTCCGATATCCTTGACGGAATATCCGCTCTTCTTGGCCCGATGCCTAAATCCATGGCTCGAAGCCTTCTATCGATACGTCGACCAATCCACCAGCTCGATGTCCAATTTTCTGATATGTTTTCTCTCGGCACAACATGATTCTTCTTGCTTTAATTGTCTCATCATGATTGAAGCATCCTATGTCACTCAAAATGCAGATCAAATCATAAATACTATCAATTGGTTTCATCATCAAAATTCGAGATTCAACACTACCTATTAACATGTTGTCAAGCAATGGTACCACCAGACTAGGTAGTGGTACCGCCTAATGTCAGGCTGTAGGTGGTGGTACCGCCTAGTGCAGGCGGTGGTACTGTTCGTACCCGGAAGACCAAAAAAATTAAATTTTTAGCTCCATTTTTAAAACCATTTAAGGCCTATAAATACCTCACTTGGGTAGCAAGAAAGGAGTAAGAATTCTTGAGGAAAAAACTGAGTAAACTCTATAAAAACTTTGAGTTTCCTCCTCCTAGTGTTTAGAGGTAGTCCTAAGGGAGGTATGTGAGGGACTACTTGTAAAAGAGTAACAAGTAAAGGTTATCTCCTAAACCAATGAAAAGGAAAAAGTGTTGTAAGAGGGTAGTTGGTATTCGCCCATTGAATGAAGGCTGATAGTGGACGCTGATGGCCCTAATGGAGGAGGAATCAAGAGTGGATATAGGTCACGACGATCGAACCACTATAAATCCGGTGTGCTCTTTTCCTTTGCTCCTTATTTTTATTGCTTACTTAGTTGCTTACGTTACTTTACATTTACTATAAGTCAAGCTTAAACAATTTCTGATACGGGCCTTATCAAAACAGTTTTTCTATATTGAACGAGTTTTCAAATAGACATAATTTTTACGTAAGCACTAATTCACCCCCCCCCCCCCCCCCCCCCGGGTCTTAGTGTCGTATTGATCATAACAATATTAAAATCATAATCCTTTAGAAAGTCCAACTATCTTCTTTGTCTTATATTTAAATCTTTCTATGTGAAAATATATTTGAGACTCTTATGATTTCAAAAGTTTATCCATAGAGATAATTCCTCCAAATTTTCAATACAAAAATGATAATTGCTAGCTCTAAGTCATGAGTAGGATAGTTCTTCTCATGAGACTTTAATTGCCTAGATGCATAAGTGACTACCCTCTCATTTTGTATTAGAACACAATCATGCCCTTGTAGTGTGGCATCTCTATACACTACAAAACCTTCTTCCCATGAAAGAATCACCAAGATAAGAGCACTGGTTAATTTCTTCTTCAATTCTTGAAAACTTCATTGATATTTATCATTCCATATGAACTTTATACTCTTTTGTGTCAACCTAGTCAATTGTGCTACTATTTTTAAAAAACCTTCTACGAATCTTCTATAGTATCTAGCCAAACCCAAGAATCTTCTAATCTTTGAAACATTAGAAGGCTACTTTCATTTTAACATAGCTTCAATCTTGTGAGGGTCAATAGATATACCAACACTTGAAATTACATAACTGAGAAACATAACTTCATTGAGCCAGAAATTACACTTGCTTAATTCGGCATATAGTTTCTCTTATCTTAGGACTTCCATAACTGTTTTAAGGTGGTGTTCATGCTCTGTTATGCTTTTGGAGTAGATCAAGATATTATTAATGAATACAATTACAAATTTATGAAGATAAGGGTGGAACACCCTATTCATGAGATCCATAAAGGCAACTGGTACATTTGTGAGTCCAAAAGGCATTACTAAGAATTCATAATGATCATATCTTATTCTAAAAGCAGTTTTCTATATATCTCATTCCCTTATCTTCAGTTGATGATACTCGAATCTCAAATCAATCTTCAAGTATACCTGAGTACCTTGAAGTTGATCAAATAGGTCATCTATCCGGGGAAGGAAATATTTATTCTTTATGGTCACTTGGTTAAGTTATCTATAATTGATGCATAGTGCATAGATTCATCTTTCTTCTTCACAAATAGGATAGGGACACCCTAAGGTGATATATTGGGTCGAATAAAACCCTTATCCAAAAGCTCTTGGATCTATTTCTTTAACTCTTCCAACTCAATTGGTGCCATTCTATACGGGGGTTTAGAAATAGATATAGTGCCAAGTAGAAGATCAATTGTAAAATCAATCTGCTTGTTTGGTGGTAGTGCAAGTAGATCTTTAGGAAAAACATCTAGAAAAGCCCATACAATGGGGATGTCCTTTAATACTGGCTTCTTATGTTCTTCTTCAAAAATGACGGCCAAGTATTCCTAACATCCTTTCAGTAATAGTTAGGTAGTACTCAAGGCTGAAATAATAGGAGGGAGCTTTTCTTGAATCTTAATGAACTTGAAAGGCGGTTGATCTAGGGGTGAGAAAGTAATAGTTTTCTGAAAACAATCGACACTTGCATTGTATGCTAAAAGCCCTCAAGATAGTATCAAAATCTTGAAATTCTAGTAGAATAAGATCTACTAGCAATTCACGACTTTCAATAGTAATAATGCAGTTTCTATATATCTGATCAACTATCAAAGAGTTTTCAACTAGTGTTACTACCATTAATGCATTACTCATCGTTTCATGATTCTTATATAGTTTCATAGCAAAATAGGGTGATATAAAAGAATGTGTAGAACTAGAATCTATAAACACAAATGCAGGCATACCACAAAGTGTGATGATACATTTAATAATAGATCCTGAGGCTTCAGCATCTTGGTGGGTTAATGCATAGACTCTCGCTTGACCTCCTTCTCTAGGTCCTAGTTATTATTGTCCAACTATTTAGGGTGGAGCTCGATGTTGATGTTGCTTTCGAGGGTAATCCTTCGACATGTGCCTCGGTTGTTGACAATAAAAGCATATATGTTGTCTCATGGGGCATGAGGTAGAAACATGATCCATTTTTCCACAAAAGTAGCATCTTATAATGACTTGATTACTAGGAGCTCCTACCTATTAATGCCCAAACTGTTTGCCCTTACCTTTCTTTGAGGGTCTAGAGTGTGATCCCCCATATGTCAATAGTGTAGTACTAAAAGATCACTTTCGATCATTTACTCGTTATAGTTCATTATCCAATTTCTAGCTTGATTTAACACTTCAGCATATGTTGGTAAAATCAATACTGCAATGGAATTTCTAATTGATGATCGAAGTCCCCTCTTAAAATGAGGAGCTCTTTGATTTTCATTGAAAGCAATATGTGGAGAGAATTGGGCCAATTCAGTGAAATAATGATCATATTCCATTACAGTTCTACTTCCTTGGTGGATGCTAAGGAACTCTTGTTGCTTCTTAAAGCGAACTGAATTAGGAAAGAACTACTCATAAAATACATCCTTAAACTGCTCCTAAGTCACCACATTATCTCCAGCCTCTAATATCCTCATCCTCCTTTTTGAGGTCCACTAAGTGTTTGCCTTCCCTTCCAAAATGAAAGAAGCGAAAGACACTTTCTTATTTTTCCTATATTCGATAGCTTCGAATGTCTTCTCCACTTGACGAATCCAATGTTTAGTAAAGATTGGTTCTGGTTTGCCCTAAAAAACTAGTGGTCCCAATCTCTTAAAGTAATCCAAGGCATTATTTCTACCCTGCGAAACTCCATCTCGCTCCTTCTAATGCTCAAAGTACCTTTTAATAGCATTGAGGACTCCGTGTATATCATTTGGAGCATTGACGGGTGCTGAGGCATGAGGTGCACTCTGCAAAGTCGGAGAAGCTGACATATAATCAGTGATAGGTGTATGTGAGGACTGGGTTTGCTCTATGATGCATGGAACTTCCAAGTTATTATTTGCCTGAACACCTCTTTGAGTGCGTAGACCAGTAGCATTACGACCATGAGCACCCCGAGTGACAAGACCACTATTATTTAGAATTAGCTTCATTGCTCCTATAATAGGTTAAAGATAAAAGTTGATCAAAGTTAATTAAGAGACTTAAACACCTACAGACCTTAGACCATACTCTAATACCATATGAAGATGCCATATCTTGGATTGGCTTGTTTTTAGATCACATCTTTTCATACATTCAGAGCCAAGCAGATAAACATCACTTTATTCATTATTTATAAATATTTATTATAATTTATTTATTCATCAAATCATAAGTAGAAAAGTAAACATAGTGATATTTGTTGAATCTCGGATTTTGATGATGAAATCAATTGATAGTATTTATGATTTGATCTATGTTTTAAGTGACGCAGGATGTTTCGATCAGGGAGAGACATTTAAAGTAGGAAGAATCATATTGGGCTGAAGAAACATGTCAGAAGATTAGACATCGCGTTGAAGGATCGGTCAACGTATCGATAGAAGGCTTCGGGCCATGGTTTCGAGCATCGGGCCAATAAGAGCGAATGTTGCGCCAAGGATATCGAAGTTACGGAGGTCAACTGGTCAATTGGGCAATAGGCCATAAGAGATGACGATGCGCCGAAGGATCGGACAAAGCGTCGATGGACCAATGACATGCCGGATGACATGATTCATGCTTAGTAATAATTGTCTAGATCGAAGTGTGTTTTTATATGTACAGGATTAACTACGATAGCAAGGCATAAAGCAAAATGAAGTCTCGGAGTCAAGAACGCAATTTCGTTAGGAGTTCGAGAGTTAGTCGGAAGTCCTGACGTTCGTCGAAAGATCTGTCGGAATTGACCGAGAAGTCATGGAGCTTGCCAAAGAAGTTCGTTGGAACTCACCAAGAAGATCTTCATGAAGTCCAAGAGCTTGTTGGGAGTCCACCGGAACATTGTCGAGAGATCATCGGAAGATCGCCAGAAGCTCGCCGGAAGAAAGTAGACTTATTTTGCTTAGAATATGTCTTAGGAATCATAGTTAACACATAATTGGAGTTGGGATTGGGAGGTAATCCCATCAACTCTGTTATGGGTCAACTGGGCCCGAAGTTGGGCTAGTTTGGGTCGGATTCAAGGCCCAACCAAGATGTTGAAAGCCTAGCCGATGGTGGCACCGCCTGGGGAATGGCACCCCAGGAATTCTGGGTAGTGGTACCACCCAGTGGCAGGGTGCTAGGTGCCACTGGGTAGTGGCATCGCCCTTGTCAGGCGGTAGTACCACCTAATGTTAGACTGACACTAGCAGTGGTACCGCCCAGCATAGGCGGTGGTACCGCCCATACCCTAGAAACCCGAGATAAGATGTTCTAAGACTCTAAGTTTAAATCAACTTGAGGCCTATAAATACCTCTCTCATCCCTAGTTGACACACACACAGCTGAGAGCAAAAAAGAAAGAAAATTCTGTTGCAATTGTGTGTGAAACTCCTCTCAAAGTTCTAATTGTTAGAATAGTTTGAGAGAAGAGTAAGTGGGGGTATAAGGGTTATCTCCTAAACCCGATAAAAGGATAATCAAGTTGTAAAAGGTGGTTGGTCTTTGCCTATTAGAGAAAGACCGATAGTGGATGCCGGTGGTCTCAACGGAAGAGGAATCGACAGAGTGGATGTATGTCATGACGACCGAACCACTATAAAAATATGGTTTGTCTTTACTTTAAGCAATGTACTTTAAACTGCAAACTGCCTTCTCATTACTTGTTACGCTCTTCTTATTGCCTTCAAAGTTAAGCATTTTCGAAATCAATTTTATCGTACAAAATGAAACATTTTCAAAACCGACGTTTTTAACGCTACACTAATTCACCCCCCCTCTTAGTGCCGACTCGTTCCCAACAATTGGTATCAGAGCCTTATAATTTCTCATTTGGTTTAATACGTAAGAGAAATGACTCTTTTCGGCTTTCAAGAGGGTCACTCTCTTATTCGTCCTCCCTTGTTCAATAGGACGGACTACACATATTAGAAAACTCGAATGAGAGTTTTCTTATTTTCGATAGATTTAAATTTATGGAATAATATAAAAAAATAAATTTCAAAGGTCTTCTCTTTCAATGAACCATTGGAATGATTTGGAGAAGAAGACTTTTCTTTAAATGCGAAAGCTATGAATGCTTTATTTTACGCTTTGGATAAAACTGAGTTTAATCGGATTTCTACTTGCAAAACGTCTTTCGATATATGATACACTCTCGAAATCACACATGAAGGCACTAGCAAAGTTAAAGATTCGAAAATTAACTTTTTAATGCATGATTTTAAACTTTTTCGAATGAAGCCAAGTGAAACCGTTGTTAACATGTACACCCGTTTTACGGATGTCGTCAATGGTTTAAAAGCACTTGGTAAAAGTTTTTGGGATTTTGAACTTATAAACAAGATTTTATATTCTCTTAATAAGAGTTGGGATTCAAAAGTAACAGCTATTCAAGAATAAAAACACTTGAACCATTTATCAATTGAAGAACTTATAGGGTCTTTGATGACCTATGAAATAACATGCAATGCATGTGCAGAACTTGAGAATCACCTTCCAAAAAACAGGAAGGATTTCAGACTTAGAACAATTGAAGACCACTCGAGCATAAGCTCAAGTGATGGTGAACTTGAACTCCTCATGAAATTTTTAAAGCAAGAATCAAAAATTAAAAATATTAAAAATAAGAAGAAGGCGACTTGGGACAAATTGAGTGCATCCGAAGACGAAGAGGAAACCGATGAAGAAACGACGAACTTCACTTTGGTGACTCTCGACAATGAGGTAAACAACTCAAACGAAACTCCTTTAATTTATTTCGAAATTACATAATGCTTTCCATGAGTTGTTCTTAAATTAGTTTTTTTTTGTTAATATATATATATATATATATATTATATTAATTACGTGTTTAATGAAAATACAAAAAAAAATTGGATCATGCTTACCTTTCTAGTGATTTTAAAAATAATAATATTTTATGATAAACAAACAAAATGATTTTGATTAAAAAATGCCTTATCATAAATGTTTTGAAAATAAATGTTTGTATCATACATGATTTTTATGCATGAGGACTTGAAGTAATGATTTGAAATCATATGTTTTGGAATTATGTGTTACACTTTTTGATCTTGATGATTTTTAATCTTTCCATTTTAAACATTGATGTATGGTTTTGACATAAGTGTTGAATCTCGGATTTTGATGATGAAACTAATTGATTATGTTTAGATGTTTAAACTGCATTTTGAGTGATGCAGGTCTACTCAATCAGGATTAGACAGTTGACGCAGGAGGAATTGATGTTGCGCCGAAGGAGATCACGTCAGGATATTGGATGGCAGAAGGCTTCGGACGTCGGGCATCGGGCCAAGGGGAGCGAAATTGCACCAAGGATATCGGGGTTGCGGAGGTCAACCGCCGATTGGGCAACAAGCCGCAAGAGAGGACGATGCGCTGAAGAATCGGACGAAGCGCCAACCAATGACGTGCCGGGCAACGGAATGTCGATTTGCGTTGTAATAATTGTCTAGATCGAAGTAGAGTTTTAGTTTGTGTGTGCAGGAATAACTACGATAACGATGAAGACATAAAGCGAAACAAAGTGTGGAGTCAAGCACGAAGGATTCGTTGGGAGTTCAAGAGTTCGACGGAAGTCCGAAGGTTCATCGGGAACGCTGTCGGAACTAGCCGAGAATGAGTAGGGAGCTTGCCGAAGGGTTTTTCGGAAGCTCGCCGGAAGGTTTATGGGAAGTTCGCGGAGTTCGCCAAGAAAGATCGGAGCTTACCGAAGAAGCTCGTTGGAACTCACCAAGATCAAATCGTGAAGTCTAGGAGCTTGCCGGGAGTCCGCAGAATGGTTTCCGAGAGTTTATCGGAAGACCGCCGGAAGTTCGCTTGAAGCTCGCCGGAAGAAGTCTTGACTTACGGACTTTGTAATAGCTAATAAAATATCTTTAAATTCGTAGTTAGTACGTTAATTAGGGTTAGGATTAGGTGTTAATCCTATAACCCAAGTAGGGGCCAATTGGGCCCGAGTTCGGACTAGTTTGGGCCAAGATTGAAGCCTAACTAGTGGCTGAAAACACTATAGTCGGGCTGAAAACATTGTAGGCGGTGGCACCGCCCAGCACCCGAGTGCCAGGCGGTAGCACCGCCTGGGCTGGGCGGTGGCACCGCCCAGCACTGTCAGCGCCCGACAGTGACAGGCGGTGGCACCGCCAGCATCGGGAACATAAGAGAATTCAAATTTTTGGAGCCCAAATTTGAATCCTCTTGAGGCCTATAAATACCCCTCAAGTCTCAGCTGAGAAAACAACTTTTGATAAGCATTTTGATTGAGAGAAAAGTCTTAGAAAGTCTTAGCAAGTCTTGTTTTCAATTTGCTAGAGAGTTCTCCTCCTTTCTTATTGAAAATTTGTGAGAGGTTGAACTGCTTGTAAAATGTTGTAAGAGGGGTATTTACCCTTCCATTTCAAGAGATTTACTAGTGGAAGGTGGGAGCCTCATCGAAGAGGGGCCTCGCAAGTGGATGTAGGTCATTTGACCGAACCACTCTAAAATCGGCGTAATCTCTGGTTTGCTTTTCATTGTCGCTATTTACATTACTGCAAACCTTCTTACATGCTTTAGTTCCTTATTACCCTTGCTGCGCAACTCTAAGAATACGCTTTCCAGTTAAGCTTTTCAAGTTCCGTTCTTATCGTACGAAAGATTTTTCTAAAACCGAAGTTTTAATCCGCTGCACTAATTCACCCCCTCTTAGTGCCACTCCGATCCTAACAATAAGAACAAATATTTGGGCATGCTAATATAAAGTTAATCACACAAATTGAAACTAAAGAAGTTTAGATATCTTTAAGAATTATTCAACATTATGTTCAACGAAACCATGCTTGATGTCTTAATGAAAATATTAAGAGGTTTGATATCATGCTTAATGTGAAATTATGCATGATGATTTTTGTGATTCATGTCCTATTGATCTTTGTCGTAATGAAAATTGCTTTTTTGGTTATAAACAAGATGGATGGTGTTTTTGACGAAACTTATTTTTCGATCCTAAACATTGATGCATTTTTTTGGCATAAATAAAGAAGGCATGCTTCCATGAAATCAAATTGAATCATTAAAAAGAAGAAAGCTTTCTCCTTGAAAAATTTCTTTTTCTCTACTTCATCGATTTTCAAAAAGAAGAGATTGGTAAATCTATTTATATTATTTTGAATCTCTTGAACTATGAAAGTGATTTTGATAATTTGAATTTGAATAATTTTTTTTTATCCAAATCATGATCTTGATTCCTTGATATTTACAAATTAAGATTTATTATGAATCAAGATTTTTCATTAATCATTCTCCTACGATTCTACATGGTATTTTCTTAAGAGGAAAATTTCTAAATGAATCATGATTTTTCTTATGAGTTATTGGATTTATTACTTGAGATATTTTTTTTAATCAAGATCTCTTCTTTGTACTCCTACGATTTTTCTTGGTATTTTACTAAAGAGGAGATTTTCTATGTGAATCATAAGATTTTATACGCATGAATTGAGATCTTATTCTCCTACAAGGTTCAATGAATTTTATCTATATTATGATCTCCTAAGAATTCTTTTCGTTAATTATTTAAGAGGACAAATTATCATTTGGTTATCTAATCTGTATATTGAGATAAGTGTGCAGGATTAACTACGATGACAGTAAGACATGTAGCAGGTGTTGAGCCAAAGTCAAGACCAAGATCATATTGGGGGTTCGAGAGTTTGTCGGAAGTCCATATGGTTGTCGGAGGTTCTGTAGGAACAATCCGAGAAGTCCAAGAGCTTGCCAAAGATGCTCGTTAGAACTCGCCAAGAGGATCGTCGTAAGTCCAGGAGTTTGTCGAAAGTCCGCGGAGCATCACCGAGGGTTCATCGGATGTTCGCTAGAAGTTCGTCGGAAGCTCGTTGGAAGAAGCGATTGACGCACCGGAACACGATTTACAGCATTAATGTCTTAAATGTCATGATTAGCAAGTAGATTAAGTTAGGAATGGGAGGTGATCCCATTAACTTAATCTGTGACCAATTGGGCCCTTAACATACCCAAATTGGGCCAAATGGATCAGCCTATTCGGACCCAGATTTCCTAGCCGATGGTGGCACCGCCCAGAAGTTCAGTCTCCGAGTGAAGTCAGGCAGTGGTACCGCCCCTGTCAGGCGGTGGTACCGCTTGAGCTCGATCTCTGAGCGAAGTCAAGCGGTGATACCACCCCTATCAGGCGGTGGTATTGCTAGTCATAGGTGCCCAGTAAGCCAATCACGTGAGTGATGGCATGTGTGACTTAATATAGAATTTTTTTTGCTTATTATATTTTGGCATATATCACTTTATAACTATTGCATAAATGCATACATATATTGTGATGTCCTTGGATTTGTGCAATGGGAATCGGATCGTGATGAGATCACGATAGTGAGATCGATTCACCTTTAAACACATATCCTAAATAATCCCGGTCATAGGTTACTCGAGAGGGATATCGTGATAACCGGACAGACTGGTGTACTGTATACCCGTCCATATGATGGATGCAGCTGGTCTCATAACTGCTTGTGTAGGGACACTAGTGATACAGTACAGGTGCTCATTGGAGAATGAGTTCACTGATTGATCCGCTTACGGAATGCTGGATGGTTGATGATGCCTTATTGTCAGACAGCGATTCCGTAGTCCTAGTGGTGTATCTGGTCCTTAGAGTTGAGACACCAAGGATGTCCTGTATGGGTGCTCCACTCTTTGATACCAGACTTATAGGTTTGGCTGTCCCAGATTTAGTACAGCTGGTCATTGGGAGTGGTAGTCGACCTTACGAGGGCTATTGAGTGTCGATAGAGGATCATCCACTCTCGACGTCATGAGAAGAATATCCCATGTGTTTTTGCTCAAACAAATTGCTGGCCAGGGTCATTCGGGTTAAGAGAGAAAGAGTTCTCTAGGAGAATCCGATTAGAGCGAGACTCGAGAAGAAACCGTGTGGGTCTGACAACACCATGCTCGATATACGGTCTCTGGTATATTAGATGGATGAGGGACTATAGGTACACGGTAACTGAGGACAGACAGGTCCAATGGATTGGATTCCCCTGTATCGTCTAGGGACTACGGCGTAGTGGCCTAGTACGTCCATAGTCGATGAGTCGAGTGAATTATTACAGAGATAATAATTCACTGAGTTAGAAGGAGTTCTGACAGGTATGACTCACGGCCAGCTCGATATTGGGCCTAGAGGGTCACACACATATGGTAGGCATTGCGATGAATAGAGGTTCGGATATGAGATATCCGACGGAGCCCTTGTCTTATTGGATGCAGATCCAATACCCACTAGCGGAGGACCCATTAGGGTTTGACAAGGGACCTCTATAAATAGGAGGGATTCAGAGCCCCATGGGCTAGAGAGCTTTTGTTTACCTTTTCCTATTCTCCTCTCCATCTCCACCTCAAAGTAGGTCTGGAGTTTTGAGGAGCGTCGTCGCAACCTTGCTGTGTGGATCACCGCTAGAGAGGAGGACGCTTGACCTCCTTCACCCTCTCCTAAGGATCTGCAAGGAAACAGGGATATACGATCTCCCTAGGTAACACAATCTACTCTATACGTAGTTTCATGTTTCACGGATTTTTGCGTACTAATCTTTGCACGACGACGAACATCTCTTTGGGAATCGGGGATTTTGTTTGTCTTGTTTTTCCGCTGCGCATATGATGTCGCCCCTAAGGGATTTCCCAACAGGTACCACGTGAGCTCGGTCTTCAAGCAAAGTCAGGCAGTGGTATCGCCCCTGTCAGGCGGTGGTACCGCTTGAGCTTGGTCTCCGAGCAGTGTTAGGCGGTAGTACCGCCCAGTTCTGGCGGTGGTACCGCCAGGACCCCGAAAATTCGGGAGATGACACTTTTGAGCTCCAAATTCCAACCAGTTAGGGCCTATATAAACCTCACCCTTTCCTGCATGAAAGGGCACTGAAAGCTTGCATTTATTCTGAGAATTTGAGAGCTTAAAAGTGTTGTAAAAGGTTAGAAGTTCTCCCTCTTTCCTTCTATATTTTGATCATTCAAGAGGGGAGTGAAAATCTGTAAGGGTTGTCTCCTAAGCCCATCAAAAGGAATAAAGCTATAAAAGGGTGGTTGGCCTTCGCCTATTGAAGGAAAGCCTCTAGTAGATGTCGGTGACCTCATCGGAGGAGGAAGCCAAAAGTGGATGTAGGTCAAGATTGATCGAACCACTCTAAATCTCGGTTTGCATTTACATTTTGCTCTCTATCTTAACTGCAAACTACCTCCATTGCTTTACTTGAACTATACTTTCGCTTAATCTTAAGTTGAAGAACTTTTCAAAATGGTTTTTTATCAAAAAATGCTTTTATCATACGAACGTCGCTTTAATCGTCGAATGTTTTCCGCTGCACTAATTCAACCCCCCCCCCCCCCCCCCCCCTATTAGTGCTATTGATCCTAACAGTGTTCTCCCCCACTTGACCCCGCATGGTGTTCAACAAACGCATTGCTCCCATCCGAGGTCCTTGCGACTCCTCATCGTCGTTGCTAGATTTAGAACTACTCGAACTAAGAGCAATGGCCTTGCCCTTGTCCGATCGGGGGGGGGGGGGGGGTGTGTGTGTGTTGGATGGAAGCTGTTAAAGCATTGAGTGCTTGTTTTTATGGGCACTCCCTCACCATGTGCGGCCCTCTGCACAAGAAGCATCCGCTAAGTTTCAGGGCCTTGCCTTTCGGGCTTGGCCAATTGTTGGAACACTTATTCCTCTGTTCGCCCCCGAGCTCCTTCCCTTGAGAATATTTCAGAGGGCGATTGCTTGAAGATTGTTTCCTTTTTCTCAGGTCTTCGGAGGAAATAAAGTCGATGAGCCTTTCTGTGGTAGCAATTGCCCCGATCACGTCAGTGACATTCTTTCGATGTAGTTCTTGTTGAGCCCATGGCTTCAAACCATTGAGGAAGCTGAACAGCTTGTCTTTCTCGGACATGTCCTGTATGTCCAGCATTAGTGCAGAAAATTGCTTCACGTAGTCTCAAATGGAAGTATTTTGGCGGAGTTGTCTCAACTTCCTTCTTGCGACGAACTCTATGTTCTCTGGTAGGAACTCAATTCTCAACTCCCACTTCAGGTCTTCCCATGTGTTAACTCGACACTGATCTTGTTGGATCTCCTCCTAACGGGTTTGTAACCAAAGTTTTGCATCTCCATTCAGATACATTATTGCTATAGAAACTTTAGTTTCTTCAGAATCTGGCCTCGTAGCTCGAAAGTATTATTCCATGTCAAACAAGAAATTCTCGAGCTCTTTGGCATCTCTGGCCCCTCCATAACCATGAGGCTCGGGTGCCCTCAAGTTTTGTGGTGGCGCAACGTGAGTGTTGCTTCCTCCCGCATTTAGTGCTCTTGTGAGTATGGTCACCCTTGAAGTGAGTTCCGCTACAACTTCTTGCGGGTGTTGCACGAAGTCTTTGGTGTCATCTGACAATCAATCGACTAGGGCCTCAACCTTATCGATCCTGGACTCCGCTTCTTCTTACGAACTTTCTACCCCAACAGGCCTTCGTTGGCCATAGTAGAATTCCTCCAAGCTCGCTTCAAGAACATCCAAGTGTATTTCTACCGTTGTGAGTCTCTCCTTATGACTCTTTTTCTTGGTTGGCGCTCCAGATTGTGCCTCCTCCACTCATGGAGAGCAGCCAGCTTCTCGCTCATCATGTTCGCTGCTGTGCTCCTCCTGAGCAGCTCCAATAGCATGAGAACAAGTGTGTACTTGCAACCTACCTATGACTGCTTGGGGCAAGGGTCCGGCTTGCCCCGTTTTGCTTGATTCACCATGATGCTTTGCCAAGGCGAATTTACAAAGTTCCTTCGCTACTCGCTCGAAGTGCTTGCCCGCTTTGATACCACAATGTTAGGGACTTACCTGGAATTGCCTAAGTCGTGAGGCACCCTTGCGATAAAGACATGAACTTAGCTTACGTTACCTAAGTCACGCTTTGCCCTTGCGAAATGCGTCCACAAAGATCAGCCCACTTGCAACCTCTCATAGGTCCCAAAGGATCCCTGTAAAAGAGAAAGTCGATTAGTTCGAAGAATGAGCGACGGATAAGTCTCGACGTCTCGCGAGAAGGGGAAGCTTTACAAGCAATTCAATGAGCACCTTGCATGCATAAGAGAAAAGAGGGAGAGGAGAAAAACAATGACTTTAGAGGGTTGAATGAGCAGCTGCAAGTCCACAAATAGCTGCTCATCGGGTGCCGGGCATGACAATAAGTTCCCGTCAAGGTAACGTGCGAACTTGCGAACGATTGTTCGACACCCGACACTATACCGAAGCCCCATCCCCCATGATGCTACCCAGGTGGTTCTAGGGTGCTGAAGTGGCTGATGTTTCACGTGCAGCAACGGGCTGTAAAAAATAGCTCGTGGCATGCAAAAACGAAGCTGTTTTGGGGTTGTTTTACTCGGTTCGGTGAGCGATTGCACTATAGCATTGCAACTTGTTAAAATATATATTTTTAAAGCCAAGCCAAAACATGCTGCCAAGCAGCTATACATGTAGATTAGAGTGACTAACGGTTCGTTGAACGAAGTTGTTGCGGGTGTGCGACGACCGTTTGTGACATGCAGGTGCCGCTACCCTACTGTCACGGACTTAGCTGGTTTTGCCTAAGTCATGCGGCACTCTTGCGTGTCCGTCCGCAAAGGTCAGCCTCCCCGAAGCCTCCCATGGTCCCTTAGGTCCCACAAAAGAGAGAATAGGACAGAGAAAAGGCCTCACTCGGGATCCACAAGCAAACATCTCCGAAAAACACTTTATAGACAATGCAAATTACAAACAGACTTTACAAGCTCTGAACAGTTGCACAAAAAAGGGTAAAATGGTCCATTACAGACTAAAAATCTCTCACACGTGTCCACATGACACAACCTTTATTTACAAGTCTAAAGCGGCCACCAACCCAACTAAAATGGGACTATTAAGCCTTCGGTCGTCCCTCAACATATTGTACAAAGCATGAACATACCAAATGTCACGGACATACATAAGCATTACATCAAACATCCTGTTTAGAAGTTTGTCCGTGACATTCTCCCCCACTTATTCCTTCAACGTCCTCATCGAAGCCTTTGTCGACACTACAACTTCTCGCCTCTACTGAGTCTTCAATCATTTGCTCCAGCTGCAATGCATCTCTTGGCTCCCAACTGCTCTCCGCTGCTGTTTTTTTTTTTTTTTTGAGTAGTCAAACCTTTGATCCGCCTTGTTGCTTCAACTCGCCAATGACTCTGACTCTAGTGTGGGGTTGGCTGAGTTGTGTTGATCCCTGTTGGTTCCTGCGGATCCTCCAGATGAAGGAAAAGACCATCCTTACCGCGCCAGTCTCTCAAATGCCTCATGCTGTTTGAACTGGGTGGATGCTTGTTGGAGCTTTTAACGAGCATCGTCTCTCAAACTTCTGAAGATTTGGGTCCTTCCTCCACAAAATTTGCTCATTGACTCTTCTTTTACTTAGTTGTCACATCCAAGTAGGTTCACATCACTTCCTCTTTCGATTGACATTTCGTTGGGAAATGAAGCGGACAATCTACTCTCAGTAACACTGATCACCATTGGTGAGGATTTGACAACTATTGTCTTCCATTATCTTCGAAGGGTCTTTGAACTTATGCAGAGCTCTTCTGTTGGATAGATAAGAGAATTGGGGTACTCGGTTTCGCCCATTCTCTTAAGGGTTGAGAAGGCAAAGGTTTCTTGACTTCTCCCGCCTCCTCGAGGTTGTACTCCATGCATCGAGCTGGTTACTAGCCTTCACCTACTCTTTGCTCACACTTCTGAAGCACTTGAAGTGTTTGCACTCCTTGCGTTGAGTTAGCTACTGTGATTCACCTTCTCAATGTCATCGAACTTCTGGAATGCAGGAAGTTTTCACCCCAACTTGGAGTAATTCTCTAATAGATTTGGTCGCCTCTAGGATTGTACCGTCTTCCCCATCAACCCTGCCGCCTACTCCCCTGAGTAGCGAAGGTACAATATCGCGTACTGACTACTTTGTTCCTTGGTCGTGCACTCTTACATGACCTGAAGTCCTTCACTTTCGGCTATCTTGATGAGAAACTCATTGACACTGGTCTTACGAAGTTCCTTGGCCTCTGCCCTTCAGCCTTGTCTCGGTACTTGGAGTTTGCCTCTGCATGCTCCACCTCCTCGGCCCCTTTCATGACCAAGCGCTCTCCCTCCATGAGAGCAAGGGATCAATGACTTTCACGGAAGTCCCGCCTCTGCGGTACCATGGCGCTGCCATGCCCATGACACTACTATCCGTCGCCTCGCATCTGCATCACTTTTCTTCACAATCAGTAGATATGCCTCTGTGGTACTCCTCCGAGTCCACCTCCATTCTATCTGATGCTTGATTTTGGGTAGCTAAGTCCCTCTGGACTCGTCGTCGCTTCCTCGCCCCTTTCGACCCCCTGCTTCAACACCTCTGTGTTCTCCAAGTAGCACCCTTTGGTCGATGGAAAGACAAACTGCAACTCCCATGCACGGCCTCTACCATCACGTTGTAGGGTTTGCACTAATTCTGTTCTCCTTAGCTTCCTTGGTAGCAACGTTCGCTTACTCGACCTTGTCCTCTGACTTGTCGGGCTCCCTTAAGCGAATATGAGCTCTGGAGTAGTCCAACTCTCCAGCTGCCTCGATCATACCGCTGTATGATCAAGTCCCTCCCATGGGACTCACTGGTACTTGCATTTGAACTTTTCCCTTGGTGGAACACAGCCCCCATATGCCAATGACCAAGGCTTTCATCCGATGCAAAATTCGATGCACGCACGGAAGACCCGCCTCTATGGTACCATGGCCTTCACTCCTTGAATCCATAGCCCTTCTTGCCGTCGTGTTGTTCACCGAAGTGGAGCTTCCAGTAGCTCCCGATCATACCTCCGTATGATCTAGGCCCTCACGAGGCTAGGTTGTGTGAATCGCATTGCCACGAACTGTTCCACTACGATCCGCTGCACCATGTCGCCTCCTAGTGACATCTCTATTGCATTCTGATCCTTATGGGATGAACTCGAATTATGAACCCTTCATGTGTGGCCTCTACCAATACATCGCAGGGTCTCTTCCACCTTCGATTTTGTTCGCTCCTTTGGCAATCGACCTTCATCCACCCACTCTTGGGTCACACCACGATGAAGCACTGCTCTAGGACAGTCCATCGCCTAGTAGCTCCCAAAGTCCCTCGACTTCATTGCAATTAGTGCACCATTGTCTGGATCCTGGGCCTCTACCCCTACCAGCACAATCTTCGCTACGCACCGCCTCCTTTATAGCAACTTGAATGACAACACTGTGGCATATTCTTCAAGAGTACCCACCTCTGCGTCCTCTTGCCCCGTGCTAAGGCCTTCTGAACCCAACTTCGCCTCCGCAAATTGAGTCGCCTTAGTTCCTCCATCAAATGCTCCTCCGAGATAAAGTGCATGTGCCTAGAAGCTCCCTTCATCTTTGGCACCATGCAAGATGAGTCCGCTCCGTCAGAATGAATGACCCATGGAACAACATGATCCTGCTCTTGCCTCTGCAAGAGTTCATGTCCTTGACCTCTGTCCAAGGAAAGCACTATGCCTCTGGTCCATGTTCCATCTTCTATGCTGGCTCCCTTCATGCGGCTTGGGTACTTCGCCAAGTTACACCCAAGTTGCTCCGCTCCTTGTTTTTGCATTGAGTTGATGGTGGCCCTCGCGCCCACCATTCCACGGGTCAGCCCTCCCTTGAGTCCGATCTCTATATCGACTCCAAGTGTGCCTTCATTTGTGTTGCTTTGGGTCACTCCCCCACTTGATCTCGCAATGCATCCACCAATGCATTCTCTCAAGCGAGATCATGCAACGACTCCTCGCCGCTTGCTCAGTCCATTGAGCTTCATGGAGTTGTTGTTTGTTGAGGTACTCCTCCTCAACTTGTGAGGTCCGCCCCACATGATTCTCCCTCTAGAGAGCCAGGACTTATCCCTCCTGGATAACTGTCCCATTGGAGCAACATCTCTCTTCGTTTCGGAGACCACCATCCCCTTGGACTACTCCGATCTGCTGAACAAACTATGCTTTGTTCTGCCTCCTGCAAACACATTTGCTAGATTGCGACTCCACGTCAATACAACCCCCGGCTGCACCCCTCAAGGCCTAGCAACATGCTGAACTAGTTGCACCCTTCAGCCTCCTACGGACGTATCCTTCACATGCCGAAGAGAAAGTTTCAATGCTCCATGGCGCCGAGTTTCGGTCGCCTTGGGATGGCCACGAACATTCCATCGTCCGCATACAAGCCCATGTATGAGTACCAAATTCTTCGAGCTAGCAATTCCCCTCACCTCTGTGAGCTTTGCATAACTCTTTTGGTCGTTGAGCAACTCATTCCACCTTGCATGGTCTCATCCTTTACCAAGCGCCTCGCTTGCCTTGAGCACCATAAAGTATAGTTGTCAACGTTAAGCCATAGCTCAAACTCAGCCATCCCAACCTTTGTGCGCTTCACATTCTTCCAAGCTTGTCTGTTCTCATGGTGCCTCTTGCGCGAAGGGTTGGCCATTCCTCTGAATGCCAATCTCAAATGCCTGCTCCTCCGAGCGACTCCTTTTCCCTACATCTCTATGCCCGTTTTCCCCTAAACGGTCGCGCGTGTGCTGACTGCTCTTAACGCAGCCCCGCTAGGTCCCCTATGTTTGCATGCTAAGTGTTTCTATAAGTGCTTGTCCCGCTTTGATACCATCTGTCATGGACTTAGCTGGTTTTGCCTAAGTCGTGCGGCACTCTTGCGTGTCCGTCCGCAAAGGTCAGCCTCCCCGAAGCCTCCCATGGTCCCTTAGGTCCCACAAAAGAGAGAACAGGACAGAGAAAAGGCTTCACTATCCGAAAACATCTCCGAAAAACACTTTATAGACAATGCAAATTACAAACAGACTTTACAAGCTCTGAACAGTTGCACAACAAAGGGTAAAATGGTCCATTATAGACCAAAAATCTCTCACATGTGTCCACGTGACACAACCTTTATTTACAAGCCTAAAGCGGCTACCAACCCAACTAAAATGGGACTATTAAGCCTTCGGTCGTCCCTCAACATGCTGTACAAAGCGTGAACATACCAAATGTCACGGACATGCATAAGCATTACATCAAACATCCTATTTAGAAGTTTGTCTGTGACACTACGGCGCCTCACCCCGCAGGAGAAGCGACTGTAGGCGCCACTACCCTGCGGTGCCTCTACCTGCGGGCTGCCAGCCCTGCCGGTCGTAAGCTTGCTGCAAGCAAGCCGCTAGCCGACTACTATAGGCACAGCACTTGCGCATGGGCTGGCATTGTGCTACCTGGCTGCGACTGCCGCTGCAGGTGGCTGCACGAATGTAGATCGAGGGCAGCAACTGTTGCTGCCCTTCCTTGCTTTTACGTCAATGATTTTGACGTCAAAAGTTTCTCCAAAACACAATACATGCATTTCAAAACCAATCTATCTCATGAATAACCTGGCTCTAATACCATTGTTGGGAAATCTTTGGAGTGACATCACATGCGCAGTGGAAGAACAAGAAAACAAAATCTCCAATTTCCCAAAAAGATGTTCGTCGTCGTGCGAAGATTGGTGTGCAAAATCCATGAAACTCAAAACTATGTATAGAATAGATTGTGTTACCTAGGGAGATCATATATCCTTGAATCCTTGTAGATCTCTAGGAGAGGGTGAAGGAGGTCAAGCGCCCTCCTTTCTAGCGGTGATTGACATAGTAGGGCTGTGACGATGCTCCTCAAAACTCCAGGCCTACTCTAAGGTGGAGAGGGGGGAGGAGAATATGAGATGCAAGCAAAGGCTCTAGCCTATGAACTACTAAATCCCTCATATTTATAGAGGTCCCCTATCAAACCCTAATGGATCCTCCCCTATTAGGTATTAGATCTGCATCCAATTACCTAAGCCTCTTAGATTAATGGATCTCAATCCAATAATCTCTTATGGGCTTTTATTGGATCTCGTCTATGGGATCCAATAATTCAGGGGCTTATTAGATATCCAATAAGATAGGGGCTTCAGCGGATATCTCATATCTGAATCTCTACTCATCGCAATGCCTATCATATGTGTGTGGCCTCTAGGCCCAATATCGAGCTGCCCGTGAGTCATACCTGTCAGAACTTCTTCTGGCTCAGTGAATTATTATCTCCATAATAATTCACTCGACTCATCGACTGCGAACGTATTAGGCCACTACGCCGCAGTCCCCAAACGATACAAGAGAATCCAATCTATTGGACTTGTCTATCCTCAGTTATCGTGTACCTATAGTCTCTCATCCATCTAATATCCCAGAGATCGTATACTAAGTATGGTGCTGTCAGACCCATACGGTTTCTACTCGAGTCTCACTCTAATCAGATTCTCCCAAAGAACTTTTCTCTCTCAATCCGAATGACCCTGGTTAGGGATTTATCTAAGCAAGAACACATGGGATATTCCTATCATGACGCCGAGAGTGGATGATCCTCTATCGATACTCAATAGCTCTCATAAGGTCGATTACCACTCCCAATGACCGGTTGTATTAGATCTAGGACATCCAAATATATAAGTCTAGTATCAAAGAATGGAGCACTCATACAGGACATCCTTGGTGTCTCAAGTCTAAGGACTAGATACACCACTGGGACTACAGAATCGCTGTCTAACAATAAGATATTATCAACCATCCAACATTCCGTAAGCGGATCAATCAGTGAACTCATTCTCCAATGAGCACCTGTACTATATCCCTAGTGTCCCCACTCGAACAACTATGAGACCAGCTGCATCCATTATATGGATGGGTATACAGTATACTAGTCTATCCTGTTATCTCGATGTTCCTCTCGAGTAACCTATGACCGAGATTATTTAGGATATGTGTTTAAACGCGAATCAATCTCATTATCGTGATTTCATCACGATCCGATTCTCATTGCACAAATCCAAGAACATCACAATATATTCATGCATATATGCAATAGTCAATATAAAGTGATAAATGTCAAAATATAATAAAAAAAAAGATTTTGTGTCATATCACATGTGCTATCACTCACGTGATTAGCTTGATAGGCACTTATGACTAGAAGTATGTTGTAAACTTGCTATTATACTACCTTGCATATCTAAAATTTGATAGCTTGTATGATGTAACACTTACTAAATTTTCTAGCTTACAAATTGCATGATGATAAAACTTGATATTATGTTTTTTATGCACTGATTTGACATTATATCTTAAATACTTCATAGTTGCACTTCTCCTTTTTGTTGATGACAAAGGAGGAGAAGTATGATGATGTTATGCATAAGTTTATGATAACATGTTGCTTGGATTTTTGAATCCAAGAGTTCTATCAATATGACATATTGATAGGGGGAGTTTGTTTAAACGCCGGGAGTTAAGGTTAACTCCGTCATCATAAAAAAGGGGAAGATTGTTGAATCTCGGATTTTGATGATGAAACCAATTGATAGTATTTATGATTTGATATGTGTTTTAAGTGACGCGGGATGCTTCGATCAGGGAGAGATATTTAAAGTAGGAAGAATTATGTTGGGCCGGAGAAATATGTCAGAAGATTGGACGTCGCGCCGAAGGATCTGTCGACATATCGATAGAAGGCTTCAGGCCATGGTTTCGAGCATCGGGCCAATAAGAGCATATATTGCGCCAAGGATATCGGAGTTTCGGAGGTCAACTAGCCAATTGGGTAATAGGCCACAAGAGAGAACGATGCGCCGAAGAATCAGACGTAGCATCAATGAACCAATGACATGCCGAACAATATGATTCATGCTTAGTAATAATTGTCTAGATCGAAGTGTATTTTTATGTATGCAGGATTAACTACGATAGCAAGGCATAAAGAAAAATGAAGTCCCGGAGTCAAGAACGTGATTTTGTTGGGAGTTCGAGAGTTCGTCGGATGTTCTACCGAAATTGATCGAGAAGTCATAGAGCTTGCCAAAGAAGCTCATTGGAACTCGCCAAGAAGATCGTCATGAAGTCCAAGAGCTTGCCAAGAGTCCATCGAAACATTGCCGAGAGATCATCGGAAGTTCGTCGGAAGATCACTAGAAGCTCGCCGGAAGAAACCAAACTTATTTTGCTTAGAATATGTCTTAGGAATCGTAGTTAGTACATAATTGAAGTTGGGATTGGGAGATAATCCTATCAACTCTGTGAGGGGCCAACTGGGCCCGAAGTTAGGCTGGTTTGGGCCGGATTCAAGGCCCAACCAAGATGCTGAAAGCCTAGCCGACAATGGCATCGCATGGGGAACAACACCCCAGGAATTCTTGGCGGTGGTACCTCCCAGTGGCAGGGTGCCAGGCAGTGGCACCGCCCCTGTCAGGCGATGGTACCACTTAGTATCAAACTGACACTAGCGGTAGTACTACCCAGCACAAGCGATGGTATCGCCCATACCTAGGAAACCCGGGATGAGATGTTGTTAGGCTCCAAGTTTGAATCTACTTGAGGCCTATAAATACCCTTCTCATCCCTGGTTAACACACACACAACTGAGAGCAAAAAAGAAAGAAAACTCTATTGTAATTGTGTGTGAAACTCCTCTCAAAGTTTTAAGTGTTAGAATAGTTTGAGAGAAAAGTAAGTGGGGGTGTAAGGGTTATCTCCTAAACCCGGTAAAAGGAGAATCAAGTTATAAAAGGTGGTTGGTCTTCGCCTATTGAAGGAAGATCAATAATGGATGCCGGTGGCCTCGACGGAAGAGGAATCGACGGAGTAGATGTAAGTCACGACGACCGAACCACTATAAAAATCTGGTTTTCCTTTACTTCGAGCAATTTATTTTAAACTGCATATTACCTTCTCATTACTTATTACGCTCTTCTTATTGCCTTCAAAGTTAAGCATTTCCGAAATCGATTTTATCGCACAAAATGAAACATTTTCAAAACCGACATTTTTATCGTTGTACCAATTCACCCCCCACTCTTAGTGCCAACTCATTCCTAACAATGTTAACTCCAAGAATCATCTAAGTGGCTCTACCTAGAGGTAAAGGAATGTCTGCTCTCCACTAGAATTCGATTTAGTACTAGAGGGAGACTGTTTTAAAAATAAAAAACAAAGAAAATTCAACAACGTTGAGTAGGAATCCCAAAAGTCAACTCAAAATGAATACATAATAAAAAATCAATCATCTCATTGGCATATATCAAATACCTAAAGGGGCACTCCCCTAATAGTGGATGGAGAGGCTTTATCCTACGGGATAAGTTTGTGTTCTCCCAATAATGGATGGAGGCAAACTCATATTGCACTTCTAACGGTGGATGAAGTGGTGTCCCTCACCCACCAAAGTGAGAACGTGTTCCTCCCAACAACGAATGGAGGAACCGTTCAACCGTCACGTCTAACGACCCACTAGTCCCCGAAGGGAATCGCCTTACTTGCCCTTGGTAGAGAAATAACAATCTCACACTAGTTATATCTATATCAAGATGAAATAACATATTTAAAACATCTCTTTCAAATATCATCAATATTAAATAATATAAATTAGCCCTCAATTGACTTGAATCCTAGTTCAATCGATCAAATTGAGCTAGATTTACTAGAACCTAATTGAACCGATCTCTAATCCTCAATTAACTAGTCTGAAACCACCTAAACTAATATAATTTAGATTATATTAGATTTAATTTAGTTTAAACTAACTTGAATAAGTTAAACCAATTTGGAATCACCCTAAATTAATCTAGACTAATCAAGTCTAGTTTACTTCAATCAACATTTGGGCTCAATTACAATAATTACATAATATTGGACTAAGTTAGTTAGGCCAACTTATATATTGGTCATGTCCACTGCATATAACTATGCATGCACCATAGTAGGTTGGGCCAACCTTGGCCCATGGACTGGTCATATGCGTCGCACATGACTCCCCATGTTTGGCTAGGTTGGGTTAGCCTTGTTGAATCTCGTATTTTGATGATGAAACTACTTGATATATGTTTATGATTTAATCTGCGTTTTGAGTGACGCAGGATGCTTCGATCAGGATGAGACAATTAAAGCAGGAAAATCATGTTGTGCCGAAGGAACATGTCAGAAGATTGGACGTCGGGCCGGTGGATCGGTCGACGTATCGACAGAAGGCTTCGGGCCGTGAACTCGGGCATCGGGCCAAGAAGAGCGGGTATTGTGCCAAGGATATCGGAGTTGCGGAGTCAACTGGCCGATTGGGCAATAGGCTGCAGGAGAGGACGATGCGCCGAAGAATCGGACGAAGCGTCGAGGGACCAATGACATGTCGGACAACTTGGTTAATTGCTTAGGATTAATTGTCTCGATCGAAGTTTTGTTTTGTTGTGCAGGATTAACTATGATAACGATGAAGACATAAAGCGAAACAAAGTGTCGGAGTCAAGCGCGAAGGATTTGTTGCGAGTTCGAGAGTTCGACGGAAGTCCGAAGATTCGTTGGGAGTTCGCGGAGCTCACCGAGAAAGATCGGAGCTTGCCGAAGAAGCTCGTTGGAACTCGCTAAGAACAAATCGTGAAGTCTAGGAGCTTGCCGGGAGTCCGCAGAATGGTTTCCGAGAGTTCATCGGAAGACCGCCGGAAGTTTGCCGGAAGCTCGCTAGAAGAAGTCTTGACTTGCGGACTTTGTAATAGCTTAGAAAATGTCTTTAAATTCATAGTTAGCACGTTAATTAGGGTTAGGATTAGGTGTTAATCCTATAACCCAAGTAGGGGCCAATTAGGCCCAAGTTCGGACTGGTTTGGACCAAGTTTGGAGCCAAACCAAGTGAGCTGGAATAGTGAAGAGGTGCCACCTCTCCAGCTTGGAGGTAGCACCGCCCAGGCTATGTCTTCCTGCGAGGTTGGGAGGTGCAACCGCCCCAGCCAGAAGGTGCAACCGCCTGGGCTGTGGGGTTGGGAGGTGCAACCGCCCCAGCCAGGAGGTGCAACCGCCAGGGCTGTGAGGCTGGGAGGTGCAACCGCCCCAGCCAAGAGGTTGCACCGCCAGAGCTCAAGTTCCGAGCTCTGCCAGGCGATGCAACCACAGAGCTCAGTCTTCGAGCTCTGGCAGAGTGGTGCATCAGCCTGAGCTCAGTCTCGAGCTTTGCCAGGTGATGCATTCACCAAGCTCAGTCTTCGAGCTCTGGCAGAGAGGTGGATCAGCCTGAGCTCAGTTTCGAGCTCTGCCAGGTGATGCAACCACCGAGCTCAGATTTCGAGCTCTGCCAGGTGATGCAACCACCAAGCTCAGTCTTCGAGCTCTGCCAGGTGATGCAACCATCGAGCTCAGTCTTCGAGCTCTGGCAGAGAGAAGCAATCGGCAGAGCTCAGTCTTCGAGCTCTGCCAGGCGGTGCCACCTCTCCAGTCGAGAGGTGCAACCGCCTGATCCCAGAATTCTGGGATTTGATCGTTTTGAGCTCGAATTTTGAATTGGGTTGGGGCCTATAAATACCCCACCCATTCAGCACTGAAAAGATACAGACCTATACTGAAATCTTGATCTTTTCTGTGATTCTAAGAGCTCAAAAGTGTTGTAAAGCCTTTAAGTCTCCTCCTTCTGTTCTTCAAGTTTTTGATTGTAAAGTGAGGAGAGAAAGGTCTGTAAAGGTTGTCTCCTAAGCCTGTCAAAAGGAGAGAAATTGTAAGAGGGAAGTTTGGCCTTCGCCCATTGAAGGAAGGCACCTAGTTGACGTCGGCAACCTCATCGGTGGAGGAAGCCAAAAGTGGAGTAGGTCAAGGCTGACCGAACCACTCTAAATCTCTGGTTTGCGTTTATTTTCGAGCACTTTATCATTACTGCAAACCTCCCTCATCACTACTGCTCTCTGCGCTTTCACGAACAAATTCTAAGTGCTGTTCTTCCAAATCTGCACTCAGACGTAAACTTGTATTTTCATACAGTACAGTTTACGTTTACGTTTGATTCTGCAGAACTGTTTTTCGTGCTTTTACGAACGAGCCTTTTTTGCAGTTTACGCTTACATTTTAATCCTATTAATAACTGCAATCTGTCCTCTGTGATTTTACGAACGAGTTTCAACATTTAGACGCAAAACTGCATTCAGACGTAAATCGGCTTTCCTCGCTCAATCGTCAGATTTCAGTTCACGTTTACATCTTGATTTCAACTGCATACTGCCTTCTGCGAGTATACAAACGAGTTTCAAAGTTTAGACGTAAATCTGCGTTTAGACGTAAAACTGCGTTTAGACGTAAATCTGCGTTTAGACGTAAAACTGCGTTTAGACGTAAAACTGCGTTTAGACGTAAATCTACGTTTAGACGTAAATCTGCGTTTAGACGTAAATCTGCATTTAGACGTAAATCTGAGTTTAGACGCAAAACTGCGCTTTGACGCAAAACTGCGCTTAGACGCAAAACTGCGCTTAAACGCAATCTGCGCTTAGACGCAAACTGCACCTAGATACAAACTGCGAATTTGCTTTTGCATCATAATAGTTTTTAAACGAACGCAGCTTTTGGTTTTTAAATTAATATAAGATTTCCGCTGCACTAATTCACCCCCCCCCTCTTAGTGCTCTCGATCCTAACAAGCCTGTGGGCTAGGGCTTGACCCACGGGTTAGGTTCGGCCTGACCCACAGGTTAGGCTTGGCCTATAAGTTAGGCCTAGTTTGTTGAATGAGCCTAACCAATGGGTTGTGGCCTAACCTATGGGTTGGGCTATTCTAACCCTATACCTATCCAATTTCATCAATATTAAATTATGACAACATATATTCATTAATAATAATACATTAAATAACAAGATCGAAAGATAAACTTCAATACAAAGAAATGATATTCTAAATTTAATAAGAATTAGAAATCATATTTTTAATATATATTACATGAATAATTTCAAGATGATCTAATCAAACAATAAAATTCTAAATCTTAACAGAGATAATTTTTTTTAAATAATATATTATAATCTAATAATAAAAATTTTAATAATTAAAGGATTGAGAATTTTTTTTTTGAACTACTCGTAGTATATTTTTAATTTAGATAAGATAAAAAGATAAATTGTAATATGAGGAAATAACATTTCTAATCCAAATATGAAGAATCAAATATCATATATTTAATATATAAAATATGTATAATTTCAATATATTTAAATCCAAAGAAACCTTTAAGAAGGATGGAAGAATCCCTTATCTTAATCTAACAATAAATATTTTGACATCAGAAAGAATGATAAATATTTTCAAACTATAAAATTTTTAATATTGAAGTAATTAAAATAAAAACTTTTAATTTCAAGAAAGGTAGGAAACCTACCTCTCGTTCGGGTGTAACTCCTCGTTCCTCCCGTTATTAGGCTCGGTTAAGTGAGGAATAAAGGAAAGAAATCCCTCCCCTTAAATAGGAGAGGTGAGCCTCCACTAAAAAAAATTTATTTTAATTTTTATATTTATTTAATATAAATTATTTATATTTAATATACTAACAAATATGATATCATCGTATTTAGAATGCTTAATAGTCATTTCCGAATTCGTAATAGCAAACAAGGAAATAAGATTAATATTTCTTAAATTACAACGGCAAGTAAGGAAATAAAAATTGATTTCTATTTTAACTATTTGATTTGATTACATATATACATGTATATACATGTATATATATATATATATACATATACATGAATATATATATATACATGTATATATGAATATATACATATATACATGTATATATGAATATATACATATATACATGTATATATATACATATATACATGTATATATATACATATATACATGTATATATATACATATATACATGTATATATATATATACATATACATGAATATATATATATATATACATGTATATATGTATATATATACATGTATATGTACATATGTATATATATATATATATATATATATATATATATATATATATATGTATATGTATGTATGTATATATATATATACATACATACATATACATATACATACATATATATATATATATACATATACATATATATATATATATTTATTTATATAAGATCTGAAATGTTAATTAAGGATCAGATTGATGGATAAGGCACTGTGCTCATCAGATTAGAAAATAGGTGTTGCTTTGAGATTCCATGATGTTCAACATCTGATGGTTGTCAAGCTTTAAAATCTGGTCATCTGTGAGATTCGCAAGCTCATAAGAACATTGTCTTGAAGTAAGAGAAAAGAAGGGTAAATATTGAAGTGGGAACAGAAGACAAAGCTAAAAAAGGACCTCGCACCACGAACAAAGTCCTGTCAGTCCAAGCAAAAGCAAAAAAAGGCAATCAAACTCGTAGAAAACTGAATTGACATCTTGCCACAGGGTACAAGTACGTCAACTGCACCTGGGAAGTTGAGCCATATGCAGCAAAGAATGGAAGATAGAAAGCTCCTATATGCAGAGAAGGATCCCTGATGAGATAGGAGATTGGTGGTGGGGTGAGACATAACTATCATGCCGATGATCAATAATGGTGAGACTGGATAAGTCACTTTTACTATGTTTGAATGAATCAGAAGGTCTGACTACGGCAATGCTAATCTGTGGTGAGTGTTTGCAATGCTAAACACAGAACAGGGAGAAAAGATGCTACGCCTCAGTCCATCCTGGACAGCAACATGGATTTTGCGGCCATGGCACTGGTCACAAGTCCTTGTCTCAATGTATGGAGGTCTTCACTGTGTCATCTGATGTGAAGTGGAGGAAAATAACAGATAGAAGAAGGACGATCATAATTTTAGGTAGGCTGAGAAAGTTCCAACTGACTTGCAATAATTTGTCATTAGATAGTGTGGAATTCCAGGCTGTTGACAGAAAGAGCAGCTCTGTGAGTTGTTCATAGACAAGTCCATTAAAATCTTTCACCATCTTAGATTCCGTACAGCGAACATGATGAAGCATGTTAGTAAATCATGAGTTGTAATAAAATGAAAACAAACAATAAGAACTAAGGCTACACCCTCATGTTCATTTAGTAGGGCTTGAAATATGTATATTTGTAAGGTAATTATGTAAAAGAGGACAAAATTCAAAGTCTCAAATCCCACACCGTCTTTTACTTGATTGTCATCCATCCGGTGAACATCATCATCTGTTACTAAGCAGCTTGCTATGCTGTGATATCCACTATATTAAATTTGTTGGTCTGCATAGTGTAGGTGATCATCACATAAAGAAAGGTATAGATATTACTCCCATGAAGCCTGATAGCCTGTGGCACCTGTTCGTGGAAATCATGAATCACAAGAATGAACCTTACGATGTCATTCTCGCATCATCTCTAATCCTATCTATCAATCACCCAACAAAAAATGGAAAAATAGTAAAACGACTCAGCCGGTCTGGATCTTGGATCAGACCGGGTTCACCTATCAAGATCTCTGGGAACCGGACCTTTAACCGGCATGGGAATGGCAACAGTAGGACGCTGAGAAATTTTTATTTTAATCGAACTCAAATCCAATTAAATACCTAGATAATTAATCCCGTACAACCAACCATGTATCACTTTCCTTTTCGAGTCCATGGCAAACTCGATTGATGGGTAGCCAAGCATGCTTGAATGTGGGCAATCTGAGCACCAACGTTTACAAGATCAGGCTCATTCATAGAAGAAAACCATGGCACTTTTTGTGAAAAAGGATTCATCAAAATCATGGCATCTGCATCAACAAAATCATGCCAAATCGGGTACCGACCTGACATTCATAACATACTCGCACTCTTAAAAGGAGAGATGAAGAGGATTAGAGAAATGGAAGAACCATACCACCACAAGATCTTGGTTACTGATGCTACCTTAGCCTTGCTTGGCATCCACAAAGACCCCTCCACTCATAAAAAAATCATGGGCAGCCTCCATTTGTTCCTCGTTGATATTTCCTGGTGAGTAGCACCTAAGTGCAGGACCAGATCTTTTGC
Organism: Musa acuminata AAA Group; assembly: GCF_036884655.1. NCBI lineage: Eukaryota > Viridiplantae > Streptophyta > Magnoliopsida > Zingiberales > Musaceae > Musa > Musa acuminata. The sequence continues at coordinate 13,733,276 of NC_088347.1, read as the reverse complement.
CGGACACCAATGAGTGAAGCAATGGCTCTGGGTATGGAAGAGCAACCTGATCGAAAAAATTCAACAAGATTTGAGTTTAGAACAAGTAGACATGGCAATCATGGTCTCAATTAATCACAATTAAATTTAAACAAGATTCAGGTTCTAAAGCACCTCAATGCTACAAATTACACTGGTTTAGAACTCAAACAACTGGTCATTTGTTGACAAACCTACATGCACTTTAGAAGGTTTCCTTTGATCAATTTGTAAGTCAATCAATCCTATATGCACTTTAATGATCCAATAAATTAAAAAACGGTAGATGATGAACTAACTATATAAGACTGCATAATGCACAGTAAAAGCTTGGAAAAGTTACTAACAGTAGCATTTGGTGAACTAAAACGAAAAGCCATTCTGGTTGATGGCTCTCGCTAAAATTAGGTACATAAGTCAACAAGCCTATCATATGATGTTATTCTTGATTAAAAAATATTTATTGATTCATATGCAAAACCACATGTTTGCTTCAACAATGTCATACTTTTAAGATGGATTTTGTTCAAACCATCAAATCACAGAGAGGCCTGTTCTCTTGAATTTGAACTAAAGATTTGATTCCATAACACATAAAATATGAGTAATGAGCAAGAGTTTTCCAATGTCTCGTTCTCATGTATAGCCAGCAACAGACTGGCCCACCAGTACATTCATCTAACTTCTATCTGGCCTAGCATAAACTTGCTCAAGCAACATACTCTTAGAATGCTCTGGAGTGCATGCCGCTACGTCCCATTTTATGATGTGACATATTCCAAACCTGCACCTGCACCTGCACCTGCAAACGTGGTGCACCGTTGCAAGTCCATGCACCATGTGATGGAACCAAGCTGGACGCACTTATCCATGCCACTGGACCCCAGGTTGGCTACTTTACAGGTCCATTTGCCTGCCTTGGTCCACAGTTGGCAAGATTTGACATTGTGCCTTCCAATGCAACTGTCTAATTGCTATCTTCCAGATCGACAACGAACTGATCATTGACTGCATAACTCACCTAGAGAATCATCTTGCTTTATAAAGGGTTTCAGAAGAATTTATTTTAGGTAAAAAAATCAGTAAAACATCGAAGTCTTTCGTGTCTTTCTACGTATTAACCTCGGGGAAGTTGTTTAGGTCTCCTACAAGTTACATCTTGGGTTTCTAAAATATAGATAAATTTTGGTAAGACGTTATTCTCGGGAAGTATTACCTACGTTAATAGTACCAAGGGTCCTAAACCCCTATAAATAACCAAGTTTGTCGATCAATAGAATACTTCATATTTAAATGAAAAACTTATATTTTTTTATTCTTTTAGTCTTTTATTCTCCTCGTTAGTCTTTAATCTCACTCTTCTCTTTCTTTCCTCTTTATTATATAATCTCACTCCTCTCTTGCTCTCTCTCTCTATTTCCCTATCATATTCAATAATAATTTAGTATCAGAGTCATCGTTGGGTCCCAACTATAACCAAAAGCTTTGATAAATACTCATAGATCCTTACACCTCCAATGTCACCCCCTTACATATGGAGTTAGATTTTAGGATGACTATCTCTATAGAATCAATGGACCACTTAGCTCTCAAATAATTTTTGAAAACTTCACTAATATTTTTGTCAAAAAGAATTATATATTTCGTTATATTACAGTTTTCATTGCTTCTTCTCTCCCCACTTTATCATTTTTTTATATATTTATCAGTCTCTTTATCTTCTTTAATTACAACTATAGTATCGTTAAGATTTAAAACCTTAAAAATTATCATAAAAAAATCCAAAAGTGAGAAAACCACTTGAATCATTGCATTTTTACCTTATACATTGCAATGATTAATAATTTTATTATCAAAAGGTAATTTGTTGATAACATTAGAATCATGAGTGGAGGTGAAAAATAATCCAATCCTGATTATTCCAAAAACCAACAATGTACGATAGATATCATAGGACCAAACTAAAAGGCCATGATACAACGTTGAACTAGTTATCTAACCAAATGACCTATCCTAAGAGCTCCTCGATACCTTAAAAAATGACCTATGAATGAGGAGGTTAATAAGTCAATTAGACAACATAACTGCCCTCCATAATCTACAGCTTCAAATCAAGGAATTTTACCTGCTCCCTAATCTCCACCTCGAACGAATTCTAAGTCCATATATAGGGTACCTATTCACAATAATACTCTAACAATTTCTGATGATCAAACTTTTGACTTAATTGATAAATTCCTAACGCTTACTAGAACCCACAAACTTTGATAGTAGGGTTGACCCAAATATGCTTGTTGATTGGTTAGATAGTATGAAATACTACTTTAACTGGTACATAATGATTGATATTGAACGCGTGCAATTTACAAAAATAAAACTAGTAAGATTTGTTATGATGTATTGGCAATATGTCCAATGTACTCTTGAACATTGTCGAGAGTCTCCCATCACTTAATGGGAAGTCATAAAACAAAAGCTTAAGGAAAAATATTTGCCAACCTACTTTTGAAACCAACTGATTAAACAATTACTAAACCTTAAACAGTTGAATTTTTAGTGTGACCGAGTATTTGGCCTAACTTGAGGAACTTTTACTTAGGTGTGAAATTAAGGAGGATCAAATCATCACTATTCAAAGGTTTATTAATGGGTTAAGGTTTGACATCCAATAAGAAATCTCCTTTGTTTTCCTCGATACCATGGAGGAAGATTACTGACGAGCCCTTGAGATTGAGCAACACCTCAAACTCTATCCAACTCATCAAACATCTTCTCAATCTATCGATAATAGAACTATGTCTCGATTAACCCCAAGTAGTGACTCTATAAAGCTAAAAATCCCTGTTACTAGCAATAGTCCTAGCCTAATCATGAATCGTCCAACTCAACTAGATGATCAAACTAGTTCATCTTCAATCTAATGTCATTGTGACCATAATAAAGGTCACATTGTCTTTCATTATCCTCAACGTATCTTTCTCTTAAAACAAGAATCAAAAGATCAAATCAAGGAAGTAAACCAAGTAGTTGAACCCAAATCATACTCAAGTGATGAAAATGAATTAGAAATTGAAAATGCCCATGTCAATATTGTCTGCATCATTCTCTTTACTAGTAGTGTTTCCAATGAATGAAAGAGGACAAGTATCTTTAATACTTTTATCTGAAGCGGGGAGAGAACTCGTAATTTGGTTATAAATGGGGGTAACACTATGAACATAGTCTCAAAATTTACTATCAAGAGACTATGCCTTAAGGTCGAGTCATATCCAATACCATTCCAAGTAGCCTAGATTGACAAAACTAGTTTACCGGTTACTAAGAGATACTTGATACCAATCAAAATCAGCAATTACCATGATGAAGTTTACTATGATATCCTACCAATTGACATTACCTACATTCTTCTAGAATCACCTTGGTTGTATGACCTTGATGTTACCAATCATAGGAGAGAAAACACATATGTCTTTCGATACAAAGGTAAAAACATCAACTTACAACTAACAAAACTATCCAAAAAGGACAAATTAGGAACTCTTAAGTTCCTTCCACAAGCCTCAACCACAAAAAAATCCACTTATTGGGTCCTAAATCTTTTAAATAGAGATCCTAGCTAACTTTTATGTGGCTATCATTGCTAGAGAAACTTCTAGCCCTTGCATTACTCCTTACCTAAATCCTGAAGTTAAATCCTTATCAGATGTATTTTCTGATCTTATTCTTTCAAAATTACCTAGTAAACTACCACCCTTACGAGAAATCCAACATATCATTGTCCTTACAACTCCTTCCACTTAACTATCATACCTTAGAACTAACTCACTCATTCGTTCAACATATCCATGATTTGCGTGTTGAGATTCAACGTAAAATTATCCTAAGTAATGAAAGTTCAAAATTTAAATCCTATGCACATTGTAGGCGTCAAGAGTTTCAAGTTGGTGACTATGTACTAATTTATGTTCGTCCTAAGAGATTCCCTTAAATTTCATTCAAGTTACATGCCGAGTCATTAGTCCTTTCCCTATCATCCAAAAATTGAGGTCTAATGCATATGTGCTTGACTTGCCTTCTGGCTTAAATATTGGTCTAATTTCCAACATTAAGGATTTAACTTCATAATTTATATAATAGTGACAATCCTCCCAATCATCGACCCTCCAAAACCCAAGGATGTCGTAAAGGCTATTCTTGATGACCGCCTTGTTATATTTGCTACTAGCATCACTCAATACTTTCTTATCAAGAAGCATGATTATCTAGTGCCTAATATTACTCAGATTACTTTGGAGGAACTTTATGACTTTGTACCAAATTTATTGGACCAGTACATTATAAATCACTCTCCAAGGTCAAATTCTTTTCCATTGGAGGAGGATAATAGAGAATCATCTAGCTTTTATAAAGGGTTTGGAAAAGTTTATTCTAGGCAAAGAAATTAACAAAAAGTCATCAATTATTTGTTCTAAAAACTTAGAGTTGTGTAAAAAATTAAAAAATCTTTTAGTTCTTTATGGGGGTTAACCTTAGGACTCTATTTTTTTATTAAGTGCACTCTTTTTCTTCTCAATTGTAATAAGTTATTTTAAAGTTGTTTAGGTCTATGAGGTATATACATTCCCTAGGTAGTTACTCTTGGAAATCAATTACCTATATTAATTATATTAAGGCTCTTGGAACCCTATAAATAATGAAGCTTGTTAATAGATAAAATACTTTATATTTGAATGAAAAACTTGCATCTTATCTACTCTTCTAGTCTCTTACTCTCCTCTCTAATCTCTAATATCTAATCTCTCTCTTTGTTTTCTCTCCTCTCTAATCTCTAATCTCACTCCTCTCTTGCTCTCTCTCTATTTCTCTACTTTGTTCTACATCTAACTCACACCTTCAACTATTGTTCTCTCTATTTCTCTACTATGTTATACATCTAACTCCACACCTTCAACTATTGTAAAAGAAAAGAGTATGTATGGCATACATGAGTAATATGTATCATCTTATGAATAATTCATTAAACATCTATTAAAAATATTATATATATGTATATAATCCATAGGTTATTTTGATCTATTTTATGTATTTTTTTTCTAAATACAATTATATAATTTAATTTCTATTTAATAAAATTATAAACCATCTCAAGCATACATTTGAAATTACATATACACATGATTTTTGAATCCAGGTTCAGAGCCTCCTACCATAATCTCATCATACATAGAACCATATTAATAGACATATAAAATCAAACTCCATGGAACCTTCATCCTTCGTCTACGTGACCACACTTCTACAATTTACATCTCTAGGTGAAACACACTTCTATATGAAATCACTCAGGCTATTTGGGCCCTACCCATAACCTCTAAAAAGCGTGATGCTATTTTAGCCATCATTGATAGGTTAACCAAATCGATATATTTCTTACTTATCAATATAATTTATTCTCTTGATAGACTTATAGATTTATATATCCATGAAATAGTAAGACTTCATGGTATTCCAAAAGAAAGTTAAACCCTAGATTTGTTGGACCTTTTGAGGTCATTGAGAGGATTGGTTTTGTTGCTTACTAGATTGCCTTGCTACCATCCTTGTGTCATATCTATGATGTATTTCATATTTCAATACTCAGAAAGTATATATCAAATCCCTCTCATATCATTAAGTATGAGCCGATTGTGATCGATAAGGACTTGTCTTATGTGGATGAGTTCACTCAAATCATTGATAAGAAAAAAAAAATTCTAAGAAATAGGATCATTCCTCTAATTAAAATGATTTAGAGATATCATTCTATTGATGAAACTCCTTGGGAGTTAGAGAAGGAAATGAAGAAAGCTTATCCTCACTTTTTCATCGATTGAGGAATGACAAATTTAGAGGACGAAAATTTTCTTTTAAGAAGGGAAGAGTGTAATATCTCTCATCTTTGAAATTTTTGTAAGGACCTATTTGTAATGTAAAGACCTATTTTGAATTGTTTATAAGGAACTATTTGTAAATATAAGGACTTATTTATAAATATAGGTAATTATAAGGACTAAAGTGCAAATATACAAAAAAAATAAAATGGGTTTCTTTTACCGCCTCTTGCCTCATGCCTTGGAATTAGATGTGGAGAAGAGAGGAAGAGAGTGTGCAGAAGAAAAAGAGGAGAAGAAGTGATTTGGCTTAGGGTTTCGACTAAATTCGTCATTTGGGATCAATTTCTTATCAAGCAAGTGTTATAACCCTTTCCTACGATAATTTTAATCTCTGATTTTATCTTAATTATAAATAATTTGAAGGGTTTTGGCCTAGTATATGATATCCATCTCATTTAGATCTAAAGCTATGAATATGAAATTTTCGAGATTTATGACCTATCTGTCTTATTTTAGCTATAACTTTTTATACCGAATTCTGATTTAGACAAAACTTATTTCTTTGAAAACTAGACTCATAAATATATATATTTTTATATTTGAATGAAAGATTTAGAGTTTAAATTCTTGCCCAAACTTCTATTTCAATTGACCCTAAGGATTCTACAAAACATGGAAAATATTTTTGAACCTCTTTGTACTAAATTACTTGTAACTCTCTATTGGAAACCCTAATTAGTACAAAATTTACTTCATTAGATACTAAGCTCATAGATATTTCTTTATATGCCTTATTTAAAAGATTTGGAGCATAAATACTTATCTAAACATCTATTTCAATCGACCCTATAGATTTTGTAAAACAGGGATTATAATTTTTGATCTTCTATACTAACTTGCTTGTAACTCCCTATTGGAAGCTCTAAAATTTAGAAAACTTAATTCATCTAAAAGTAGACTAATATATCTTTCAAATGACATATTTCTTCAATAAATTAGAGCAAGGTTTGTAATACTATATCGGTACGGGCGATACGTATCGATCTGCTAGTAGATCGACACACGAACCACCAGCTACCGAGTGATATTAGGCATTTGGCCTTGTATATGGTGATACAGGGCTATACCGATCGATACTAATCAATTTTGACAAGATACTCGATAAGATATGTTTGATCGGTACTCGACGAGATACTAGTCAAGTTTATGAACGAAATGGGAAGGGGAAGCCAATGGATTATTTTAAACAGATGCGACAAAACCTACATGACGTAGACATAGAACGAAGTTCATCATATTCATAACTATCATATTATGGAGAATCTTATGACCAACAACAGTACAGTGATAGTTGGTTATACTTCTTCGAGCAACAGTATGATACGAAGCACCAGATCAATAGCGAAAGTAGAAGTTTTGACATTCACCAATACATGCCTCAAGAGCCACCTTGGACACATGTGATTCATAATAATCAACCTATGACCATCACCACATTGATGCACCAATAACATATGATATATCAATACACTATGTCGTGTAATCAATTTTAGGATTGAGTCCGACAAACATATCATATTGATATATAGATATATAGGGTCGGGAACCTCGATCCACCACCCATAGAGGCTCGTCATTCATTTTGGTGATAAAATCAGGTGTATCTACATATGTGATTGCTTAATTCATTTGAATCTTAAAATTTAAGTTGTATACAAAATAATCTAAAAATTTAAATAATTTTTCTGTAGATAATTCAATATTAACAGAAGGACGATCCGGAATAGATTAAAATTACGAACCTTGCACAAGGCTACTTCTTAAAGCCTAAAAAAGATATGTGACACTATTCTTACCTAATTTACATGAGTTTTGCTAAAAATATATTAAATATATATTTATTTCTAACTTAAAAATCTTATCTTAACATTTTTTAGGTATTTTCGAAGGATTTTAAGCTTATTTTAGGTGTACCGCTCGGTATGTCATACCGTACCATACCGAGCAAAGCTTGGTACAATGGTATGGTACAAGATATTGTTGAATCTCGTATTTTGATGATGAAACTACTTGATATATGTTTATGATTTAATCTGCGTTTTGAGTGACGCAGGATGCTTCGATCAGGATGAGACAATTAAAGCAGGAAAATCATGTTGTGCCGAAGGAACGTGTTAGAAGATTGGACGTCGGGCCGGTGGATCGGTCGACGTATCGACAGAAGGCTTCGGGCCGTGGACTCGGGCATCGGGCCAAGAAGAGCGGGTATTGTGCCAAGGATATCGGAGTTGCGGAGTCAACTGGCCGATTGGGCAATAGGCTGCAGGAGAGGATGATGCGCCAAAGAATCGGACGAAGCGTCGAGGGACCAATGACATGTCGGACAACTTGGTTAATTGCTTAGGATTAATTGTCTCGATCGAAGTTTTGTTTTGCTGTGCAGGATTAACTACGATGAGAGTAAGACAAGCAGCAGGTGTTGCGCCGGAGTCAAGATCATGATCACGTTGGGAGTTCGAGAGTTCGACGGAAGTTCGGACGGTCGTCGGAGGTTCAGCGAGAACAGATCCGAGAAGTCCAGAAGCTTGCCAAGCGAAGCTCGTCGGAACTCGCCAAGTGGATCGTCGCAAAGTCCAGGAGTATGCCGGATGTCCGCAGAAGGATCACCGAGGGTTTATCGGATGATCGACGGAAGTTCGCCGGAAACTCGCCGGAAGAAGCGATTGACGCATCGGAGCATAGCTGCAGAAGTTGTCTTAGAGTTAATCGTAGTTAGCACGATGATTAAGCTTGAAAATGGGAGGTGATCCCATTAGCTTAATCTTGGGGCAATTGGGCCCCTGAAAAGATTCAAATTGGGCCGAATGGAGCGAACCATTCGGACCCTGATTGCACCAGGCGGTGCAACCGCCTAGGCCAGGAGGTGCAACCGCCAGGGCTGCGAGGCTGGGCGGTGCAACCGCCCCAGCCAAGAGGTGCAACCGCCCAGAGCTCAGTCTTCGAGCTAGACTGGGCGGTGCAACCTCCTCTGTCAAGAGGTAGCACTGCCAGAGCTCAAGTTTCGAGCTCTGCCAGGCGGTGCAACCACCGAGCTCAGTCTTCGAGCTCTGGCAGAGAGGTGCATCAGCCTGAGCTCAGTCTCGAGCTCTGCTAGGTGATGCAACCACCGAGCTCAGTCTTCGAGCTCTGGCGGAGAGGTGCATCAGCCTGAGCTCAGTTTCGAGCTCTGCCAGGTGATGCAACCACCGAGCTCAGACTTCGAGCTCTGCCAGGCGGTGTTGAATCTCGGGTTTTGATGATGAAGTCAATTGTCATTTGTTATCTAATCTATGTGTTGAGATAAGTGTGCAGGATTAACTACGATAAAGAGTAAGACAAGCAGCAGGTGTTGCCCCGGAGTCAAGATCAGGATCACGTTGGGAGTTCGAGAGTTCGACGGAAGTTCGGACGGTCGTCGGAGGTTCAGCGTGAACAGATCCGAGAAGTCCAGAAGCTTGCCAAGCGAAGCTCGTCGGAACTCGCCAAGTGGATCGTCGCAAGTCTAGGAGTATGCCGGATGTCCGCAGAAGGATCACCGAGGGCTATCGGTTGATCGACGGAAGTTGGCCGGAAACTCGCCGGAAGAAGCGATTGACGCATTGGAGCAAAGCTGCAGAAGTTGTCTTAGAGTTAATCGTAGTTAGCACGATGATTAAGCATGAAAATGGGAGGTGATCCCATTAGCTTAATCTTGGGGCAATTGGGCCCCTGAAAAGATTCAAAGTGGGCCGAATGGAGTGAACCATTCGGACCCAGATTGCACCAGGAGGTGCAACCGCCCCAGCCAGGAGGTGCAACCGCCTGGGCTGTGGGGTTGAGAGGTGCAACCGCCCCAGCCAGGAGGTGCAACCGCCTGGGCTGTGGGGTTGAGAGGTGCAACCGCCCCAGCCAGGAGGTGCAACCGCCTGGGCTGTGGGGTTGGGAGGTGCAACCGCCCCAGCCAAGAGGTTGCACCGCCAGAGCTCAAGTTTCGAGCTCTGCCAAGCGATGCAACCACCGAGCTCAGTCTTCGAGCTCTGGCAGAGAGGTGCATCAGCCTGAGCTAAGTCTCGAGCTCTGCCAGGTGATGCATTCACCAAGCTCAGTCTTCGAGCTCTGGCAGAGAGGTGCATCAGCCTGAGCTCAGTTTGGAGCTCTCCCAGGTGATGCAACCACCGAGCTCAGATTTCGAGCTCTGCCAGGTGATGCAACCACCAAGCTCAGTCTTCGAGCTCTGCCAGGTGATGCAACCATCGAGCTCAGTCTTCGAGCTCTGGCAGAGAAGTGCAATCGGCTGAGCTCAGTCTTCGAGCTCTGCCAGGCGGTGCCACCTCTCCAGTTGAGAGGTGCAACCGCCTGATCCCAGAATTCTGGGATTTGATCGATTTGATCGTTTTGAGCTCGAATTTTGAATTGGGTTGGGGCCTATAAATACCCCACCCATTCAGCACTGAAAAGATACAGACCCATACCGAAATCTTGATCTTTTCTGTGATTCTAAGAGCTCAAAAGTGTTGTAAAGCCTTTAAGTCTCCTCCTTCTGTTCTTCAAGTTTTCAATTGTAAAGTGAGGAGAGAAAGGTCTGTAAAGGTTGTCTCCTAAGCCTGTCAAAAGGAGAGAAATTGTAAGAGGGAAGTTTGGCCTTCGCCCATTGAAGGAAGGCACCTAGTTGACGTCGGCAACCTCATCGGTGGAGGAAGCCAAAAGTGGAGTAGGTCAAGGCTGACCGAACCACTCTAAATCTCTGGTTTGCGTTTATTTTCGAGCACTTTATCATTACTGCAAACCTCCCTCATCACTACTGCTCTCTGCGCTTTCACGAACAAATTCTAAGTGCTGTTCTTCCAAATCTGCACTCAGACGTAAACTCGTATTTTCATACAGTACAGTTTACGTTTACGTTTAATTCTGCAGAACTGTTTTTCGTGCTTTTACGAACGAGCCTTTTTTGCAGTTTACGCTTACATTTTAATCCTATTAATAACTGCAATCTGTCCTCTGTGATTTTACGAACGAGTTTCAACATTTAGACGCAAAACTGCATTCAGACGTAAATCAGCTTTCCTCGCTCAATCGTCAGATTTCAGTTCACGTTTACATCTTGATTTCAACTGCATACTGCCTTCTGCGAGTATACAAACGAGTTTCAAAGTTTAGACGTAAATCTGCGTTTAGACGTAAAACTGCGTTTAGACGTAAATCTGCGTTTAGACGTAAAACTGCGTTTAGACGTAAAACTGCGTTTAGACGTAAAACTGCGTTTAAACGTAAATCTACGTTTAGACGTAAATCTGCGTTTAGATGTAAATCTGCATTTAGACGTAAATCTGAGTTTAGACGCAAAACTGCGCTTAGACGCAAAACTGCGCTTAGACGCAAAACTGCGCTTAAACGCAATCTGCGCTTAGACGCAAACTGCACCTAGATACAAACTGCGAATTTGCTTTTGCATCATAATAGTTTTTGAATGAACGCAGCTTTTGGTTTTTAAATTAATATAAGATTTCCGCTGCACTAATTCACCCCCCCCCCTCTTAGTGCTCTCGATCCTAACAGGCGGTGCAACCACCGAGCTCAGTCTTCGAGCTCTGCCAGGCGGTGCAACCATCGAGCTCAGTCTTCGAGCTCTGGCAGAGAGGTGCAATCGCCTGAGCTCAGTCGTCGAGCTCTGCCAGGCGGTGCCACATCTCCAGTCAAGAGGTGCAACCGCCTGATCCCAGAATTCTGGGATTTGATCGATTTGATCGTTTTGAGCTCCAAATTTGAACTGGGTTAGGGCCTATAAATACCCCACCCATTCAGCACTGAAAAGATACAGATCCACACCGAATTCTTGATCTTTTCAGTGATTCTAAGAGCTCAAATTTGTGTAAAGTCCTAAAGTTCTCCTCCTTCTGTTCTTCAAGTTTTGAGTTGTAAAGAGAGGAGAGAAAGGATCTGTAAAGGTTGTCTCCTGAGCCTGTCAAAAGGAGAGAAACTGTAAAAGGGCAGTTAGCCTTCGCCCATTGAAGGAAGGCAGCTAGTTGACGTCGGTGACCTCGTCGGAGGAGGAAGCCAAAAGTGGAGTAGGTCAAGACTGACCGAACCACTCTAAATCTCTGGTTTGCTTTTACCTTGAGCACTTTATCATTACTGCAAACCTCCTACATTGCTACTGCCCTCTGCGCCTTTACGAACGAGTTTCTAAGCTCTGATCTTTCAGAATCTGCATTCAAACGTAAATCGTGTTTTCGTACGATCTTCACACTGCGGTTTACGCTTACATTCGGATTCCATTTATAACTGCAAATTGCTTTCTACGTAAAACGCTTTTCAAGGTTCAAAACTGCTTTTAGACGCAAAACTACATTTAGACGTAAAATTACGTTTAGACGTAAAACTGCGTTTAGACGCAAAACTGCGTTTAGACGTAAAACTGCGTTTAGACGCAAAACTACGTTTAGACGCAAAACTGCGTTTAGACGCAAAATTGCGTTTAGACGTAAAACTGCGTTTAGACGTAAAACTGCGTTTAGACGTAAAACTGCGTTTTGACATAAAACTGCGTTTGAACGTAAAACTGCGTTTAGACGTAAAACTGCGTTTAGACGCAAACTGCGCTTAGACGCAAACTGCGCTTAGACGCAAACTGTGTTTAGACGCAAACTGCGCTTAGACGCAAAACTGCGCTTAGACACAAACTGCACTGTGATTCTGCTTTTATATCGAAATCATTTTTTATCGGACGAACGCAGCTTTAGCTTTTAAATTGCTGTAAGATTTCCGCTGCACTAATTCACCCCCCCCCTCTTAGTGCTCTCGATCCTAACAATTGGTATCAGAGCGGGGTATTTCTCATTTCGGATTTACACCCGAGAGAAATGACTTTTCAAGAGGGCTGTTCGGTCTTTCGTCCACCGTTCTTTAACGGATTGGACTACACTTATTGGAAAACTCGAATAAGAGTTTTCTTAATTTCTCTAAATCTGGATTTATGGAATATCATTGAAAACGATTTTCAACTTCCCTCCAAACCGATGAACGAATGGTTGGTTTTGGAGAAGAAGAATTTTTCTTTAAACGCAAAGGCTATGAATGCCTTATTTTGCGCATTGGACAAAAATGAGTTCAATCGGATTTCTACGTGTGAAACGGCTTTTGACATTTGGCGAATTCTTGAAATCACGCACGAGGGAACTAGTAGAGTCAAACACTCGAAAGTTAACTTTTTATTGCATGATTTTGAGTTTTTTCAAATGCAACCAAGCGAGACTATAGGCGACATGTACACCCGTTTCACGGATGTCGTCAATAGTTTAAGAGCTCTTGGAAAATGTTTTTCGGATTTTGAACTCGTAAACAAGATTTTGCGTTCTCTTTCTAAAAAGTGGGATTCAAAAGTAACTGCAATACAAGAAGCTAAAAATCTAAACAACTTACCACTTGAAGAACTAATTAGTTCATTGATGACATATGAAATGGTGCACAATGCACATGATGAACATGTTGAACACAATCACCTTCCAAAGAACAGGAAGGATTTGGAACTCTGGACAAATGAATGCCACTTGAGCGATGACTCAAGTGATGAGGACAATGATGAACAAACCAACCTTCCAAAGAACAGGAAGGATTTGGGACATAGAACATTTGAAGACCACTCGAGCGTAAGCTCAAGTGATGGTGAACTTAAACTACAAATGAAACGAAAATTAAAAAGCAAAAAGAATGGAACTACTTGCTTCAAACGCAAGAAGAAGAACAAAAATTGGGATGAATCGAGCTCATCTGAAGACGAGAAAGTCAACAAAAGCGAGGCGACAAAATACGCCTTACCAGCCTACGACGTTGAGGTAATTAAAATGCCTTTGGTTTATTTTGAAATTACTTGATGCTTTCATGATATATTTTCTTTTTTTTTAGTTTAGAATTAATTTTCTTGAAAATTACATGTTTAAAAATAAAAATACAAAAATTATGATCATGCTGATAATTTCGAAAATAATATTGCATATTTTATGATAAACAAACAAAATGATTTTGATCATGGTTAAGAAGTAATAATGTGTATCATGTTTGATTAACATTGTTGAATGAAATCACGTTTGATTTAAAGTAATGCATAAAGATGTAATTTGAAATGGTTATTAACAATTTTATGCATGTGATTTTAAGTTATCCATGATCATGAGCTTGTTTGATCTTCTTGACTTAATTTCAAGATCTATAGCAAAAATCATGTTTGAATATATGAAAGTGTTAATTTCATTTTCGGATTCACTTAACAATTGGTATCCTAACAATCGGATTTTCTCATACACTTATGAAAAATATTTTTCTAAAATGGATTTGATGAAATGATTCATGCTTATAAACTCCATCTTGAAATATGAATGATAGTGTTTTTGCTTGCAAAGATTTGTTTCACATTCATATCTCCTATGATTCGTGTGCAGAAAAAGAATTTATAAATCATAACACAATGTGATTTCTTATGCAAAAATAAAGTGCTTTTGTGATTCTTTGCTAAAGAGAATAATTATTAAAATCATGATCTTGATAACATGAAGCTCTTTATAAATCAAGATCGTTCATTATGCTCCCTACATTTATCAAAAAGGAGTTCTTCAAATGAAATGCAATTCAATGAAGTGTCATATTGATATCTTGAAACTTGGAATATTTTAAAATGTGATCTTGATAAGAATGTTTCAAGTTGCTCTTTGTACTATATCTTTTCAAATGAATCATGAGCCTTGATATCATATATTTCATAATACAAGATTTCTTTGCCTTATGTCTTGAACTTTCATGCTTATCTTAATTTGGCATATAAAGACTAAGGCATGCTTAGATGAAAAAGAATATCTTAATAAAATGCTTTTCCCATCTGATCGAGATTAATGATTTCATGATATTTTGTGAATCTCGAAATTAATTTTAATGACTTGATTATGAATTTCAAGTTAATAATTTGATTTGAATAAGTTTTATCTAAATCATAATCTTGATCTTGCAAAATTGAAGTCACAAATAATATCTTGTGGTTTTCATGAATTGATACTCACAATATGAAAGCATTGATATTCATGACTTGAATTGGATTGAAACATTGTATGCTTAAATTAATCATTCTCCTATGTTTCAAAAATTCCTTAAAAGCCTTATGTGATGATTGAAAACTAACTTACTTTATGATGAATCACGAATCATGACTTGATCTATGATGTAAATGCCTTGAAATGATTGAAATATTTAACACTTTTATGCTCTTCCCCCTACTTTCTTCTTGTTTTCAATGATAAAATGGGGAGAAGTTTTGATCATGCATGGTAGGATATAATTTGACAAAATTGATACCATCATGATATGAAACATTTATGATGTACAATTATGCATGCAATACTTGTGCTTTCTAAATATGATGTGATGTATTGCATATGATGTAAATCATGATTTAAAATGCTATGAGTGCCAAGTTACACATTTTGAGAAGAAATTGTTATATTGAAATATTAATGTAATTATGAATGGTGATATGATATCATGCATGTAATACTTCAATTTATGATAATGATGCATGCAATGATAAAATATTCATGATGAAAAATTATCTTGACATTCATAACTTGATTATTCATCATTTGTCATGATTTTGAAATCGTTGTAAAAGGAAAAGAGAACTACAAAACTGTATTCTCTCTTTCTTTTTTTTACAATGACAAAGGGGGAGATAGCTAGCTTGTACAAGTCAAGAAGATGCAAAAACTTGATTGCTAGCTTACCTATTTTAAGAAGCAAAGATTGCTAACTTGCTTATTTCAAGAAGAAAAATTGTCTTCTTGAACATCACTATCTTGAATATCTCAAGAAGCAAAATTTGCAATTTGCACATTGCAATAGGAAGCAAGAATCATGAGCTTACACAAGAAATTTATCTTGCATTTGCTTTCGAAATTTTTGCTAGCTTATATATTGTGAAACTTGTATATCATAAAAATTGCTAGCTTGTTGGTCTAAAGAGAAGCAAAAAGTTGCTATCTCAAAAGAAGCAAATGTGCTATCTTGCTTATCTCAAGAGGCAAAAATGCTAACTTGCGCATCTAGCAAAGTGAGCAAAATTTTCAAGAAGCAAGAGTTGCCTTCTTGAACATCTCTAATTTGCTAGCTTGCATGATATAGAACTTGCTATCTTGAACATTACCAAAAGTGCTATCTTATATGTTATAAAACTTGAATATCTAAAACTTGATAGCATGAATGTTCTAAGCATGATATAACACTTGCTAAATCTTCTAGCTCCAAGATTGCATGATGATAAAACTTGATACTATGTTTTTCATGCAATGAGTTGAATCAATATCACAAACACTTGATTGTGATACTTCTCCTTTTTGTTGATGACAAAGGGGGAGAAGTATGTTGATGAAAGTATGTTGATGACATGACATGTGATGCATAAAGTTTATGCATATGTTCATGTTGACGTGTTGCAAGTATTCATGATGAATATTGCAATGACTTGAATTCAGTTTGAATTCAAGGTTCTATCAATATGGCATATTGATAGGGGGAGTTTGTTTAAACTCCGGGAGTTAAGTTTAACTCCGTCATCAAGTGGTTGTCATCATAAAAAAGGGGGAGATTGTTGAATCTCGTATTTTGATGATGAAACTACTTGATATATGTTTATGATTTAATCTGCGTTTTGAGTGATGCAGGATGCTTCGATCAGGATGAGACAATTAAAGCAGGAAAATCATGTTGTGCCGAAGGAACGTGTCAGAAGATTGGACGTCGGGCCGGTGGATCGGTCGACGTATCGACAGAAGGCTTCGGGCCGTGGACTCGGGCATCGGGCCAAGAAGAGCGGGTATTGTGCCAAGGATATCGGAGTTGCGGAGTCAACTGGCCGATTGGGCAATAGGCTGCAGGAGAGGATGATGCGCCAAAGAATCGGACGAAGCGTCGAGGGACCAATGACATGTCGGACAACTTGGTTAATTGCTTAGGATTAATTGTCTCGATCGAAGTTTTGTTTTGCTGTGCAGGATTAACTACGATGAGAGTAAGACAAGCAGCAGGTGTTGCGCCGGAGTCAAGATCATGATCACGTTGGGAGTTCGAGAGTTCGACGGAAGTTCGGACGGTCGTCGGAGGTTCAGCGAGAACAGATCCGAGAAGTCCAGAAGCTTGCCAAGCGAAGCTCGTCGGAACTCGCCAAGTGGATCGTCGCAAAGTCCAGGAGTATGCCGGATGTCCGCAGAAGGATCACCGAGGGTTTATCGGATGATCGACGGAAGTTCGCCGGAAACTCGCCGGAAGAAGCGATTG
Organism: Musa acuminata AAA Group; assembly: GCF_036884655.1. NCBI lineage: Eukaryota > Viridiplantae > Streptophyta > Magnoliopsida > Zingiberales > Musaceae > Musa > Musa acuminata. The sequence goes on along the minus strand of NC_088347.1, from coordinate 13,716,054 downwards.
ACGCATCGGAGCATAGCTGCAGAAGTTGTCTTAGAGTTAATCGTAGTTAGCACGATGATTAAGCTTGAAAATGGGAGGTGATCCCATTAGCTTAATCTTGGGGCAATTGGGCCCCTGAAAAGATTCAAATTGGGCCGAATGGAGCGAACCATTCGGACCCTGATTGCACCAGGCGGTGCAACCGCCTAGGCCAGGAGGTGCAACCGCCAGGGCTGCGAGGCTGGGCGGTGCAACCGCCCCAGCCAAGAGGTGCAACCGCCCAGAGCTCAGTCTTCGAGCTAGACTGGGCGGTGCAACCTCCTCTGTCAAGAGGTAGCACCGCCAGAGCTCAAGTTTCGAGCTCTGCCAGGCGGTGCAACCACCGAGCTCAGTCTTCGAGCTCTGGCAGAGAGGTGCATCAGCCTGAGCTCAGTCTCGAGCTCTGCCAGGTGATGCAACCACCGAGCTCACTCTTCGAGCTCTGGCAGAGAGGTGCATCAGCCTGAGCTCAGTTTCGAGCTCTGCCAGGTGATGCAACCACCGAGCTCAGACTTCGAGCTCTGCCAGGCGGTGCAACCACCGAGCTCAGTCTTCGAGCTCTGCCAGGCGGTGCAACCATCGAGCTCAGTCTTCGAGCTCTGGCAGAGAGGTGCAATCGCCTGAGCTCAGTCGTCGAGCTCTGCCAGGCGGTGCCACCTCTCCAGTCAAGAGGTGCAACCGCCTGATCCCAGAATTCTGGGATTTGATCGATTTGATCGTTTTGAGCTCCAAATTTGAACTGGGTTGGGGCCTATAAATACCCCACCCATTCAGCACTGAAAAGATACAGATCCACACCGAATTCTTGATCTTTTCAGTGATTCTAAGAGCTCAAATTTGTGTAAAGTCCTAAAGTTCTCCTCCTTCTGTTCTTCAAGTTTTGAGTTGTAAAGAGAGGAGAGAAAGGATCTGTAAAGGTTGTCTCCTGAGCCTGTCAAAAGGAGAGAAACTGTAAAAGGGCAGTTAGCCTTCGCCCATTGAAGGAAGGCAGCTAGTTGACGTCGGTGACCTCGTCGGAGGAGGAAGCCAAAAGTGGAGTAGGTCAAGACTGACCGAACCACTCTAAATCTCTGGTTTGCTTTTACCTTGAGCACTTTATCATTACTGCAAACCTCCTACATTGCTACTGCCCTTTGCGCCTTTAAGAACGAGTTTCTAAGCTCTGATCTTTCAGAATCTGCATTCAAACGTAAATCGTGTTTTCGTACGATCTTCACACTGCGGTTTACGCTTACATTCGGATTCCATTTATAACTGCAAATTGCTTTCTATGTAAAACGCTTTTCAAGGTTCAAAACTGCTTTTAGACGCAAAACTACATTTAGACATAAAATTACGTTTAGACGTAAAACTGCGTTTAGACGCAAAACTACGTTTAGACGTAAAACTGCGTTTAGACGTAAAACTACGTTTAGACGCAAAACTGCGTTTAGACGCAAAACTGCGTTTAGATGCAAAACTGCGTTTAGACGTAAAACTGCGTTTTGACGTAAAACTACGTTTGAACGTAAAACTGCGTTTAGACGTAAAACTGTGTTTAGACGCAAACTGTGCTTAGACGCAAACTGCGCTTAGACGCAAACTGTGTTTAGACGCAAACTGCGCTTAGACGCAAAACTGCGCTTAGACACAAACTGCACTGTGATTCTGCTTTTATATCGAAATCATTTTTTATCGGACGAACGCAGCTTTAGCTTTTAAATTGCTGTAAGATTTCCGCTGCACTAATTCACCCCCCCCCTCTTAGTGCTCTCGATCCTAACAGATATAACAAATAATTAGTGTAATATGCCTCAAAGATTCTACCGGATCAAATTTAATTTTGCTAATCCTACCTATTCTTATTTCTATCTCTTTGAAATTGAATTTATTTATAATTCTTCTCTCTTGAGTCTTGCGTGATTATTTTAAACCCTTGTAGCTTTTGTTATTGATTCTTATCATATTTGAAAGTTTTGCACATATATATGTATGAATGGTATTGTTTCAGATAGGTACATATATATTTTCATTATTTTACATATGCTTCCAATACATGTTAAATTTATTACTTACAATGTCCTTTTATACTTCGATATTTGTGGGATAATATGAATCTTTGTCAGAAATAGGAAAGAGCCCGTAATGCTCTTACCAACCCCCTATGACTTCATCTAGGTATGGGTGGATGAAGCTCCCAAAAGTGGGAGACTTATATTAATGATCATCTAGAAATGGATAGACCATCTTATGTTATGATCCCACTTCACTCAATGTGTTTTTTGACTTGTTATCCAAAATATTACTTATATGTTTCTATGTGTACTTTGGATAAAAATAAAATTAATACAACGTCAAATATTACACTTGAGCTTATGTTTCTCATTTATTCTCTTGATATACTCTTAAATATTTATTATACCATTGATATTCTCATAAATGTTCTTATGTCATTAATATGCACCTAAATATTTCATACACTATTGATATGCTCCGAAATATTTCTTACGCCATCGGTATACGCTTAAATATTTTATGTGCTATTGATATACTCCAAAATACATTTTAGATATGCTCCTAAATACTTTTTACTCTACTATTATAAAAAAAAAAGTATGTTTCTAATGAAATGATATTTACGATTTTATATCTAATGAAATGATATGTATGAATTCTTGTATCCCTATCTTGCACCTTGACATTAAGGCTATATGAACTACCCTATCTCGTCATAGATATGTTAATCACTTGCTGAGTTTTATAGCTCACCCTATTGTTATATAAAATTTTTAGATTAGCTTGTCACTCGTTGAAAGTTTGGGATTAGGTTAAAGTTGCGAAAAACTAAAAGATTTTGGACAAATCTTTGTTGGTTGATATATTGTTATTGTATAAGTACATTTTGCATGTAATATAATGTTATCAACCAATTTGAATTGATATATTTTGTAAAAGTTAAAAATCCCCTCGTGATATATGATTATAAACTGTATAGATTTTGTAAACATAAATAATGTTCGAATACTTTTTCAGTTTTTGTAAACATAAATGATGTTCGAATATTTTTTCAGTGTGTTATTTTGAATCCTGGATTTAGATTGTGATTGAATTATAATATTCTTGATTTAAGATTGGTCGTTACTTTGCAGAAAGAGGGGTTAGACAAAAAGAAACATACTTTTCAAAAAGAAACATGGCCTCTGAACAAAAGCAATGAAGATTTGCTATAAATTAATAGATGCCAACACACGAAAATAGGCATGCTAGAGAAGGAATAAACTGAACTGCTTCAAAAACCACATGAAAGAATAAAGCTGATTGTATATAGGTCAGAAATACCACCAAATGGAAAACTAGGTCAATTGCTTCTAATAATGCATATCCAAAAACAACTAAAAGCTCAGTTTTGCAAACCTTCAATGCTATAAAGTATTAGGCATTATTAAGTCAGTTCAAGAGACAATTTCCACGATGTAACTTTATACAACATCAATAAGGAATCAAGGATCCATCTAAGCCTTACAATAGATGCAATAACATGGAAAAGAATATGCTTCAGAAGGTACCAGGCCTCACAAGTAATAACAGCACAAAGTAAATCCAGTTTGTGAGTGTCATATGACTGCTACTACCCTTTTGAACTCCTCAGAACCATGGATGCTCCTGCAATCAACATGTCTTCCATCTTCAGATGCATATGCTTCAAAAATTGCATGAGATAGAAACCTTAACCTTGATGCTATTTCAGTTATAGGTTTAGGTTTAACTTCAATCGAAAGAAAGAAACCCTTGGAACATCGAAGCACACATGAAACACAAACAAACCATCAGCAGAATTTCAAAGAGCAAACAATGATCAATCAGATAGTAAATTGCATATGAGAGGCTCAGTGCCAAATGTAAAGATGCTCCTAGAATCCTCACTCCAAAACATGCCCGAGAAAGTGCGTGCCGGCTGACGAGAGCTTTCTTCCAAATTCCACTGCCTGCATTTAAGAGAGAGGATATGAAATCTACAAAATTTAATAGAAAAAAGATCTTTGCCATGTGCATTTTAGATAGAATGATAACCTGAAATTTATAAACACCTAATCAACAGTGTCACTCACTTTTGCAGTTTTACAATAGATTATACACGTAAGCACATGATATGGATATTTCCAAGTGTATTGCGTACTTAACATGAGATTTACATCGATGGGTTTAAAAGAAGAAATAGTTCCTGTACTATAGCAATAGGAAAACAAAATCCTTCGATTAATTCATTTTGTCCTCAGAAAAGGCTCAGGCAAACATTTAAAGCGCACAACTCCATCACACATCTTCCATATAATTTACATAAAATGAAGTATCTTGGAATCTTTTAAGTTAATCATCGAAAATATTAGCACCCGCCCTGTGTCAGTGTCAGGCATTAAAGGATGCTTTGCTCTGAGTAAAAATTATATTTTACCAGTAAATCAAAATTAATATTTAATATATAGGTGCTAACATATTTTTCAACTTGTGCTCCTGAAGAAAAAAGTGAAGTCTGTCGTACTCTATACTTCCTCCTCTTATCAGCAGAATGCTAAGAAGCTACGAACTTGTTGAGAAACTAACCTCCTCTCTTTCCAAGTACTGATCTTCGGTCAGGAAATCCACAACTTGGGACCCACCCAAGGAAAGAATTCCTAAATCTTCGCATCTTGCAGAATCTGTCCTTGAGAATGATTGACTCTTTCATCTTTCTGACAATTGAGGCCAACTCAGACTCATCATCTTCACCAAGCGATGGTGGCAAAGGAGAAGCAGGCAAAGGTTCAGTTCAGTGAGTGAGTTCAGTCAATCCTCCAACAAGGAAATTTAAGTCTTTTCTGATGCAATAACAACCTCGCAGTTTTGCACTCTTGGCATCCCAACCTTGTGTACATTATATTATGATCCTTCCCCTCGTAGTTCGTTCTTCAGCTAAATTCTTAACAGGAGCATCTTTTGCGTTCGCTTTGAGTATGCGCTTGCAAGTAATTTCCACGTTTGCACACTCTCTAATGAAAATAATAGAAGATATGAACAATCATTGAAGAAACTTTATTTAATAAGCAAAGAAGTTTTATTGAAGAAGTAAAGAAGCTTTATTGAAGTAACTTTAGTTTGAATATATTAACGTGTTCCTCTCCTATTTATACAAATTAGGATAGAAGATTTTCCTCAACAGAATAGAGGATTTCGAGAAATCTTATCTTCTATCATGTCCCCCGTAAGATGATGCTCAAAGATATCAATCTTGGATCGGCTTTTGTGGGGAAGCATCAGTTTCAGCTTCTCCGTCAGGGAAAGTTGGCAAAGCACAGTCAGAAACAGATTTTTTCAATGCAATAGCTTTTTCAGGCCAAGCAAAGACTTGAACTTCCAGATCAAGATCCAACATCTGGCTGGAATTTACTTTCAGTTCAGGAGTCTTAGTTCCAACGAAAACAGGATCTGGTTCGTTTTCTTCAACAAAAACTTCACTAGAACCCTGATGCTCTTCTTTCAGAACCTCTATACTCAAATTACGACATTCAGTCACCTGCTACTTTGCACCTTGGTCTTGTTTATCAATTTCATGCATCTGCTGATTCAACTCATCAACTCTGCTCCAATCATGAAGTTCATATTCCTCTTCGTTAACATTTATAGACTTCATAGAAGTTGAAAGAACCTCTTCATCCTCCCCATGAGCATCACTCAGACTGGTTGCAGAAGTTTCTGTGGTTAATGATCGGAAAAAGTTCTTTTCACATATCCGTATGTCTTCCGTGATGTCACCAGGTGTAAAATCAAGTAGCCAAGCTTACTAACAACCTTACAGTCGAAAACTAATTCAGTAGGCCTCTCAACGATTCTATGGACAAAGAAAAGAAAAAGAAATTGTTCATTTATCACGTATGAAGAACATAAAATGAAAAAAATATGATCCGATGACCTAACGATCAACCTCTTAAAATCAAAGTTCCTAAAACTGAATTTTCAAATTGAACAGATAGAGGAACTAATTTCCAGCATATTAAGTTACTACTAAAAGGTTGGTTGTTGTACTGAAATTCCCATCCTACCCTTATCTCGATCCAAGATGATAACTGCATCACCAAAATATAGGTTGAAAACTGACAATTTGTTGTGGTTATGATACAAAATTTTTACACCCGGCATGACTTATCTCTACATTGAGAAAATCCATATCATCACACGCATCTCTTCAAAAATCCATTACTATAAAATCATTTTTTTTTCATAATATTTTTCTTTATCACTTACATATTTATTAAATAAATCAAATCATCTCTCTATGAATAAAATAAAAAACGTCTTGAAACTTTATCTCCTGATTTTCTTTTATATGAAAGTAAATAAATAAATAAATAAACCATTCTAAATTGCTTCACAAAGATACTCCTTCTTATGCAACGTATAAAATAATCATCCATCAGTATCATACCACATAGCTTAAACCCATACAATTATCATCCAAGATTCACATATAACATAGCCATATACATCAAACATCTAATAATGCACTATTCCAATAGTGGATTCAGAGATATTATTTCAGGAGATGACCAATATATTCTCTCAATAAGTTGTAAGCAGCCCAACCTATCTTATCCATGCCGGGCATCGGTCTGAACCCGAAACCTAACCCTAGGTTAGGTTAAGTTGTAAGCAGCCCAACCTATCTGATCCATGCCGAGCATCGGTCTGAACCCAAAATCTAACCCTAGGTTAGGTCCAACAAGACCTAATTTGATTTTTTTCCTTTTATTTATTACAGGGTAAAAACTAAAGAAATATGTTTCAATTAACTTACAAAATGAAAACGTAAATAATATTAAATGTGACCATCTTTAAATAGGACTAAAAATATTATATATAATTATATACAAACAAGGTTTATAGTATCAACAATAATAATCTAACTTAAGAACTTGAAGGCATGAAAAACAGTTAACAGCGCTTTAAAATTTTATGTCATGATCCACATAACTAAATAATTGTTAACGAACAATCTAAATCGATTTGTGAAGGCATGAACATCATAAAAATCTCTAGATAGAGTTTACTAAATTTTTAAATAATTAATCAAATAAATCTAAAGCATGTATATTTCCCTTTTTATATACAAATTATAAATCTGAAAGTCATTAATATCAAAAACTCATGGATAATTAAACAATAGTATCTATCAATCAAATAATTTTGAGTGAAATCAAAGAAAAAGTAGAATAATAAACAATAATTTTAATAAAAAAATTAGACAATACCATATTTGAGGGTAAATTTTGATTCAAATTCCTTTCAGGGTAGATGGTTTTGAAATATAAAAAATAATATATATTTTAGTCAAGAAACAAGAAATTAATTAGGGGGACTAAAAAATGATCTCTTCATCTAGAAACTACTGGAAAAACATAGAACATATCCCGGCGAAGACATTCATTGGTGTTACCTTCATCCTTAATACAACATATTACGAATTTTATGCTTATAGGAACTACTTCAAAACATAAAACATATCCAGACAAAAACGTCAATTTAACAGTAAATTGATACTAAAATACTAGAAACGAGTATCGATTGACAGATAGCTCAAACTACCATTGCAAAAAAGCTAATGATCGTAAACTTCGACGAAGCGAGACGAAAGGTTCAACAAACTGTTGCCTATCCACATAATCACAAGGCATGGCTCTTATATTCCAAGTGGAGAGTATCACTGACCAGCAAACAATCGGTAAATTTATGCTCACATGAAAAGTGAAAAAAAGATTTGTGTGAATCTTGAATGGGAAAACATTTGAGTTTATATTTTGTTGAACTTTGAAATGGGGAAAATAAAGACAAGAGAAGGTAATGAAAAAGAAAGAAAAATTTCACTCGTATTCTCAATTTACAATAAGGTCCTCGTAAAATCTTTATATATAAATGGATCGACAATTTCTAACGTTAAAAGTTTGTACGACTAAGCAATATGGACAAAAGAAAGAAGAAATAATCCCTTGAATCATGGATTTGTCATTTTGTTAATTCATCTCAAGCTTCTCTTTTGCTCGGCATGAAAATAATTTCAATGAATCATACATGATACTATTTGATTTCTCCATGTTTCTGTTATGTAATAAAATGCAAAATTGGTCGATTAATTTGGTTGACTTTCTCCATTACGTTCTTGTCATGGTTGAGTTGATATAGTAAGATTGCATTAATTTCTTCAGTTCCCCCTCAAACCAGAGACTAGAAACGACCGAACTCCCAGTTTGAATAAAAAAAGTACAAAATACTTGTTGGGACAGGGGTTTAGTAAAAATATTTATGATTTACAATGAAGAATAATGAATTTAGTGACGAGAGCATAGATAGTAAAATTTTTTTAAACAAAATGCTTAATCTATGAAATACTATATTATATGTCATATGTAAGGTATTCAAATTGTCACTAAAAAGTTGTAAATGCTTCTTAAAATGGATGCCAATATCACGAAAGAGATAGCTGATTTATGTTGAGTTCCGTAATAGTAGAGGTAAGCGCATGATATTT